>NW_027137600.1:1046203-1508355 GCF_001692895.1 Cenococcum geophilum 1.58
AAATAGAATAATAAGGCGCTTATAGCATAGTATAAATAGGGACTTAAGGCTAAAGTCTAGGACGTAATTATTCTAATAGAAGATGCAGACACCCTAAGGGAATTAATAGATTAAGCAATTAAGATTAATAATAGAATCTTCTAAAGGGAATAGGCTAAGAAGGGCTAGGATAGAGTTCCATAGTTATATAAAATATAGAGTACGTAATAACTAAAGCTAAATTAGAAACTATAGTATAGCGCAGAGCTAATAGACCTAAGTGGTACTAAAGAAACCTATAAGAGATGGGGAAAGCAACTATAGAAACCTAAAAGTTAAGGATTAAGTGATTATAGGACTAAGAAGTATAGGCTAAACTAAGGATCCTAATAACGGAAGATGTTTAAGCGGACTTTATAGCAAAAGTAATGGTTTAAAGATAGAGCTTATATAAATTACGGAAAATAGGGTTATTTTACTAAAGACTATAAAGATAATTAGAGATACTACGCGGTAAAGGGAACTAGACTAATAGCATATAATATATACGTATAGAAGGACGATAGTATACTATAAGGAACAAAAGAATGTTTAATTAAAAGTTTTATGTTTTATTATAATAACGCATACTAAATTTATAAAGACGCTAAGTACGGTATAAGTTATTAGCCATAAGAGCTAGAGTTAAAAGGACTTAAAGGAACTAAAGAGTTAGATAAAGAATAAGATTAACTCTATAAGCTAGATTAAGATATTATAGTAATATATAAACAACAATTAGCAATAATAATAATAGAGTTAAAGTACTTATTAATTAACAGTAATAAGGATAGTAAAGGAACCAACTAGGGGTATCTAAACCTTAATAACGTAATAGAAGTAGAGACTAAAACCACTATAGAGTAAGGTTTAGTAACGGGCATTATAACACCATTAAATACGGCATCCATTGCTTTATAAGATAGAAGGAGTAATATTTAGAAATAATTAAGCAAGCAGACGACTGCTAGTGCTAGCTTACTACTTAATAAAGGTAAAAAGCTAAAGGCTTAAGATTTTTAAGACGAGATAAGAGATAACTAAGATTCTTAAGATAAGATAAGGTAAGCTTAAGGACCTATAACGGACAATAACTGATAGAGCAGAGCAATAGCTTAGTTTAGTAATATATAAATAAGCTTAGGACGAAGTTTCCTAAAGGCATAAAACTCTTAAGACAAGATAAGTAAGATTTAAGACTCTTAAGACAAGATAAGAATACCTATAAAGCCTAGTTGGACTAAGGCAGGGATATAGCTTAAGAAAGAAGTAAGCTTAGGATTAAAAAATCTAAGAGGTTAAGAATTTGGAGTATAAATTAGAACACCCATAGGTAAGAAGTAAATGGCTTTATTATAGATTAGAGAATCTATAATATAAATAGCAGTTAAGCTAGGAGACAGATATATAGACCTAGAGGACTTACTAGTAGAATATAGTGTTTAGACTAAAGATCGAAAAGTTAATACTATAATTAAGAAGTAAGAAGACTTTAAGGATCTGGTTATAAGACGCAAACTATAAGAAACTATAGATAAGTTTAGAGCAAGAATCCTTATATAGTAAAAGAAAGGACTAAATATAAGATCTAGTATATTCGGTTATATATAAAATAAAGCACTGGTATAAAGAATTATTAATAGGCTAAGAGCCGGCATACTAAGAGCTAAGTAGCTTACTAAATTGGAAAACGAAGAGAATCTAGGGATTTTAACTAGATTTAAAGAATGATATATAAAGGGCTGTTATAACATAGTAATAAGAAGATACTTCCTTACGGATAAGCCGTATATACTCTAACAGCTATACTAAAAGTAGTATAGGCAGAGACATAACAATAAGTGGGAAGATTTCTATATATAGTTAGACGAGAAAGTTATCTAAGACTACCTAATTATAGAAAAAGCGATAAATTATATTAAGGGAGCCTTAATTATAATATTAAAGGATCTAAAGAAATGATTAGAGGACTAGAGAAGTAAGAGACGTATTTTAGTACCTATAAATAAAGTTATAATGTTTAGATTAGTATAATAGAGGTTTAAACTTAAGGATAAAGACGAGTTAAGAGTTAACCTAAAATACCTAGTACACTATACGCTATTATAAATTGCATATATAGATAATATATACAAAATATATAAAAACCTAAAAGAAAAGAATTAGAAATACCCTATAAGGATATATTAGGCGCTAAAGGAGCAATAGTATAGGAATGCTAAGTATATACACAGCTGGTATCTAGTAGAAGTTTAGAAGTTAGGAGACTTAATATTTTAATTAGGAAGATTCCTTACGGAAGAATGCCTAGATAAATAATAATAGTGGGAATATTTAGAGAATACCTATCTATAGCATATTAAAGATAAAAAGCGAATTAAGTATTGGCCTAAGTTAGACTAAGTACAACTAGGATTAAACAGCCAATAGTTAGGAAAAGTAGAGGCCTATAGGACTAGAGGGAGCTAGTAGTAAAGCCTTAGACCCTTAATGGAATTTAAGGACAATACCTAAATTTATAAGTTAAATGGCAAGATTAGCAGTTTAAAGCGTTAGTAGATAGTAGAGTAATATAAAACTATATCTTACTAGCAGCAGTTAAAAGGATGGGGCTACTACATAGACAAAAGGAGTACCTTTATCTACTAGTAACAATTTTAGGAGATCTAATAGCCTATAGAGGAGGCATTATTAATCTTAAAACAGGACCTATTTAGATAACTATTAAAGGAAGATAAATTAAGATATCTTTTAATATATTACTATTAGGGAATAATAAGGCAGTACTAGGAATGCCTTAGTTACAGGAATATAATCTAAAGATTGATTAGGTTACAGGTTAGGTCGATATTAGAAATACTTAACGCCGTAAGATACAATAAAAAGCCAAGATGGTATAGTACTAAGTAGGGGCAACCTATAAAGAAACAGAAAAAGGAATAGGCTATATACTAAAGAGATACCACAAGTATAATAAGAAATTATAGTCACTAGAAAGTAAAAAGCTATTAGAATATATAGCGTAGGACTATAAGATAGAATTAGAACTAGGAATAAGTCTAAGGTTCTTTCTAATCTATAAGCTTACCAAAGAAGAAGGGAGAGCACTAAAAGAGTTTATTTAGGAGAACTTATAAAAGGGATATATTAGACCATTACAGTTATTAGTAGGATATCCAGTATTATTTGTACTAAAGAAAAATGGAAAACTTAGACTATATATCAACTATAGACAGTTAAATAGCATTACTAGAAAGGATAAGTATCCTTTACCCTTAATTAGCGAAATTTAAGATAGGATTAGTAATGCGTAAATCTTTATAAAGATAGATCTGAGATAGGCGTACTATTAGATTAGAATTAAGGAAGGCGATAAATAGAAGGCAGTTTTTAGGTTAAAGAAAGGACTATATAAACCACTAGTTATGCAATTTTGGCTTATAAACGCACTAGCGACATTTTAGAAGCGTATTAATAATATATTAAGAGAATACTTAGATAAATTTATTATAGTATACCTTAATAATATTATTATCTACTTAATAAGTAAGGAAGAATATAGAGAACATATTAAATAGGTCTTAAGGAGACTATAAGAAAAACAGATGCTAGTAGCAATTAAGAAATATAAGTTCTTTACTAGGAAGACAGATTTTATTAGATTTATTATTAAACTAGGCTAACCTAATATAGATCTAAAGAAGATCGAGGCTATAGTGAATTAGTAAGAACTAAAAAATGTTATACAGCTAAGGTCGTTTCTAGGGTTTTATAATTACTATAAAAGGTTTATAGCTTAATGGTTAAAGAATATTAAGCTATTTATAAGGTTAATAAAGAAAAAAGAACCTTAGGTATAGGGAAAAGAGTAGAGGAAACTATTTAAGAAGGTTAAGGAGTTGTTTACTTAAGACCTAATCCTTAAAATCTACCAGACGAAGTTAGAGACAGTAGTTAAAACGGATGTATTAGACTTTACACTAGGAGCGTGCTTTTTATAAAAATATAAAGATAGATAGCACCTAGTGGCATACTATAGTTAGAAGATAACACTACCTAAACTAAACTATAACATCTATAATAAGGAGTTATTAGGTATAGTTATAGCACTTTAGGAATAGAGAGCATTCTTATAAGGTATAGAGAAACTATTTATAGTTAAGACGGATTATAAGAACCTAATAGGGTTCCTAATAATAAAAGAACTTAATTAGAGATAAGTTAGATGGGCAAAGATGCTTATAGAATACTATTTTGAGATTTAGTATACTAAGGGTACAGACAATATACGAGTAGATGCTCTAAGCAGAAAAGCTAAATTATAAAATAATAAAAAGCCATTAGGGGCTTTACTACGAAAAGATATAGATAGATTAATTAGGTACAACTATCTAAAAATTGCAGCAATAAGAGCAGTTAGTTAGACCTATAAATTACTAGAAAGTAAATAGTTATAAAAGATCTAAGACGTATAGGCAGAGGATTTAAACTCAGAGTAGTATAAAAACCGAAAAGCAACGTATATACCAAGAAACATTATAAAAGAATTTGTTAAGTTATTTTATAAGGGACTAACTTAAGGACACAACGGAGCTATAGGCTTAGTGTTAAGACTTTAAGAGGAATATATTATTAATAAAATCTAGGGACTAGCAAGACAAGTTACTAAGAAATATCTAAATTGCTAAAGAAATAAACCGACAAGGCATAAGCTATATAGAGGGCTATAACCTATTAAAATACTAAAGAGACTATAGGAGGTTATATTATAGGACTTTATTATTAAGTTACTAAAATTAAGAGATCCTATTACCGGACAAAATTATAACGCAATCTTAGTAATAATAGATAAGCTTACGAAGTGGGGATACTTTATAGTATGTATAGAAGAAATCTTAGCGGAAGATGTCGCTAAAATCTATATTAAAGAAGTATTTATAAGATATAGAGCACTAAGTAAGATTATATTAGACAGAGATCTAAGATTTATAGTAGCATTTTAGGAAGTATTTTTAGTAGAGTAAGGAGTTTAAGTAGTAACTTCTACTGTATATTATCTACAGACAGACGGTTAAATAGAAAGATTAAATTAGACACTAGAATAGTATTTAAGGCATTATATTAATTATATATAGAATAATTAGGTATTACTATTACTAGTTATATAGTTTATATATAATATAACACTATAAAAAGGGATAGGAATATTACTATTTAAGGCGAATTACGGATATAAGCTAAGGACATTATTATTACTACATTAAGTAAAGAAAATAAGTAGTATAGCTAAGCAAAGAATAGAGATATTAATAAATCTTTATATAGACCTTATAGAAATAGCTAAGGTAGTACAGCAAAGAATAAAAAAGTACTATAATGCTAAGAGATCTAAGGGACTAGATCTTAAGGAGGGAGATAAAGTATAGCTACTATATAAAAATTTCAAGAGTTAACGACTAAGTAAGAAGTTGGGCTATGTCAGACTAGGACCTTTTAAAATTACGCAGAAAATTTCATTAGTTATATTTAAGTTAAACCTACTAGCTAGGATAAAGATCTACCCTATATAGCACATCGCAATGCTAGAGCTAGTATACGGGAATATTAAGCCACCGGTTTATAAAGTAGACACATATAGAGGATAAGAAGAGGATAAATAGCAAGTTTTAAAGATTATTAATTATAAGGACGTAAACAATAAAATATAGTACGAAGTAAAGTAGATAGGCTATAATAAGACTACTTAGGAGCTACTAGAGAACCTAAAGAACGCTATAGAAAAGGTATAGGAGTATTAGAAGAGAAAAGGTTAGGCAATATTAATAAAGGAGAATCACCAAAGAATAAGTTACCTAAGGGAGACCTAGGAAGAGCGACTGCTAAACTACTTAAAGTTATTTCCTTCTTTGTTAGAAGAGAATTTATTCTTTTATTGCTAAGTTCCATAAACCTTGTTTTATAAGTTTCTACTCCTTAAAATAAACCTTCTCGCGAACCTTCTTAAGACGAAGTAGCCGAGTAAACGCCGCAATCTAAGTATCTAGGGCCTTCTATTCCGCGTCACGGGAATACTTAAGCTTAGTAAGAGCCTGCGCTAGGTTACCATTAAGCTTTGTAGCAATAGATTAAATACGAAACCCTATAATAAATTACTTAGGGAACTTAGAGACTATTAAGAGTTATAGGACGCGTATACTTAGCGTTAGAAGTAGAGCGAATATCGTAAGATAATTAAATATTTACTTTAGTGCACTCTAAATAAAAGGACGGTTGCTAAGATAAAGGACTCGCCAGCGTAACGTAAACTAACCCCTCTTTTGTATAATAAGAATATAGAGATAGTATAATCTTACTAAGCAATAATATAGCAGCAACAGTGCGGGTATAACATTACGCGTATAAAGAGGAAGATGCTTTAGGTATTATAAGTAATAATATTAACCAAATTAATTAGATAGATATTATACCTTTAGTAAACGACTTAAAGATACTAGGTATCTTTAAGGACGAAGATAAAGAGGAGGGAGATAGTGTTATGGACGCCTTAAGTACAATATTATAACTACTTGGAGAAGAGTTAGAAGAGGCTAGCTAGTTAATATAGATATAGTCTAGGATAAAACCCGTAGAGCTATATAACAAGGAATGGTAACTAAGGTTATATAACGTGCTACGTATTAAATAAGAGGAATAAGAGAAACTTACGTACCTTATATATAATACGTACATCACGTATAAGAAGGATTTCATAGGAGTACGGATGTGTATTTAAGGACCCTTAGTCCCTACCTAGATAGTTCCTTTCTTATAGTAATTCTTAGAATACAATTAGAGTTAATCTATTAAGCAACCACTCTACTAGTTATTATTACGTTGTTAACTTCCTATATTACCTACACACCTAGCCTATTGACAGAACCTACCGTAGTTCTTGCTACAAGGTTCCATTACAAGTATAAGAAATGTTAAAAATTATAAGGTTACTACGGCCTACTTTTAAAGCTTTCTAGTTTAATATAAAGGCGTAGAAAATCTGAGGGGTAAGATTAATAAGGTTAAATAGCTCCTTATAGATATAGAAATTAAGGACTACTTTTTTAACTAATACTTTACTAAATATGGTAAGGTAAATAGTATATAAACCGTCGCTATTCTTAATAACTAATCTACGCTCTATTCTATTACGAAATTAAATATCTTTAATAAGCTAAAGAAGAGTTCCGCATTTTCCTTTAATAATAGATACTCGGTAAATATCTTTTATAGTATTATACTAGATATAGGAGCTACAGAAGTATCTATAATAGAAGAACCTTAAGTTTAAGCTCTCTAGCAGCTTAATAGCTCTATTTAGATTAACTAATTAATGGTAGGCTAATATATAATTCGTTTTAGTAAAGGTACTATAATCTCTCTTGGCACAATTAGGGTCTAAACCCCCTTAGGATATATTACTTTCTATATTATTCCTATAAACATTCCGTGTCTATTTTATATTAAGGATATAAATAAATTAGGCGTTAAGCTTAATAACCTTAAAAATATACTTATATAGGGAGATAATTGGGTACCTATTATACGTAAGTAGGGTTACCCTTAGTTAATCCTTTAATAACTAGAAAAGAGCGTTGCTTAGAGCTATTTAACTAAGTTAGAGTTACGCCAACTATACCATTGTTTTGGTTACCTATTAGTTTACTAATTACTTAGGGTTCTCTAGCGAGTAGGCTATAAGGTTAAAATTAAGGCAATTAAATATCTTATAAAGTACTGCTATTACTACTAAATAAACTAGAAGTCCCCTAGCTAATTTAAGTTTACCCTTAAAGATAACTATAACTTTAACTTTTATATTATTGTTAACGTTATATATCTTAGCGGTAAGCTAGTACTCTAAGTTATTAACTTCTTAATTTCCTTCTAAGCTATATATTTCTTAAAGGATATATTAGCTAAGAACATATAGAATACCCTTTAATTATACTAGATTAATATCTACCTAACACCCCCTAATTAAATCGTTTATAATATAGGAAAGAACTTCTTATCTATAGAGTTTTAATAATAAATAAAGGTAATGGCAATTAAGGTTAAGAAAGTCCCTATTAAGGTATATAATAGTATTAGAAAAGTAGAGCAATATTATATCCTATTACGCCGCGTATATAATATTATCTTTTTAGAACTAAAGGATGCTAGCGAAGAACTTACCTTATAAATAGCTGTTAAAGCTATTAATAATTCCGCCGGTCTAGATAGACTTATACCTATATTACTAGTCTTTAGCGCCTACTCTTCAATAACTAATAATTCCCTACTATCTCCCTCTATTATATAATAAGCTAAGGCTATTCGCAAGGCAATAAAGGAGGTACGACGTCTCTATGCTATACGCTAGGTTAATAACGCACTAGGAATAAGAAATAGCCTAAATACCTTAATTACGCTTAATCTACCACTCTAGTCTAAAGTATACGTATAGCGTAAAAAGGGAAAATAGTTAGGCCTACACTAACTTATTATAATTAATGGTTGAACTTATACTATTTAGATGCCTTACAGACCCACTTAATTCTATTTAACTATTATTAAGCCTTATTATAAAGATAATAATTCTAAGCCTTTAAGGGATGCCCTAAAAAAATGCCCTAGAGGAGAACTAAGATTAATATACTTTAGAAGGCGACTATAATCCTAATATAATTGTAGTAGATATGCTATAACTATAACGCGGTAGAGGTCGCCTAAAGGGATTATAAAATTACTAATATTTTATTAATTTTAAAGAATAATTTATTGCCGCCATTAAGAATGGAGTTAAGTTATTAATAGCCTTTATAATAGCTAAAGAGAAGGCTAACTTTAAGCTTATAAAATAGCTCTAAAGGAAGGTTATATTATAACCCTAAGGGCTCCTTTCTAAGTATCTAATAAGTAGGAGATCGACAGTCTTATTATAAGAGGAGTCTTTAAATTTAAAAAGTATAACCCTACTAAGTTTAATAAAGTTTGCATCTTTAAGTTAAGGATGGTTAATAAGATTAAGGGCAAGGCTACTAACGCCCTATTTAAGAAATTAAGGCTTATTATCTAAGGTTATAACAATAATAGTAAGGAGATAATTCTTATGTAATCTCTTATAATTTAATAAGCTAGTTAATAAGTTATTATTATATTAGCTCCCTCCTTAATAAAGAATAAAATGGCGGTCTATTTATAAGATATTACTTAGGCCTATACCTAATTAGAGACGCACCTTTAGCGCTTAATATTAGCATACCTTTTAGAGTAAATTCGCTACCAATATCCCAAAGATACGATTATAGTTGTGCTTAAGCTATTATATAGAATTATAGAGGTAGGAACTTATTAGTAGGCTACCTATAGTAAGCACTATAAAGAAAAGCTTTTAATAACTATATTTATATTTAATCCCTACTTCCTTATTACAACTATAGGAACTCTATTTGGAATTATCGGCATATAGACTAATAATATAATTATCTTAGAAGATGACTAATTCTTAGCTCTTAAAGAAGATAAGCTAGTAAAGGTAAATTTTATAGTAAAGCTAAAAGAAAAGCTTAATTTAATAATACTATTACTCTTTAATAAATGCATCCTCTCCCTAAACAAGGATTCTATTACTTTACACTAAAAGGGTTAAGGTAAAAAGATTAACGTTATTAACGTTAATTCTCTAAAGTAAGGATATATAAAGTAATATACTTATAAAGCTTATATTGCTTCTATCTATTAACCTAAAGCTTTATTTAACTCCTTTATTACTACTTAATACTAGGAACTAACTAAGGATAATATTCTTACCCTAAATAAGCGTCTTTTTTAGTAAATAAACTATTTTAATTGGGGACTACTCTATATACCTATTAATCTTCCTACTACTAAACTCTTTATATTTATTAATGGATCGTTTATAAATAATAAAGATTTTAGCTTCTAGCTAGGATATAAAATTATTATTACAAACGAATCTACTAAAGAGAATAACTTTATAATCTATAGTAATCTTATCCATTAGAGCTTAACTAAGAGTAAGTATATTACTTAAAGCGTTCTAGCGTTAGAGATATATAGAATAGTTAGCGGATTTAATATAGTAATTGCAATTGGAACTACCCTAAAGATAATTATAGATTAACTTAAACTTCCCGTTATCCCTATAATTATATACACTAACTTATATTCCCTCTATAAGTGTTTAGTTAAGCTTAGTACCATAAAGGAAAAGCGTCTTATAATTAATATTATAGCACTTTAGTAATCTTATAAGCGTTAAAAACTCTTTAAGATTTAATAAATTAATGGCTAAGATAACCTAGTAGATATAATAATAAAGGCGAATCCAAATAAGGCACTAGAGACGTTTATTAATATAAATACTCTATATATATAAGTTAAAGGTTAGGTTAAAAGGGAGTAGAAGTATAATATTTTATAAACCCTAACTTAAACTAGCCAATTAGGATTTTCTATCCCTAAGATAAAAAATCGCTATTAGCTTACTTACTACTAGCGCCTTAATAGCCCTTCTAATAAGATATCTACCTATAACTCCTAAGTAAGAAAGCACTATATATTAAGAGGCAAATTTTAAAACAGTAAGACTTATATTATAATAGCAATAGTAAGTAAGGAGGATTAATATTTATTACGCTAGTTAAGTAGCATATATATATAGATGGCAACCGCAAAAGAAGAGTTGCTAGTGTTGGGAATATCCCTTAACCCGCCAACGTCCACAAGGTAGGTGGTCCGTGCGGAACAACAGAATCAAAAGTACGCGTATAGTCGCGGAGCCTTGATCTTATTGATTCTATTGGCTAGCCCTTATCGATAACGTGTGGACGAATTTTGGCGGGTTAAGGGATAAGTAAGTTGCCGTTATATAAGGCAAGTTGCTATTATATAAGGCAAGTTGTTGCCACGTGTCGCCGCGGCACTAGCGTGGCGAGGAGCCTAGGGCTCCTTGCCCTCCCTTATTCTAGATAATAAGGGGTCGTTCGGTTGCAATTTAGAGGCCTTAGATTTAGTTTAGAATAGAGTTGATCTAGAGCTCCGATCTGATTCTAAGGCGACTGTTTGGTTGAATTCCAGTTCAACTTAACCCTAGCTACAAATTTTTAATGTTCCTCTGACCGCCTAAAAAACACGCTAAAAGTTACTAAAAATTTGGCAACTTTACTATATACGGCTTCTAAACTGAAGGTCTTGGCGTCAGTTTAATAAGGAGCCTCGAGCTCCTTATTTGAATTCTGAAGCCTTTAGATCGCACGCATTCGTGCCACAGACGCGTGTCAAATTGGGAAGTAACGCGTTCTTTCTGCCAGACTTTTAGTTTAGATTTAAAAGCGTCAGATTGCAACCGAACGACCCCTAAGCTTATTAACTAACAACCATCATACTATCTGCAACCTGTAGATACGTGATATCACCTTGTAAAACTAATAATTTTAATTCCATTATAGGATATAATTAGGCCTAAGTATATAACTTTAGACGTGTAGAACTTGCATTTCTTAATATTATATTATAAGCCCGCGTCTTATAAGCGTTTAAGGACTATTTAGATATACTTTTAATATTTAAAAAGCGAGGATAAGTAGATTAAGATATTATTAATATACGCGATAATAAATATATTAAGGAATTTATAGAGCGTATTATTAATATATTACTAAAATATACTAAGACTATTCTTTATACTAAACGGTATTACTAGGTATTTAAAAAGTCCCTATTATATACGGAAGGCTATATACTTCTTATCTCCTTTATAAACATAAATTCGATTAGAGGCAGCGACTATATTAAGCTCTATAAAATATTATACTTTTACTAAGTAGTTAAGCATCTCTTAAATTAGGGGAATTAGATACCAGTTTTAAATTATAATTATATTTAGAGCTTAGTAATTAATATAGAATTTTAAGCCTTTTTTTAGCTTTTTAACGAATAGTATGGGTAAGGTAAATAGTAATTAACTAGGGCGAATAAATTCTTTTTCTAGATATTTCTTAAGATATTATTATATTATAAGCAGCTCTTTTTATAACATTCTATATAATAGACTAAACTTTAGTATTATAACGTACTCCACGGGTAATCGGGCCATATAGGTAATCGGGCCACCTGTGCCAAGACCCCATTATAATTCAATCACTTTACTCTACTTCAATATGCCTCTACCTACTAACGCGTAATTAGGCCAAAACGAATGCAATATACAGCTTGCACTTCAAGCTATCGTACAAGACGCGACATTAAGTGTGCGACAGGCTGTAAAGCTCTATAATGTCTCCCGAACTACCCTTACCAACCGACGCGCTGGAATTGCTTTACAACGCGATTGGAAGCCTAAATTAATGAAGCTTACGAAGACTGAAGAATTAGTAATTGTTTAACATATACTTGACCTAGATTCGCGAGGATTTCCCCCCTGGCTTGCTGCTGTAAAGGATATAGCTGATTTACTGCTCGCTGCGCGTGGTGAGGATCTAGTAGGCGTTAATTGGGTATCTAACTTTGTGAAGCGGATGCCTGAGCTTAAAGTTAAATTTAATTGAAAGTATAACTATAAGAGGGCTAAATGCGAGGATCCAGAGGTTATTAATAGCTGGTTTAGGCTTATAGCGAATATAAAGGCGAAGTACGGAATTCCTAATGATGATATATATAACTTTGATAAATTAGGCTTTATGATGGGTGTTATCTTAATAGGAGCAGTTGTTATAGGCTCTAAGAGACGGAATTGGCTAAAGTAGGTTTAACTAGGTAATTGGGAATGGATTATAGTAATCTAAGGCATTAACGCGATAGGATGGGCGATCCTACCCTTTATTATCTTTGTGGGTAAATACTACCTCTTTACCTGGTACTAGGAGTAGGATATACCCCCTACCTGGGCTATTAGGGTTACTGATAACGGCTAGACAACAAATGAGGTTGGCATTAAGTGGTTAAAGCACTTTGATGAGTATATAAAGGGTTACGTTATCGGCACGTATTGATTGCTGATTCTGGATGGCCATAAGAGCCACGACTTGCTAGAATTTAAGCAGCTCTGTAAGGAGAAGAATATTATTACCCTCTGTATGCCTCTACACTCGTCGCACCTGCTATAGCCGCTAGATGTGGGTTGTTTCTTATCTATAAAGATAGCGTACGGGCGCTAAGTTGAGAACCTAATACGCAGCCATATTAACTATATTACGAAAATTGAGTTCCTACCGTGCTTTAAAGTAGCTTTTTTTTAAGTTAATTATAAGAAGCAATATTAAGGGAAGCTTTTAAGGCGCTGGGCTTGTTCTATTTAACCTAGAGGCTGTATTATTAAAGCTTAAAGTTTAATTGCGTACGCCGACGCCCCCCGCCATAAAGGATACCCCGTAGGAGTTAAAAACACTAAGCAACCCTATTAAATTTAGGTCTTAATTAGCGCTAGTTTAATTAAGAATTTAAGGACAACTTAATAGCTCGCCTACAGGAATTCTTAATTTACTGGCGTTGCTTACCAAAGGCGCTAAGATAATAATGCATTCGGCTGTGCTTCTACGTAACTAGGTTACTAAGCTTTAAGCAGCTAACGAGGCTGCTATACGACGTAAATTATATAAAAGGAAGCGTATATAGAAGGAAGGGACCTTAATAATTAAGGAGGGCGCTCGGGTAACTGCTCTAAAGGAGTTTGGTGCTCAGAATGATAGAAAGAAGGGTAAAAAGAAGGTGTGTACTAATGGGAGCGACCTACCTCAAAGGCGCTGTGGATGATGCAACGAGACAGGACATAACTCGCGTACGTGTAAATCTAAAGTAGAAAATGAAGTAGAATAAAGTAGTATACTATATTATCCTGTATTATCTTAGGTTGTATAGTATTTTGCAGTAACATGCTGAAGTTTGATGGGGTCTTGGCATAGGTGGCCCAATTACCTATATGGCCCGATTACCCGTGGAGTACATTACTAGGTTTAAGTTCTATTTTAAAATTATATTCCTCCTAATATGGGGGTAGTTAGTTTAGAAATTGTTTTTTAAACTTATTAATTAGATTATGGTACTCTTTAGGTATAAGAGGTTAAGGGTTAATATATTACTTTGGTTCTAGCGCTTTTTTAATATCTTTTATTATTATAGTAAAGATTTTATAGTCTTGTTTTCTTGCTAATAAAATATAAGGTATAGCTTATATTACACGAATTTTAAAAGGTTTTAGTATAACGTCTTTACATTCTTTACTATAATCAGTAGTTATAGCCTTATTATTTTGGTTTAGAGTCTATAGTAGGGGCAGTTTATATTATATTAAGTTTAAATAATCTTATATATATTTATAGGGTAGGTAGTATTTTAAATAATAGCTTTAACAGTAGGTTATATAGAACTTTAGTATTTCTTTAACCCAGCTAATTAACGGGTTGTGTTGTTTTAGCTATCTATATTTAAGTATTACTTTATAATGCTTTAAGCATATTATAAATAGGGAAACATATTTTAAGGTATTTACCTATCCGCAATTTTATAAAAGCATAGTACGTTAATTCGCTATATATTAAGGGTTTACTATTAAAATCTTATAGGCCTTAGGGCTTATTAAGTTTCTTTAAATTTAGGCGTTAGGTTTTCGTGTAGTTTATATTAATAAAGCCTATATTAGTAGCTCCGCTATCTATTAGTATTTATACCTCCTTTTATTTTTTAAGTATTTAAATTTCGCCGAGTATATTAAGGGAGTTATGTTATATATTAGCGCTAAAAGAGCTTAGACACTTATGCTCTTCTACTTTTTATTCTAAGGCGTAACTTAGCCCTAGAACAATTTGTTTTCTAAGTTAACTAAAGGTAAGATACTTTATAGCAACTAAGTATAATTTATAGAATAGGTATAATTTAAGGACTAGGAAGAACTACGGCGGACTATTTTAAAAGGGTAAGTTTAGTAATTCCTTTAAATATATTCCTTTTTACTATATCTAAAGTATTCTCTATTTATAGCTTAGGTTCTTTATTTATTAGTTCCTAAGTATGCGTAGGATTAAGTAGCATTAAGGTCTATAGGGTTATAAATAGGGCTTTTAGAGTTTAGAGACGGATTGCGCTTTAGGGTATATATTGGTTTTATAGAGTTTTAAACGCGAGATATAGTTAGCTTTAAAGAATAAGTCTGCTTATTATATTAGAGGTCTTTATTAATTTATTAATATATTATAGTAAATTTGGGTAAGTCTTTTAGTAGATCCCTACCCACTAACTAGGCTCTAATTTCGTCTAAAATAGCTTAATAAAGAGCGGTAACTTTAGCGGTTTTATTCTAATCTAGCTCGCTAATAAGGCCTAAAAATTCCAAAAATAAGCTAGCAAAGTCTTAGTTCTATTATTATAGGTTTTTAAGTTTAGTAATAGCTATATATTTGCGGCTAGTGTTATTATATATTCATTTTAGCAGAGAGATAAAGGGTTTAAAATTAACGAAGGTGCCGTTACGGAAGAATGAGTCTATAGTTTATATAGCATCTTTACTTAAATAAGATATTCTATAGCTAACTTTACTAGCTTTAGTAGGGTATTAATTATGGTTTATTAAAGGTTTAAGGCAGAGCTTAGTTATAAAGGGTTATAGGTTATTTTAATTTCTATTAAATATTAGAGGGTTAGGGAGCTTTTCAGATTTTATAATAGCTATTAGATTTATTATAGATATAGGTTAAGCTACTATTACTAGTTTGGGGTTCGCGTTTAACGGGTTAGGCTTAGGTATAGTTATTTTAATCTTATCTATAGAGGGTATTAGTACTAGGGTCTCTAATATAAGTACTTTAGCGTTATAGAGTTCTTTATGTATTACTTTAATTAATTGCTAATACTGGGCTTCTAGTATAGCTTATTACTGGGCCAAGGCATCTATAAAGGGCCGTTATATTATAGTCATTTATTCCCTAATTAGGGCCATAATAGTTAACGTGGCGGCTTTAAGTTTGTGTACTATTTTAAGGGTATTAGTATTAACGCAACGTAATATAAGGGCGCGAAGAGGCTTTGGGGCAGATTTAAAGGAATAATATAAATTCTATCTAAATCTATAGATATAGCTTTTGTAGAGAATAAGATGTTATGTAAAGAAAAGAAAGGAATAATAAGAGAGTTATATATTAAATAGTTAGGGGTCTTAGTGGTCGATACGTACGCACATGCATACGCGGTCTTCGACTAACTTTAGTAGAATTTAATTAATCTAGCAGAATTTGGTAGAATTTGGTCAAAGCGTCGGAATTTATCTATTGAGTGTTTCACTAAGACATTCCTACTATAACTAGGCTAGTCCCGTTATACGCTTAACTTTAAGCTAGCCTTTAGTACTATTTAGGAGGTTGCCCCTATATAGCATACTATTCTTATAAGACTTATAAGTAATTAGCGCGCCTACTAACCTAGCTATAACGCTCCGCTTTAGACTAATACGTTATCTAGGCGATTATTTACTATTACTAGTATAGTATATTATTCTTCGGCTAAAAAGCGATCCGCCTTCTCCTCTTTAATACTAGATATCTTGTAACCGACTACCGACACTGCGCTGAGACATAAGATCACCGCTTGGAAGGCTCTAAGACGGCGTCAACGCCACCCAATATATTGGTTGCAGATCAATATTGGTGGCAGATTACCGTTCCCATTTCAGCTATCTATTACCCCATCACTTCTACCTTCTTCGTGTATATATAGAGCCTCTAGAGCTACATTCACAATCAAGTCGTTCATTCAATTCTTCGCACTGCAAAGCTTACATATCTATTTAGTAGGCTCTAGTATAAAGCGGTATGTAATTAAGACTCTATTAGGGCTTAGAATATATTATAGTTATTATTAGGCCAGTTAGTTAATAAATAATATTGTTAAGGCGGTAGAGGTATAGTATTTAACTTCTATAAACTCCTAGGCCAACTAGCTAACTTCTTTAAAAATAACTCTAGCTTTAGGCATCTAATAAGCAGATAGTAATTGTCTATAATAACGTTAACTTTAAAAATAGAAAAAGGGATAAGGTTATAGGCCATACGGATACTATACGATTATTAACAACGGCGGCTATTATTCTTTGCCCTAAGCTACTAACTTTGGATCTATGTTAGTCTATATATAATCTAATAATACTTTAGGCTTAAAGATATATTAGCTGCCCTTAGTATATCTAGTAAGGATAGTAGGATTGAGTTAAGTATTACACAAAGACTTATATTAGATGTAATTAAGAGAATTTATATAACCGGCGTTAGTTCTATATTTAGAGATAGTGATTACTATCCTAAAATACTAAGTATATATTATCTTAAAGTAAACAAGACTAAGTTCTAGTAATTTAGGGCTATATTTAAGGATAAGGGTACTATTAAAGGTATATATAGTATCTATAAAAGTATATTCCTAGACTAGCTTAGTTTATAGGCACTAGAAGACCCTATTAAAGCTAAAACTATCTATAACAACTTCCGTAATTGACTTTAGCTTATTTATAGAGACTAGCTTATAGTACGCTATATTAGGGCTCTTAAAAATAAGCAAACCTAGGCATACCGACTATATAATTGATGGGATTGGCTTCTTAGTTTACCTGCGTGGTTCTATATCTAGATAAACTTACTAAATACTATTATCCGTACGCATTAGGTACCCGCACTTTTTAGAGAAAAGGCTTATTATTGCCTATAAGCTAATACCACTATATAGGGTCGTAGTTAGTATAGTTAGGAGAATGCTAAATACCATCTAATAGAACTAATTGTTGTATAGGGCTTTACAGCATATATAGTTACATTATTTTACGTAGTAATGTAATATAGGGGTTACCTTATTGCCTTTAGTAGAGACTTCTTTAAGCGAATAGACTATGTTACTAACGCTATTAGTTCCCTTATACTAGATTAATTTTAAAACTTATAGAAGACGTCCGTCTAGCTGTATTTATACTAGATGCGTAGAATAGTAATAGCTCTACTAAGCAACTATATAACGATATTAAATTCCGGACAATATGTCGTATACTTTAGAAGGTTAAGCTATTTTTATCTATTTAGTATACTATTAAATATGCAGATATAGGTATACCAAGGCACTTTATTGACCCTTTTATTATCTACTTTTTTAGCGTATCCTAGCACAACTATAGCCGCGAGATGTTATTCTATTGATAAAATCTTTCCCTAGTAAATACGCCTGAGTTATAGTATATAATACTATCCTCTAGGCTTATAAACTGGCTTAGTAGGGCCACTATATATAAAGTAATTAACCTTAGGCATAAGTATCTTAACGGTAGCTATAAGATTAAAATAAAGTGTTATAAGAACTTAACGTATAATGCGGATATTATATTTAACCAAGTATATCTATTAAATACTTAGGTTAGGGCTTTACGTAAAAAACTAGAGGCTATATTTAGCGAGTATATGCCTAGGGCTTATAGTACTACTACTGCAATACTAGATATATTTTTACTTACTTATATTCTCTTTACTTTAGATTTAGCCAAACTGTAAAGTACTAAGTAATTAGCTAGTATAAAGTTCTTTAATTCTTCTAATATCTTATAAGAAGGTATTAGGGTATAAGTAGATAGGGTTAATTAGTTTAACTAGCAGTACGTTTAATAATTAGATATAATTAAAGGGTTATATCCTTCTAAGACTATAAATAATACTAATAGATTTGCTAATATAGAAAACTATACCAACTAGGTTAAGGAGGGGTTAGATAGGGTTATTAATCCAATATATTAGTGTTGGTAGATATTCGTTTTGTATATTACGTGCGTAAAGCACGTAATCTACGCGACGCGCATATATATCATTAAGACGTGTAGATAGAACGACAAGAATCCAACTACACACCGCACTGCACGTATATTACGTCTATTACACTATATTAAAGCATACCAACACTAATTAGTAAGCGCGCACAGATCAGGAAACACGCAGATAGCTTAGAAGACAGTTATACTGTCCACCTTACAGCAGATTAGAAGATAGTTATACTTATTTACCTTTCATATTAGCCTATTTTAGTTAAAGAGAAGAAGAGAAACCACCTAGGAGTATTTATCTAGTATCCACAACCACTTCTAGACATCTCGTTCTATTTATTTTAGAAGAATTACTACGCAAAATACCTTACCCTATTTAAACAACTCGAACCGCCCCTAAACCGCCTCCTTATCCGCCTCCTTAACCGTTCCCCTACCTTTATCCTATAAACACCTTTACCCTTACTCTTACCTACCTAAATAATATATAAAATATAAGATATTAGGAACAGAGAAAGACTAGAAGGAAAAAGTAGCTAAATAAAAAAACGGAATTAACCTAACGGAAGTTACTAAGGATGAGCTGACTAACTATATATAATATAAGATGTATATATATACGGAGATATATAACTAGCTAGACTTAACACTCTAGGAATCGTTCTAGGGAGATTTTAAGGACTTTACGGTTAATATCTTTATAAAAATCCCCTTATACTGGCTTTAGCACCTATATAATTATCTAAATATTAGAGGAGTATAGGTTAATACCAACCATAAACGAGGTAAATTACTCCCTTAGTCCTTATATAATATAGTATAAAAAAAGGACTAAATAGAATGGACTAGAGAAGAGATAAACGCACTTAAGAAAAAGTTTAACACTAGTATTAAGTTAAGAAGTATCTAGTATTATAAGATATACAAAACTCTAAAAGAGCAATAAGTAAAATATTTCTTAGTGCCTATACTTTCTACTATACCTTAATCTATAATTACCTCTACCTTTACACCATCTATTACGCCTTAACCTGCAATAATAATATAGCAACTCTATAAATAACCTACAGATAAAGAAAACCACCTTATTACTATAACTAGCTATAGAAAGGAAATTGCGAATATAGCTAAGATATATACGGAGGAGTAGAAATACGGTGGCATAAACGAAAGCCTTAACTACAAATTAATAATATTTTATAATATCTGTAATCAAGCGGATATACCCTAAGAAGCTTACCTTAAGGCATTCCCCACTATATTAAAAGGACTAGCTCTAGACCACTTCTATATAAACTAACTATTCTACTTACTATTTACTAAAGCTTATAAGCACCTTTAGAATTTCTTTAAAGGACTAGGATTTTAACGCAAGAACCTAGATAAGTAGAATACTATTATACTTATAACAGTAATGGCAGAAAATACAGATAAGTCTATAAGCAAATACCTCCAATTACTAATCTACAGACTTCGTTAACTATAGCATGGCCTTAGACCTACCTTATAAACCATAAACTTCCTCTATAACAAAATTATCACTTCTTACCAGGAAATACTAGTATATAGATATACAGTCTCTAACCTACTAAATAACCTTAGAGCCCTTATTAATAAACTTTAATTATCTATTATAGCTTATAAGAAAGAGCATATAAAGAAGACATAAGCTTTTTTTATAGATTAACAATTCTATAAAAGAGACAATAACTACAACCGTAACAACTGTAATAACCGCAGCAACCCCCTATATAACCGCAACCGATAAAAACCACGTTGCTTTATATATAATAAGGAAGGATATCGCTTATAGAAATATACTAAGGAGGAGTAAGAAGAGTCTAAGACTAAGTTTAAGAATAAGTTTAAGGACTACTTCTAGGAGTAAATAAAGCAATATATTATGGACTATAAAGGTAACGATAATAAGGATAATAATAAGGACGACAAGATTACTAACGCATTTAACGCTTTAGTAATTAATATAGACCCTAATACTTTACTAAATAAGGATAACCAGGCCATAGTATACTACACTTTATATAGTGAAATTAAACTAGATAATGCGACTACTATAGCTTTAGAACTAGCCAACAGAGCTTATAGCTACGCAGTTATAACCATTAATACTATAATAGATGTATTTACTACTAATATAGACCCGTTTATATATAATATAACCTTACGCTATACCTCCACAAAGTTTATAGGTGTAATAATTAACACTAGAGCCTTTAAACGTTTTATAGTAGAATATAGTTAGTTTCTTATACTTTAGAAGATTAATAAAGTATAATTAAATAAGTCTATAAGAGGCATAGTTAGCGTATAGTTCGGAATAGGTTCTATATCTTCTATTAGTTCTATTAAGGCAGCTACACTAATAGGTATAGTAGAGTTTTACGTTATTAAAGTCAACACCCCTTTTCTGCTTTATTTAGTAGATATAGATAACTTATAAGTATACTTTAACAACCTAAAGAATATCCTAATAACTCCCTTAAAGACCGTACCAGTCGTACGCCGATTTGGACACCCGTTTCTACTATAGGATACCTTATTATATATATTTATTACAAAGTCTTTTAACTAAAACCTATACTACTTAACTAATATAGAATTACGACGCCTACACTAACACTTTAGATACCCGTTAGTAGAGCAACTTAAGAGAATATTAGACTGCGCTGGCTATAAAAACGATACTAATTAAAAGACACTTAAGCATATTACCCGCTACTACTTATACTGTTAAAAGCACAGAAAGTTACTAGGCAGATTTAGATTTACCTTAAAGGACGACGTTAATTTTAACTACTGTATTATTGTTAATATTATATATATTAACAGCAAGCCTGTACTTTATATTGTTAATAAAGGCACCCAATTTTAAATAGGTAAATAGCTATAAAATATTAGCGCTAAGTATATATAGGACATATTATAAGCGTACTAAATTAATATATACCTAGGCCCCCTAGATATAATTATACACAACATAGAAAAGAACTTTATTAGTAAAAAGTTTAAGCAATACGCGGTTAATATAGGCACTACTATAAAAAGCATACCGGTCGAAGCTTATAACTTAATTAGTATAGTAGAGCGTTACTATAGCCCCTTACGACGTATATACCACATTATCACTTTTAAAATACTAAGAATTAATAAGAATATAGCACTATAAATAGCCTTTAAAGTAATTAACAACTCTATAGAACTAGACGGCCTAATACCCACGCTATTAGTATTTAGAGCGTACCCCTAAATAACAGAGTCTAATATACCTTTACCTACAGTAATATAGCGTGTAATTATATTTAAGAAAGCTATAGAGGAAGTAAAGAAGATATAAGCGGAGCGCTAGGTTATAGATGCACTTAATATATATAATAGCCCCAGCACTACCGCAATTTATAATTTACCCCTTAACTCTTTAGTACTAGTTTAAAGAGAAGGTAATATAGGATAACCTAAATACTAGGCAGGACTATATAACCTATTAAATATTAAAGGAGAAACGTGTGCTGTTAACCTACCTAGCGGCCCTATAAAGTTCCGCAATACTACTATTAAACCATACTTAATAAACCCTAGAAATATTTACGTTAAAGATATTTAAGATAACGGCACCTAAGTTAATAATATTTAAGTTAACGAAACTGCCCGTATATGCGAACCGTCTATAAAAACCGTCTCTATATAGAAACCGTCCCTTACTAAAACCAGAGAAGCATAACCACTTTACTAAGGAAGAGGAAGACCCCGCAAGTATCCCCTTTATGTTAATACTGCTAATATTACTATATTCTTATAAGAGGACAGTAACTATAAGTAGTTTAAAACGTCCTATTAAAAGGAAATTATAGAACTAATTAAAAAGGGCGTATTTAAGATAATTAACCCTTAGGATATACCCGTAGGAGTTAGAATCTTTAACTTACGATTTATAGATAAGATTAAGAACCCTAGTACTAATAAAGCCTTTAAGAAATTAAGACTTATTATCTAAGCGTATAATAACCTTAAAAAGGGTATTATACTAACCTAGTTACCTACTATTTAACAAGTTAGCCAACGCCTTATTTTATACATTATTTTATACTATAAGGCAACGGCATACAGTTATACCTATAAGATATCTCTTAGGTATATATCTAGTCTCTTATAAAGCTAAATTAAGACTTCTATATTTAACTACCTTATAAATTAGGAAGCCAGTTAGGTATTAAAAAGAACTCCATTTTAAAGGTAATTAAGCCTTTATACGGTGTTCCAGAAGTAGGTAATTACTAGTTTATAACCTACTATAATTATTATATTAAGGAGTTAGATATAAACTTATTAATATATAACCCTTACCTCTTATAGAGCAACACTCCCAACTACTTTAGCATTATTGGCCTCTAAACTAATAACACTCTCGTCCTAGCTAATACTACCTTTATAGACGCAGAGCAATAACATCTAGAAAAGGCTTACTTTCTTATAAAAGAACGCGAGTAACTTACAGTTAAGCAGTTACTTAAATTTAATAGATATATTATTTAACTCTCTTAGGAAGGCAATATTATAATAACCTAGGAATACTAGTGCAAGAACCTAAATACGGTCTACCTTAGAAAAATAGCTATAACTATAAGCTTAAGAGGTATTGTCCGTAATGCACTAACTATAAAGGAATAATATATTGTGTAACGCGCAAGAGATGCGTATATTACCTCTATATATTAACTAGAAGCTTTATTTAATCTCTCTTTTACCACCTAGGTAATTAACCCTAAGAAGAAAGACATTATAGCACTTAATAAATAACTATAATTGCAGATTAACAATCTAATAAAAGGCCTTACGTTTATTAAATTAGACATTAATATATTACGCCTACTTGCCTTTACTAACACCTTATTCGCTAATAATAAGGACCTCTTATTATAAATAGGATATATACTAGTATTAGAGGACGCGTTATATAAGGCCAATATTATTTATTAGTTATTAATTAAGTATAAGAGAGTTACTAAAAGCGTACTAGCCTTAGAACTCTACGTAATAGCCTATAGATTTAACATCGGCGCCGCAATTAAGTTAACCGTTAAATAACTTCTACAGATTAAACTCCCACTTATACTTTACACCGACTTAAAATTACTTTATAAATATCTTATTAAGCTAGGCACTATATAAGAGAAACGTCTTATAATAGACGTTATATATCTTTATTAGTTATATAAGCGCAGAAAAATTGCGGAAGTTAAATAGATTAATAGTAATAGTAACCCTACTAACTTAATAACTAAAAGCAAGGCATCTACAGCTCTTAAGAAGTTAATTAATACTAATTACTTAGAACTATAGGCTATAGAGTAGGTTAAACGAACGTAAATAAACTTAGATTTAACTTAGCGTTATAACAGTACCAAGGCACGCCACCTACCATATTCTACAGACCCTAAATTTAACCAGCCAATTAGGATTTTCCATACCCGGCATAGAAAATCGCCATTAGCTCGCTTACTACTAGCGCCTTAGCGGCCCTTATAATATATCCACCTACTACTTCTTCTCCTTTTTCTCCTTAGCTTAGTATCTTTATTAAATAATAATTATTATAGGATACCCCTGTAATACCTTATACATATCTACCTATTTCTACTAACTTAGTAATTAAAGACTAACCGCAAGATGGTAATTTAATGGCAATCTATAGCAATCTAATGGCAATCTAACGGCAATCTGCGGCATTTTGCTATATTCTACTAAGTCCACTAAATTCTACTAAGTTCTGCCAGGACCACTACCCTTTCTTCCCATTCTCTTACCTTCTTTCCTTACGTAATATCTTAACTTTATTATATAGTTTATTAATCCATAAGCCCCGGTTTAAAGGTATTTATATAAGCTGTTATAAGCGTTATATAACTAGGATAGGATTAAAGGAGAAGCTATTATATACTATAGACGGAAGAGCTAGCTATTTTATATGCGCTATAAATAACGGGAATAGTACGATTTGGTTTCCTTTAGAGTTGCTCTAGTATTAATAGATATTCGTTTTGTATATCACGTGCGTAAAGCACGTAATCTACGCGACGCGCATATATATCATTAAGACGTATAGATAGAACAATAAGAATCCAACTATATACCGCACTGCACGTATATTACGTCTATTGCACTATGTTAAAGCATACCAACAATTAGGAAAAAATTTACTAGCATTAAAATTTACTTTTTTACTTTTTTACTTTTTTAGTATTTTTTAGCATTTTTAGTATTTTCTAGCATTTAGAAGCTAAATGCGGCATTTATAATTAAATGTTAGCATTTAGCTGCCAAATACCGCATTTATAACTAAGTCTTAGTATTTAGCTACTAAGTACTAACTATATAATTACTAAGCATATATAAAAGTATAATTTTTATATATTTAATATTTTATTAATATTAGTAAGCATATATAAAGTATAATTTTATAATTTTAATAAATTTAAATACTTTATTAATATATATACTTTATTAATATATATACTTTATTAATATATATTAAAATTACTACCCCTAAAGCTCTATATAAAGCTCTATATATAAAGGCTCTATATAAGGCTTTACGCGAAACTCTATAAACGGAGGTTCTGCGTTAGGTCCCCGTTATATTCCCAATAGCCTCTATATATACCTTTACCAAGTATACCCCTATATAGCTACCTTATTTTTTACCTTTCCTTTTTTCTTTATATCCTCCCTATCTAGGGAGGCACTAGAACAGTAGCTAGTAGATAATTGTTATTAAAACTAGACGACCGTCGCCAGAACTATATAACTGTTATTACAGTGCTATAATAAAGTAGACTAAATAACTACGTTATAGTATAAAGAGGGGAAGAAGGTGGAAAGGGGGTATTATATATAAATAGTAGGGCCGGCCGCTAAGTCACTAGTAGTGGGCTAGCTAATAGTAGGAAATAGTATAAGATAGTATAAAATAGTATACGTTAGGTTAGTGCCGTAATAGTACTCCTCTCCCCTAAATAGTTTAGTTCCTAAACTAAATAAATAACTTAAAAATAGGCAGTGTATAGGGTTGCCTATTTTTTACTATAAAGATATTAGTTCCGCTTACCGCCTTTAACTAAGCTAATAGCAATTTTTTATACCGGGTATAGAAAATCCTAATTAGTTAGTTTAGTAAGTAAGGTTGGCAGAACTCTATACCGCCACCTAAATTAATCCGCGTAGCGTTTCTTAGTAAGAATTTAGCTAATTAGACAACTTTAACCGCCGGTTAAAGTTCTATAATATCTTAACCACCACAAATTTTAATACGGTGGTTGGCCGCAACCTTAGCGTGACTTTTTCTTATCTTTTACCCAGTTTAGGGGTCTTAGCTTCTTAGGGTATTGCTTATAGAAGCGCTATACAGCTTATTTATAACCCTTTAGGTCTTTCTCTAGCTACTAAGTTATATCCTTATAATATTTCCATTTAATCTTATAAGTTAGGCCCTAGGGGTCTTTATTATATATATTAAGGATTTTCTTAAACTCCTATTTGTCTTCTATATTGCCGTCATTATTTCTTTTTACTACTCGTCCTTATATATTATAGCGCTCTATAGTATTAATATTTGCTTAGCTAGGGATCTCTTTAGTAGCCTAGAGGCGGACTTTAAATATATAAAAGGATTTATTTACTTAGATATAGTTTAGGAGGTCTATTATAATTGCCCCTTAATATACTGCAAGTATAGGGTACAGGCCGTTCCATTTATTATCCCATTTCTTTTTAGGTCTGTTTATCTTTATATTTTCTAAGCTAACTATAACTATATCGCCTTTATAGAATAACGCGCTCTTATCCCTATAGGTATTAGTATTATCTTTATAGCGTTGCTATAAAATCTGGGCTAGGGCCTCAAGCTATATTAATATACGCTTAAAGCGGTTGGCTATAGAGTCTACGCGGAAAAACTCCTTCTTTACTTATGCTAATAATATTAGTAGGTGAGGGCTAGTAGGCTTAATTCCAAGGCAAGGGTTAAAGCTATAGTTTATAAAAAATAGGGAGATGCCTATACTCTTATTAACTTAGTTATTTATAGTAAACTTAGTAAGCGGCAGGTAGTTAACCTAGTTATCCTATATAAAGCTAACAAAAGTATAGAGGTATTTATTTACGGCAGCGTTAATAATTTTAGTTTAGCCGTCCGTTTCTAGGTATTAGGCTAAGCTTAGTTATAAGGTTATCTTAAGGCGTTTACTTAGTTATTACTAGAAGTCGCTAATAAATTATATACCGTAATTAGAGATAATTATACTTAGTATACCGTAGAGCTTATATACGTTATTAATAAAGCTATTAACTAGCTCCTTTATTAAAAGTCCTATTACTAAAACAAAATATTATATTTTAGTTAGGCGGTCTATAATAATAAGGATATATTTATATGCCTTACTATAGCGTTAGTATACTAGTAGCATTATAATATAGTTAATTAAGATATTAGTTTACGGGCGGGTAGGTAATTCTAATGGCTTTAAAAAACCGGGTGGGGTAGAATAGGGGGTCTTAGTACAAAAGTATAGTGCATAGTCTTTAACGAAGGTAGCCGTAAACTAGGAAATTCCTAGCTACTAGTATATTTGGTTTAAGAGGTTAAAAGTCTTAACTTAGCTAAGGTAACTAGCGGGGCCGCTATTATAAGAGTAATAGGTAACTTCTAGGCGGAGGTCTAGGGCGTTAGGGACAAAGAGATGTTAGCGGAAGTAGATCTATCTATTAATAATATTATATTCTAACTTATTATAATAGAGTAATTTCCTAATCTTCTTTAGCTAATAGCGAGCTTTCTAATTATGTAGGGCCGCCACTATATCTCTTACGAGTTCGTTCTCCTAGTATTCTAGCTAGATTAACTTATCTAGTAACTTTTCAGCTATTTTAGGGTCTAAAGCGGCTATAAACTCCACATTATTATAATTATAGGACTTATATAGTAATTCTTCTAAGATTATAGGGTTAACTTTCTAAGGCGGTGTAATAACTTAGGCTTGGTAGCGGAGGCTTTTATTATTAGCGTCCTTAGGCCTTATTCCTAGTAGCTGGCTTAAAGCATTAGGGAGCGTAGCTTTGCTGCTAGGTCTATATATAATTATAAAGTTAAACTATAAAAGAAACTCTGCCTACTAGACTTGGCGCTAATTTAGCTACTTAGTAGTTATAAACGTCTATAGGTTCTTATAGTTAGTAATAATTTTAAACGGCTCCTTAGTCCCTTATAGCTTAGGACACTATTCCTTTAAAGCCTTAATAATAGCTAAAAGTTCTTTATTATAGATTTTATAGTTATACTTTAGTATAGAGTACTTTACAGAGAATAATACAACCGGTTTTAATTTTCTATTATTATTATACTAGGAAAGGACTCCGCCGGAAGCCTAATTTAATGCGTTTATCTTTACTACTGTTTTCTTTATATAATTATAGTATGCTAATACTGGTGCTGAAGTAAAGGCTCCCTTAAGGGCCTTAAATAATTTGGCTTATTTTAGTCCCTATAGCCATCTAATATCCTTCTTTAGGAGTTTTATTATAGGTATAGTAATAGCAGAGTAGCCTTAGATAAATTATTAGTAGAAGTTCGCAAAGCTAAGAAATTATTATAGTTCTTTAATTAATGTTGGGTCCTTTTATTCCTATAAGGCCTATACTTTCTTAGGGTCCATAGTTATACTATTAGTTAAGATAATTAAGCTAAGGTATTTTGTTTTAGTAAAGTAGAACTTAAACTTATTAATATTAATCTAAAGTCCAGCATTACTGAGTCTTTAGATGACTTTATTTATATACTTAGTATGCTTAGCGCGTATATTAGAAAAGATAAGGACGTTATTAAGGTAGGCAGTATAGTAGTTATTAAGGGTATTGTGTAGAATATAGTTAATATAGTTTTAAAACGTAATAGGTGCGTTATAAAGGCTAAATAGTATAACTAATATCTTATAAAGTTTAAACCGGGTAATAAATACTATAAGCTACTTATAGCCCTTTATAATCCAGATCTGGTTAAACGCAGTAATTATATTAAGTTTAGTAAAGTACTTAGCACTATAAAGTGCGTTAAGTGTCTTATAGATTAGTAGTAGTGGGTACTAATTCTTAATAGTAACTGTGTTTAGGCCTTAGTAGTTATAGTAAATTTATATACTACCGCCGGGCTTAGTAGTAAGGAGGAGTAGTACAGTAGCTAGTGAGGTTAATTTGTGGATAAAACCCTTATCCAGCATCTTATTAATTTACTTCTTTATATACCTAAGTTTAGCAGGTAAGAGTAGTCTATTTTTATAGTATGGGGCCTAGTTTTTAGAAATAATCTCAATTTTATAGTCCTATAGTTAGTAAGGGGGTAGCTTATCTACGTTTTTAGGGAGGAAGTGCTTAATATATTTATAAAACTCCTTTAGTAGGCATTATAGAATATTATCGTAGGTTAATCCTGGTTTGCCTTTTAGAATTTTTTTAATATTAGTGTTAACTATCTTCCGACGTAAAAGCTTAGGTTTAGTTTTTAGATTTATCTTAAGAAAGTTATAAAAATAGGGGGAGAGTACTTTATAGGCTTCCTTTATTATATAGTCGCCTTCTACTAGCTAGCGGAAGGATTTTTTTAATAGGTTTAGTACTTTTATTAGGCCTATAGGCAGCTCTCTAAGCAGCTATTAATACTTATCTTATTTAACTAGTTCTACTAGCTCCGCTATATAGATCCTTATTACCTTTACGTCTTTTTATTTATAGAACTAGGTAAAATTAATAGCATAAGTATATTTAATATTATCTAGGTTGGGGCGTATCTAGTTCTCTAGTGCTACGGCTAGGCTAGTACGGCTTAATTAGCCTAGGGGGGCGGAAATAAGGCGGCGGCCCTATACGGTACGCGCGAGAGATAGGTATAAGGTTAGGCATTACAGTGGCGCGGTTTTTATTATTTGGGTCTTAGTAGTTTTATAGCCAGTCCTTACTATAACGCGAGCTATAGTGTGCGTATATAGTATATGGCTTAGTTCTAGGTATTAGGCTAGGCGGCTAGGGTTTAAATAGTGCCTAGGTTAGGGTTGGATTCTTAATAGTAGTGGTATAGAGCGGACCTTCTTCCTTAGTCTTAGTAGGGCTGGCTAGCCTATTATTTTAGTCTTAAGTACTAGGGTAGTCTAGTCTTTTACTATCTCGTTTCTTTGCAGCTATATAGGCTCCCCTTTATTAGAAACGTCTTCTATTATTAGGGCTTTATATATAGTCCTAGGTACTAAGCTTAGTAGTACTGAGTATCCATATAGGGCGTCCCTACTACCGTTAGTTATCCCCTATAGGAGGCAGTGCCTAAAGCAATAGTCTAAGTTAAAGCGGATTTTAAGTTTTCTAAAGCTGGGATGGGGCTTATGCTTCTAAAGCTAGGGTATACCTAGGATAATTAGGGTAGTAGGCGAAAGTTTAGTAATAAAAAAGAGCATGGCTTTAGTATAAAGGCCGATTAATATTTAGGCGGTGAAGTAGTCTGTAATAAGCGAAGATAAGATACTATCTGTAAGGTGTAGTAGCCTAGGTACTAGCAGCTTCTTAGTTATAACGTTATACTTTCCTATAATAGACTCTATATTAGTAAATACTATTACAGTACTACCGGAGTCTACTAGGCTTACTATATTAATATAAACTTAGGGGTATAAGTTACGTAATAAGAAGAGTTAGGTTTAAATAAGAATTAATTTCTTATTACTATTTACTAATTTAAGATTAAGTAGCAGCTTACTAATAGAAAGGATTAATTAATTTAGTAATAGGGACCTAATCTTCTTATCTTCCTCCTTATATAGTTTAAACCCTTAAACGTGACTTAGTCTAAGGGTTTACCTTTTAATAATTAGGGTATAGGGCTATCTTAGTAGGGCGGTCTAGTGTTTATCTAGCTAGCGGTGTTAGTCTTAGTCTTAGTTGGGGTATAGGAAGATAATACCTCGCTAACGACGTGGCTATGTTTGTATTCGCTAGCGCGGAGTCGCTAATACTAGGCGTTATTAATAGGTTAGGCTCCTATATAGGGTATAGTTTAGAATAATTAAGCCGTAGGGTTAAAGGGGGGGGGTCGTCTACTATGGCTATAATAGGCTCTACGGTTGCCGCGTCTATAATAGACTCTACGGTCGCTACGTCCGCGGTTATTAGTTTATATCGTTTAACAGAGTAGCATTAGGATTAGGTTTACTATCTTAGTAGGGTTATAGGCGTCCTTTTAGTGGCTAGGTAGGCTATAGGCAAGGTATAGTCTATTATTAATATAGCGCTTATGCTCCGTATTTAAGATTTTATTAAGATCTATAGGTTCTCTAGTTATTATTAGGGTTAGGGTTAATATAGGGGCAGGGGCTTAGGTAGGTAGGTAGTGGTTAGTGTTTTTCTTAAGGTTAGCTTAGTATATATAGTTCGCGAGGTTTTTAGCAAATATATCTATTTTTTTACTCTAACTTATATAGTTGCTGTTATTAATTTTATAGGCAAGTCTAAGTACTAGCTCTTCTATCTTTAGAGAGATAAACTTTTAAAATAGGTCTACCTTCTATTTATCTGTCTTCTTAGCGCAGACTATTAGCTTATTAAGCTCCCCCTTCTAAGACTAGTAATTACGCTCGCCTTAGGGGAAATAATTAAGCTTATTCTTTATAACCTAGGTTATATTAAGGACCTTATAGTAGGTAGTAAGGTCTTTAAGTATATTTTCCTTAATAGGCCATTTCCATATAAATATATTATTTAGGTTCTTATGCATAAGCTCTAGGCCCTACTTAATAAACTTATAGGCCTTGTTCTCTAGTATATCCAAGATATAAAGGATTTGGGACTAAACTGTATTAAAGTAGTCCTAGTCCCGGTCGAAGACTCCCTTAATCTTAATATGCTAGGTTTTAAAATTGGCTTATTATTCTAGCGGGGTACCTTTTCCGCTAAATATTAGCGGGTCTTTAGATCTCCGTTTTTTCTACTAGGTTACTACCGTTATTATAGGGGTTAATTGTTTTAAAACGGCGATAGTCTCTGCCTAGGAGTTAATAGTTCCTATCTAAAAAGCGATAAGAGCACTAAGGTTTTTATTAGCTTTTTTGTTAGCGGTGTTTGTATTATATATATACTATAGTCCTGCTTTAATATTATTAAGGAACTTATTAGTATAGTTAATAAGGGTAAGGTAAGCTTTGCTAGGCTTAAAGGTCTTAGGGTATAATAGGGAGCGGCGGATTATCTACGCGATATTAGGGTATATCTCTGTAAAGAGGTTTATAAAAACATTGTAGGGGATCTAGGTTTTAGCTATTTTAGCGTTATTAGTGTCGCCTATTTAGGCACTAGGTAAAAACTAAGGATCGTTTTAGGACTATACTGGGGACGTGTTAGTTTTAGTAGAGGTGTATATAGGTCACAATAACTCTAGGGCGGAGGTTAATTGGCTAGGGTATAAGGAATTAGTGATCGTAATAGGGCGCAAATTAAAGATACTATAAACTGTTATAGTGCTGCAATAAAGTAGACTAAATAATTACGTTATAGTATAAAGAGGGGAAGAAGGTAGAAAGGGGGTATTATATATAAATAGTAGGGCCGGCCGCTAAGTCACTAGTAGTGGGCTAGCTAATAGTAGGAAACAGTACAAGACAGTATAAAATAGTATGCGTTAGGTCAGTGCTATAACAACTATTACTAAATCTAGACAACCGTCGCCGTCGCTAGACGACCGCTGTTGGGGCTAGATAGCGACCGTTTGGATAGCTAGCCAGCGAATACTATAAACAATTCAATTGATTAATTAAATTAAGGTAGTATAGATAGGTAGGTATAGATATATAGATATAAACACATAGGTATAGACATATAGATATAGATAGGTAGGTATTAAAGGTTTGGGTTAGGCTTAGTATAACCTTAGGTTATATATAACCCCCTAAGGTCCGCAACATATCGTCTAAATATTACCCCCCCCCCTTTAGTGGTGGCCTCTACCTTTTAGACGCGTTTTTAAGGTCTAGGTTAGTACTAGGTTAGTATAGAGGGCCTTAGCGCGCCTTTAACCTCACTATTGCCTTAACAATCTATTTTCCAGCCCTCTTCTATCCTTATACCCGCGCTAGCCTATATAGAGCTTCTAATTTTATATAGAAGAGCCTAGTATAATTATAATTGTATAATATAGAGCCTTCTTTTCCTTCTTCTTCTCCTTTAATATTTATACGTTTAGTGGCTTTATTTACCTACGCTATACTTATATATCTCCTCCTTACCTCTTATAGGTATAGAGTCTTTTAAGAATCTCCTTACCCTATAGTCCACTTTACGGTTAATAGAAGCCCCCCTATATTACGGACGCTTTAAGTACAATATTATAACTACTTAGGGAAGAGTTAGAAGAAGCTAGTTGGTTAATATAAGCACAGTCTAGGATAGAGCCGATAGAGCTATATAACGAGGAATGGTAACTAAGGTTACGTAATATAATCTATATAATTTATAGGATCTATATAATCTATAATAGAGTAAATAGAGTATATATATATTACGTATAAGAAGGATTTTATAGGAGTATGGTTATGTATTTAAGGACCTTTAGTCCCTACCTAGATAGTTCCTTCCTTATAGTAATTCTTAGAATATAATTAGAGTTAATCTATTAGGTAACCACTCTACTAGTTATTATTACGTTGTTAACTTTAATTTACGTTACCTATATACCTAGCCTAATAATAAGCCTATTGTAGTACCTACTATAAGGTTCCGTTATATAATCACTACTAAGTTACGGTACTAAATATAAAAAGTTAAATAACATGCCACTAAAAGCAGCCACTATAACGCCATTAACGGCGGCAACTACTTTAAGGTTAGGAGGTAATACTAGTATAGTAGATACTAACTTATAGTAACCTATAACGGTCGGATAACTATAAGAGATAGTTAACTAGTTAACAACAAATAATACAGCGTTAGAAGAAAGGGTTAATAGGATAAAAGCAGTAAAGATTAAGTTACTATTAATTAAAAGGTATTTAGGGGAAAGATTAAAGCTTAAAGGATTTCTTACGTAAATGCACTTTAAAGTTACGTAAGAAGGAGTAAAGCTACTAACACCTATAGATCGAATAGCCTATACGGGATTATTCCTATTAGGAAGGGCACTTAAGTAGTTTAAGCCTTACCTTACGGAAATATAGGTAAACGGAATAACAACCACTAATTAAAAGGTGCGGTTTATATTCTTAAGCTAGAAAGGATTTACGGAGCAACTTATATAAATATTTAGAGACCTAGAGGCAATAACTATAGTAGAAAAAAAACTCTAAGATATTACGCAATAAACCTTAGCAATTAAGTATATAATGCAGTTCCAAACGCTAGCTATATAAGTTAAGTGGAATAATAGGGCGCTTATAGCATAGTATAAATAAGGACTTAAGGCTAAAATCTAAAATATAATTATCCTAATAGAAGATACGGACACCCTAAGGGAGTTAATAGATTAAGCGATTAAGATTAATAATTAAATCTACTAAAGGGAATAGGCTAAGAGAGGTTAGAATAGAGTTCCATAGTTATATAAGATGTAAAGCATATAATAACCAAAGCTAAGTTAAAAACTATAGTATGGCGTAGAGCTAATAGACCTAAGTGGTACCAAAGAAGCCTATAAGAGATAAAGTAAGAAACTATAAAAACCTAAAGGTTAAGGATCTAGTAATTATAGGACTAAGGAGCAGAGGCTAAACTAGGGATCTTAGTAGTAGAAGACGTTTAAGCGGACTCTATAGTAAAGTTAGTAGTTTAAAGACGGAGCTTATATAAATTATAGGAAATAAGGTTATTTCGCGAGGGATTATAAAGATAGTTAAAATTACTATGTAATAGGGGGAACTAGACTAATAGTAAAGGACACATACGTATAGAGGGACGATAGTGTACTACGGGGAACAAAAGAGTGTTTAATTAGAAATTTCGCGTTTTATTACAATAACGCATACTAAATTTATAAAGACGCTAAGTATGGCGCAAGCTATTGGCTATAAAAGCTAAAATCCTCAGAATATAGAGGGACTAATAAACTATTACGTAGGCCAGGTATTAAGGACGACGAGTTTAATATAGGCGAAATATTTACAGACGATAAGGTAATAAAAGTAGCTTACTAGGAGCGTGCAAACCTTAAAGAAGTTATATTAGAAGTAGAGACTAAGACCGCTATAGAGTAAGGTTTAGTAACGGGTATTATAATACCGTTAAATACGGCATCTATCGCTTTATAAAATAAAAGAAAGAGTGTCTTACAGAGACCAAGTAAGCAGACGACTACTAGTGCTAATTTATCGCTTAATAAAGGCAAAAGGCTAAAGGCTTAAGACTCTTAAGATAAGATAAGAGACGACTAAGATTCTTAAGACGAGATAAGGTATACCTAAAGACCTATAATAGACGAAAACTAATAGAGTAGGGTAGTAGCTTAGTTTAAAGATATATAAATAAGCCTAGGATAGAGTTTCCTATAGGTATAAGACTCTTAAGATAAAATAAGTAAAACTTAAGAATCTTAAAATAAGATAAGAATATCTAAGCCTAGTTAGACTAAGGTAGGAGTAAGGTTTAAAACAGAAGTAAGCTCGGGATTAAGAATCCTATAAAACTAAGACTTTAAGAATCCACTTATAAGACGTAAAAGAAAAGAAACCATAGAGGAATTTAGAGCAAGAATTACCGTATAGTAAGACTAGAAACTAGATAAAAAATCTAGTATACTAAAATGTATAAGGAACAGAGCACCCGTATAAAGAATTACTAATAGGCCTAGGGCGGGCATACTAAGAGCTAAATAGCTTACTAAACTAGAATAAGAAGAGGATCTAAGGATCCTAACTAGGTTTAAGGAACGATATATAAAGGGCTATTATAATATAGTAATAAAAAGATACTTCCTTACGGACAAGCTATATACACTTTAGCAGCTGTACTAATAGTAGTATAAATAAAGGCATAACGACGAGTGGGAAGATTTCTATATATAGTTAGATAAAAAAGTTATTTAAGACTACCCAATTATAGAGAAGGCTATAAGTCACATTAAAGGAGCCTTAATTATAATATTAAAAGATTTAGAGTAATTAGAGGACTAGAGAAGCGAGAGGTAAATCTTAGTACCTGCGAATAAAGTTGTAACGCTTAGATTAATATAAGAAAGGTTTAAACTTAAGGATAAAAACAAGCTAAGAGTTAACCTAAGACATTAAGTATATTACACACTAGTATAGATTACATACGTGGATAATATGTGTAATATATATAGAGTACCTAAAGATAAGCACCGGAAGTACCTAGTAAGGATATATTAGGCACCAGATAAAGCAAAATATTAAAACGCTAAGTATATATATAGTTAGCACCCTATAAAAGTATAAAGCTAAGGGAACTTAATACTTTAGCTAAGAAGATTTCTTACGGAAGAATGCCTAAATAGATAATAGTAGTAGGAATGTCTAAGGAACACGTATTTATAGTATATTAAAAATAAAAAGCAAACTAAGTATTAGCTAAAGGAGGACTAAGTATAAATAGGATTAAATAGCTAATAGTTAAGAAAAGTAGAGGCTTACGGGACTAGAGAAACCTAGTAGTAGAGCCTTAGACCCTTAAAGGAATTTAAGGACAATACCAAAACCTATAAGTTAAGTAGTAAGAATAACAGTTTAAAGTATTAATAGATAGTGGAGTAATAAGGAACTATATATTACTAATAGCAGTTTAAAAAATAGGATTACCGCATAGAAAAAAGGAGTACCCTTACCTATTAGTGATAATTTTAGGAGATCTAATAGCCTATAGAGGAGGCATTATTAACCTTAAAATAGGACCTATTTAGTTAACCATTAAAGGGAGATAAATTAAGATGTCTTTCGATATATTACTATTAGGGAATAATAAGGCAGTACTAGGAATGCCTTAGTTATAGAAATATAATCTAAAGATCGATTAGGTTATAGGTTAAGTTAATATTAGGGATACTTAATGCCGCAAGATATAATAATAAACTAAGTTAGTATAGTACTAAGTAGGAGCGACCTATAAGGAAACGGAAAAAGGGCTAAGCTACGTACTAAAAAGATACTATAAGTATAGCAAGAAACTATAGTTACTAAAAAGTAAAAAGCTGTTAGAGTATATAGCTTAGGACTATAAGATAGAATTAAAACTAGAAATAAGTTTAAAGTTTTTTCTAATCTATAAGCTTACTAAAGAAGAAGGTAGAGCACTAAAAGAGTTTATCTAGGAAAATCTATAAAAGGGATATATTAGACCATTATAGTTATCGGCAGGTTATTCAGTACTATTTATACTAAAGAAAAATGGCAAACTAAGGCTGTATATTAACTATAGGTAGTTAAACAGCATTACTAGAAAGGATAGGTATCCTTTACCCTTAATTAGCGGAATCTAAGATAGGATAGGTAATGCGTAAATCTTTATAAAGATAGATCTAAGATAGGCGTACTATTAGATTAGGTTAAAGGAAGGACTATATAAACTATTAGTTATATAATTTGGGCTTATAAACGCACTAGCAACATTCTAGAAGCGTATTAATAATATATTAGGAGAATACTTAGATGAATTTGTTATAGTATATCTTAATAATATTATTATCTACTTAATAACTAAGAAAGAGTATAGAGAACACGTTAAATGGGTTTTAAAGAGATTATAGAAAGAACAGATGCTAGTAGTAATTAAGAAATACGAGTTCTTTACTAGGAAGACTAATTTTGTTAGATTTATTATTAAACTAGGCTATCTAAAGAAGATTAAGGCTATAGTAAATTGGTAAGAACTAGAGAACGTTATATAGTTAAGATTGTTTTTAGGGTTTTATAATTACTACAGACGGTTTATAGCGTAGTGGTTAAAAGATATTAAACTACTTACGCGATTAATGAAGACAGAGGAACTATAGGTATAGGAAAAGAAATAGTAAAAATTATTTAAAAAAGTTAAAGAGTTGTTTACCTAGGAGCTAGTTCTTAAGATCTATTAACTAGGACTAGAGACGGTTATAAAGATAGATATATTAAACTATATACTAAGGGCGTACTTTATATAGAAATATTAAGATGGATGGCACCTAGTAGCATACTATAGTCGGAAGATAATACTACTAGAGTTAAACTATAACATTTATAATAAGGAGTTGTTAGGTATAGTTATAGCACTAAAGAAATAGAGAGCATTCTTATAAGGCATAGAAAAACTATTTATAGTTAAGACAGATTATAAGAACCTAATAGGATTCCTAACAATAAAGGAACTTAATTAAAGGTAGGTTAGATAGGCAGAGATACTTATAGAATACCATTTTAAGATTTAGTATACTAAGGGTACCAACAATATATAAGCAGACGCTCTAAGTTAAAAGGCTAAACTATAAAATAATAAAAAGCCATTAGGGGCTTTACTACGAAAAGATATAAATAAATTAATTAGATATAATTATCCAAAAATTATAGCAACCTAAGAGGAACTAGAAAAAGTTTATAAATTACTAAAAAGCTTTTAGGTATAAAGGATTCTAAAAGCATAGCTAGAAGATCTATAGATAAATATATACGAAAATTAAGAAGTAAAGTATATCCTAAAAAGTATAGTAGAGTAATTTATAGAAGATTTCTATAAGGGATTAACTTAAGGACACAATAGAGCTATAGGCTTAGTGTTAAGACTCTAAAAGGAGTATATTATTAATAGAATCTAGGGCTTAGCGCGAAAAGTTATAAAGGAATATCCAGATTACTAAAGAAATAAACTAATAAGGCATAAGCTATATAGAGGGCTACAACCTATTAAAATACTAAAAAGACTATAGGAGATTATATTGTGGGACTTTATTATTAAATTACTAAAGTTAAAAGATCTTATTACCGGATAAGATTATAACGCGATCTTAGTAATAGTAGATAAGCTTATAAAGTGGGGATACTTTATAGCATATATAAAAGAGATATTAGTAAAAGATATTGCTAGAATCTATATTAAGGAAGTGTTTATAAGATATAGAGCACTAAGCAAAATTATATTGGATAGAGATCTAAGATTTGTAGTAGTATTTTAGGAGGTATTCTTAGCGGAATAAGGAGTTAGAGTAGTAACTTCTACCGTATATTATCCGCAGATAGATAGTTAAATAGAAAGATTAAATTAGACACTAGAATAGTATTTAAGGTACTATATTAATTATATATAGAATAATTAGGTATTATTATTACTAGTTATATAGTTTATATATAATACAACACTATAAGAAGGGATAGGTATATTACTATTTAAGACAAATTATAGATATAAGCTAAGAACATCGTTATTACTATGGTAAGTAAAGAAAACAAGTAGTATAGCTAAAGAAAGAATAAAGACGTTAATAAATCTTTATATAGACCTTATAGAATTAGTAAAGAAAGTATAAGAAAGAATAAAAAAGTACTATAATGCTAAGAGATCTAAGGGACTAGATCTTAAGGAGGGAGATAAAGTGTGGCTACTATATAAAAATTTTAAGAGTTAACGACTAAGTAAGAAGTTGGACTATGTTAGACTAGGACCTTTTAAAATTAAGTAAAGGATTTTATTAGTTACGTTTAAGTTAAACCTACTAGCTAAAATTAAGATCTACCCTATATAGCATATCGCAATACTAGAGCCAGTATATAAAAATATTAAGCTACTAGTCTATAAGGTAGATATATATAGAGGACAGAAAGAAGACAAATGGTAAGTTTTAAAGATTGTTAGTTATAAGGACATTAACGATAAAATATAGTATAAAGTAAAGTGGATAGGTTATAATAAGACTACTTAGGAGCTATTAAAGAACCTAAAAAACGCTATAGGAAAGGTATAGGAGTATTAGAAGAAATTAGGTTAGGTAGCATTAATAAAAAAGAATTGCTAAAGAATAAGTTACCTAAGGGGGACCTAAGAAGAGTAGTTGCCGAATTACTTAGATCTATTTCCTTCTTAGCCGGAGGAGAATCCGTTCTTTTATTACTAAGTTCCTATAGACCTTATTCTATAAGTTTCTACTTCTTAAAATAAACCTTCTTATAAACCTTCTTAAGACAAAGCAGATAAGTAAATACCGCAATATAAGTATTTAGAGCTTTCTATTCTGCGTCTTAAGAACATTTTAACTCCGCTAAAGTAATAAATAGCTTACTATCTAGCCGCGTAGCAGTAGATTAAACACGAAACCCTAAGATAAATTAATTAGGGAACTAGACGACTATTAAGAGTAATAGATCGCGTATATTTAGCATTAGAAGTAGAGCGAACGTTATAGGATAAATAAATATTTACTTTAGTGCACTCTAAATAAGAGGACGGTTATCGCGAAGATGGGTTTGCCAACGTAACGTAAACTAGCCCCTCTTTTAAATAGCGAGAACACGGAGATGGTATAATCTCACTAAGAGATAATATTGCAGTAATAGTACGAGCACGACGTTAGGCGTGTAAAGAAGAAATTGCTTTAGGTATAATAAGCAATAATATTAACTAAATTAATTAGACGGATATTACACCTCTAGTAAACAACTTAAAGATATTAGGAATCTTTAAGGATAAAGATAGAAAGGAGGGAGATAGTGTTACGGACGCTTTAAGTACAATATTATGACTATTTAGGGAAGAGTTGGAAGAAGCTAGTTAGTTAATTTAGGTACGGTTTAGGATGGAGCTAATAGAACTATGTGATGAGGAATAGTAACTAAGGTTATATAATATGCTATATATTAAATAAAAGGAACGGAGGGAACCTACGTACCTTACATATAAGACGTATATTACGTATAAGAAGGATTTTATAGGAGTATGGTTGCGTATTTAAGGACCCTTAGTCCCTACCTAGATAGTTCCTTTCTTATAGTGATTTTTAGAATATAATTGGAGTTAATCTATTAGGCAACTACTCTACCAGTTATTATTATGTTGTTAACTTTAATTTTCATTACCTACACACCTAGCCCAATAACGAGCCTACTGTAGTTCTTGCTATAAGGTTCCGTTACACGTAGTACTATATATTTAAAGAACTACAGTCCCTACCTAGATAGTTCTCTTCTTTATAGTAAATCTTAGAATATAATTAGAGTTAATCTATTAGGCAACTACTCCACCAGTTATTATTACGTTATTAACTTTCTTATTATTTATACATCTAGCCTATTAATAAGTCCACCGTAGTTCCTACTATAAGGCTTTGTTATATATTTACTACCTAGTTATAGTATTAATAAAGTTAAATAATATATTACCAAAAGCATCAGTTACAACGCTATTAATAGCAGTAACTACTTTAGGAATAAGTAGGGACACTAGCATGCAGGATATGGATTTATAGCTAGTTACGGTAGGGTAACTATAAGAGATGGTTAATTAATTAATAGAAAATAACCAGATACTTAAAGAACGAATTAATGGCTTAGAGTAGTAAAGGTTAAGTTACTATTAGTTAAGCGATTTTTAGGGGAGAAGTTAAAGCTTAAAGGGTTTTTAGTATAAATGCGTTTTAAGGTAATATAGGAGGATATAAAGCTTGCTATACTAATAGACTAAGTAGTTTACGCAGGATTATTTCTAACGGAAAGAGTACTTAAGTAGTTTAAACCTTACCTTATTAAGATATAGGAGAACGGAAGCACAACTATAAACCTAGAAGTTAAATTTATATTCTTAAGCTAGGGAGGATTTATAGAATGACTTATATAGATATTTAAGGACCTAAAAGCAACTACTATAATAATAAAAAGCTTTAAAACCTAGTATAACAAACCTTAGTAATTAAGTATATGATATACTTCTAAACACTAGCTATATAGATTAAATAGAATAATAGGGCGCTTATAGCATAGTATCCCTTCCGCTGGTGATGTCCTACGAGAGGCAGACCGTGCGCGAACACCGGAATCAAAAGTACGCATATAGTCACGTAGCCTTAATTCTATCGATTCTATCGGCCAGTTCTTATCGATAACAGTAGGACAAAATACACCAGCGAAAGGGATAAATAGGGACTTAAAGTAAAAGTCTAGAATATAATTATTCTAATAAAAGATATAGATACCCTAAGGGAATTAATTAATTAAGTAATTAAGATTAATGTAACCGACCACTAGTACTATACTGTTGTTGACCCAAAATCGGACTTAGGGAACGTTCGGTTGCAATCTGACGCTTTTGAATCTGAACTGAAAGTCCGGCAGAAAGAACGCGCTCCTTCCCGATTTAACACGCGTCTGTGGCTCTACGGGTTGCACGGACGTGTGCAATCTGAAGCCTTCAGATTCAATCTGGAGTTCAAATGAGGAGCTTCGAGCTCCTGATTTAAACTGACGCTAAGACCTTAGTTTAGATTCTATATATGGCAAAGTTGCCAATTTTTTAGTAACTTTTAGCGTGTTTTTGGGGCGGTCAGAGGAACATCAAAAATTTGTGGCTAAAGTTAAGTTGAATTGGAATTCAACCGAACAGTCGCCTTAGAATCAGATTAAAGCTCCAGATTAACTCTATTCTGAACTGAATCTAAGGCCTCTAGATTGCAACCGAACGTTCCCTTACTTACTACCGTCTTACTACCTCAGCTGCTTACCCCCGTATATCTTACCATTTAGCTACTTACCCTTATATATCTTACCCCCTTTTTATCTTATTACTTACACCTTCCTTATATATTTATACTGCTCAATTTCCATAGATTTACAATTAAGTCGTTTACTCAATTCTTTACACTACAAAGCTTACAGTTATAAGCCCGGATCGCACTACCTGCTAACCAATCAATCTATTACCTTATTTAAGATGTCACTACTTCTATTACCTTTATAAGTGTCTTAAGCTTCTTCACCTATTAAACGAACGGACGATTAACCCTAGTTAACGACCGTACAACCGACTGACGAACGAATGGATGAATCAAATCAAGAGTTCGGAACGTTAAAATAAGGCTTTCGCCAAGCCACCAATTGGACCCTGCCTGACCCTATAAATTCTAAAAATGACGACCACCAACGAATCAAAAGTCAACCTTATCCTCAACCAGCCTTCTAATTGGATACAGTGGTTTCTTTATCATCTAAGACACTGCCAAAACTAACGAGGTATGGGAGTACATTGACCTATCTAAAAAAGGCGAGCGTCTAAAGCTAGAATAACCAAGTCGGCCCATACTGAGGGATATACTACCTATGGCTATATCGATAGCAAAGCTAGACCTAAGTCAGCTCACCGCCTATAACCAGCTCTATGCTAAATATAAAGACGATCTTTGTATATACGAGAAGCAAAAACGGGCTATAAACGATATTAGCAACTATATCGTTTGCACTATATTAGTAGCCTACCTTCCACTTATCGATGACCTTAACACGGTACACGAACGGCTTTAAGCACTTAAGACTACACTAGCCCCTACTACCTTAGGTTGAAAACGAGACGTCCTAAATTAGTACACGGCTTTAAAAGCCTATAATAAAAAGCAGAGTATTAACAAATGGTTAAATAACTGGCGGAACGTCTACAAGCTTATGGAATAATTGAAGCTACCAAACGTATAGGGATTTAGGCCACACTACGATTTCGTTTAAGTAATTAAGCCTATCTCTTCTAGCTTCGCAGGAGCACTAGAAGTAGATCTTATTAGAAAAAAACAGAAGGATAAAGCCGCCCTATCCATTATCAATCTAATTGAGGAATTTAAGGAGCACTACCGCATGCAGTAAGCAGCATCCTCTGCTACCCCTACTAATAGCTCTGCATTTGCAACCCTATAAGGCAATTCCAATTCCAATTTAGATTCTAACCCCGATTCAAATTCCGATTTAAAGTGGCATAAGAAATGCATTTGCGGTCGCAAACATTAATACAGCAACTGCTACTACATCGCTAAGCAGAAGTGCCCTTAAGGGTAGAAACCAAGACTAGGCGTCCTAAAGAAAATAGAAGAAATGATATCTTTTATACCCTAGGTTAAACGCATAGTTAACCACATTTAAAAAGAAGAATAGGAAGTAAAGAGCATAGAATCTATAATTAATTTTAATTCTAAAACCCTACCGTCTAAGACCCCAACTAGCTATGCTACCGTGTTTAGTACTAGTTAAATTCCATTCAAACTCCAGAATACCTAAATACTTAACCCTAGTGTAGATACCCACGTCTGCAATAACTAAGAAGACTTTACCTTCTCCTGCCTAGCTATAGAAGACGACTATCTAATTGCTGGCGGAAATTTCGAAAAAATATAAGCCTATAGAATAGTAACCATTACTGTCGACATACCTACTAGGAAGTAAAAAATGAAGCTATCCCATGTAGCACTAGTACCTACTATATTTATAAATATCGTAGCACTATTAAGGGCTATAGATAACGATATCTATTTCGACTTAGGACGAAACTTGCTCTACTGTCTAATAACTAGCAAAATAGTATGCTATATAAAACGACTAGGGGGCTACTGGGCGCTAATGTATAGAGAGCCTATAAATACCCCAGATTCGACAACTTAATCGACCTTCTTAATAAGAAGACATTAACTAAGCAGAATGGCCCGTAAACCAGTCGGAGCTATAGCTACAAAATGGTATAAAATACTTAGCCATGCAGGACCTAACGCTATTGAGCAGCTTCCTAAGTACGTTAATGGCGCAGAGCTCGAAGAGCTAATCGACGAACGAGCACCGCTTAAAATTAAATACGAAACTTACTTATTAGCAAAGCACACGTAGCAAATCTCTCGAAGACAAAAATACGAATTTCCAGCCACTCGACCATTCGAGCGAGTAGTATTCAATATTATTACCCTTAGAGAACTAGGGTACAACGGCGATAGATATATAATACACTTCTATTACACATATTCCAAATTTAATTTTGTATTTACCACCAAGAATAAGGATAAAGCTACCGTCCTACCTACCATCCATAAGACCTACCGTTTAATTAAAATACGATTCTACTAGGACGTTGTCTTCTTCTGAAGCGATAACAAACAAGCTTTTAGACAGACGGGAGATACCCTATAGACATGGTGCGCAGATAAAGGCATTACTTTTAAATGCCGAGCCCCCTATACAGAAGAACAAAATGGCAGAGCTAAACGATTTGGACGAACCTTTATGGAACGATTAAGGGCTATACAGCTAGAAGCTTCCTAACCCCCATCTGTAGGACTAGAGGCTTTCCTTACTGCTGGCTACGTACTTAATCGAACCCCAAATAAGCAACTAGGGTGGAGAACTCCATACGAGATCGCCTACGGCAAGCTACCATTACTTACCTATATACATGTATGCGGCTGCAAGACCTATACGCTAGATAAAAGGGTTAAAAGGGGAGACAAGCTAGCTCCTTGTGCATTGATTGGACACCTAGTTAGCTACGATTTAACTAATATCTACCGTATTTGGATCCTAAGTCTCTATAAGGTTATTTAAACTAGAGACGTTATATTTAACGAGACCTCGTTCTATAACCCTAAGGGTTAAAACATCAACTACCTGCTAAGGGAAGTATTAGAAGACACCCTCTAGATAATTAGTCTACTAGAACCTCTCTACGAGGATAAATCTAAGGATAAATCTATCCTATATAGACCTACCTCGAATATAGATTAAACGACTACACCTATATCGAACGATTCGGTAGAGCCTCCTATAAAGGATACTAAGCAGTTACCGACTTCTAGTAGAACGGTATTTCTAGATCTGCTAGAAATAAACACCACACCGGGAGGACTTTAAGACGATATTATGGATATAATTAAAGCAATTTCTACCTAGCTAAGCTCGCTAGAACCATTTAATACAGCTCTATAAGCTAACGAAGTCTTAGCTAAACCTTCTGCCAACCTTATCCTACTAAAAGGATTAAAAAGAATTCGACGTTAAGCGCATGCGACAGCACTAGCCAATCTATCTACCCTATTTAGTTACTACGCTGGATTTGCTATAGGACTAGTAAAGGACATTAACCGAACTAGATTCTTATCTCTATATTGGGACAATCTACCTCCTAAACTAAAGAACCTTAAGGAGCTAAGAAAGTATCCATTAACTACCAGCTTCTAAAAGGCTATGGAAAAAGAATACAATGACCTAAAATGCTAAGGGACATTTAAAATTGTACTAAAGGAAGAGGTAAGCAACGAGCAGATTCTTTTATTAAAATGGGTCTTTAAATATAAGCTTAATAGCGACGGCTACCTACAAAAGCTTAAAGCTTGACTGTGTGTTTGCGGAGACCTATAGATCACCAAAGAAGAAATATATATAGCAACCCTAGCTACTCGAATATTCCGTGCCCTTATAGCTATAGCAGCCGCATTTGATTTGGAAAGTCAACAGTATAATGCCGTAAACGCGTTTATAAACGCCAAGCTTAGTATACTAGTCTACTGCTACTACCTAGAAGGATTTAATTAAGACGGACATGTCCTAGAGCTACTTATGGCGCTATATAGATTGAAAATTATACTACTACTTTGGTATAAAGAGCTTACTAGTACCCTAGCTAAATTTAGATTAGAACCAGTACTAGGCACCAACTGCCTATTTACCAATAGACGACTTATTGTCTTCTTCTACGTAGACGATATTGCCGTTCTATTTGCCAAAAAGGACCTTTAAAGACTTGAAGAATTCGAAGCCAAATTACTACAATAATACGAGATCCGTGCACTAGGAGACCTATAGTGGTTCCTAGGAATTTAAATTGAACGAGATCGACCAAGTCGAAAGCTCTAGCTTTGCCAAGATTCCTATATCGAAAAGATAGCCAATTAATTCAATATTCAACCAGGCAGATTTCCTAAGTTACTACTTCCTGCCGAAGAACTAACTCCGTCCGACCAGCAGACGAACCCTTAAAGGACACTAGCCTACCAGTAACGAGTAGGTTTAATTGTATACCTCGCCGTATTTAGAAGACCTAATATTACTAAGTCGCATTCTAAGCTGGCCGAATTCCTTACTAATCTAAATTAAAAACACCTCGATATAGCAAACTAAGCTATTTCCTACTCCCTTAGATCAAAATCGACAGCTATTAAATACTCTGGCGAAGTATTTGGAGCACACGTCTATTATAAAAACCTAGAAGGAGAAGATATAACCTTTTATGGAGCATCTAATATAGCTTTTACGGACTATAAAGAAACTAGACGGAGCTCTTAAGGGTACCTATTTATGCTATTTAGAGGCCTAATTAATTGGAAGGCGACCCTATAGCGATTAGTGACTTAATCGACTACCAAAGTAGAGCTTCTCTCCCTATCTACTGCTGCCGTTGAGATTATCTGGTGGCAACGATTCTTTAAGGCAATTGGCTTCGATTTAGAACGCGAATTTACCCTACTTTGCGACAATATGTAGACCGTACGCCTACTAAGACAGGATACACCAAAACTTGATACTAAGCTCCGATATATTGACGTTTATTAGCACTGGCTTAGATAGGAAGTCTAAGACAAAAAGATCAACGTATAATGGGTTCCTATAGACAAAATGCCTGCCAACAGCCTCACTAAAATCTTACCTCGTTAAAAGTACGAAGCATAGATAAAGTAGTTAAATTTGGTAGATATCCAATATTAGATTACTACTGCATTATTTAGCAACTAGTATTATTGCAATCTTTACAATATCCGCAATATCCGCAAGATACTATTATAATTACCCTACCCCTTTACTACTCCTAAATTGTATCCAAATTTCCTATTTTGGTATAGTCTCTACCTTTATTTTCTATAGCTTCGACTATACCGTCAAATCTGGGGGGGGTGTAACCGACTACTGGTACCATGCTGTTGTTGACCCAAAATCGGACTTGCTTACTACCGTCTCACTACCTCAGCTGCTTACCCCCGTATATCTTACCATTCAGCTACTTACCCTTATATACCTTACCCCCTTTTCATCTTATTACTTACACCTTCCTTACGTATTTATACCGCTCGATTTCCATAGATTTATAATTAAGTCGTTCACTTAATTCTTCGCACTGTAAAGCTTACAATTAATAATAGGATCTACTAAAGGAAGTAGGCTAAGAAAGGTTAAGATAGAGTTCTATAGTTATATAAGGCGTAGAATACGCATTAACTAAGTTAAAAACTATAGAATGGTGGATTAGAGCTAATAGACCTAAGCGGTACTAAAAAGTATAGAAGTAAATAACTATGGCAACCTAGAGGATAAGGTTTAAGTAATTAAAGGTTTAAGGAGCAGAGGCTAAACTAGGGATCTTAGTAGCAGAAGACGTTTAGGCGGACTCTATAATAAGAAAAATAGTTTAAAAAAGGAGCTTATATAAATTACGGAAAATAGGGTTATTTTGCTAAAAACTATAAAGATGGTTAAAGAAACTATATAGTAAAGGTAACTAGACTAGTAGATAATATATATATATAGAGGGATAATAGTATACTTTAAGAAATAAAAGAGTGTTTAATTAAGAGTTTTACGTTTTGTTATAATAATATGTAACGTTTCCCGCCCCAACGTCGCCATTTAGCCAAAAAGACACGGAGTGCTTGCGAACTTATCGCAAGCGCGGCGGGATCTAATATATGTACTCTTATATAATATATACTAAATTTATAAAGACGCTAAGTATAGCGTAAGCTATTAGCTATAGGAGCTAAAATTATTAGAGTTTAGAGGAACTAATAAACCATCTTATAGATTAGATATTAAGGATAATAAATTTAATATAAGCAAAATATTTAGCGACAATAAGGTAATAAAGGTAGCTTACTAGGATTATATAGACCTTAAAGATATTATAATAGAGGTAGAAGTTAAATCTACTATAAAGGAAGGATTAGTAATGGGGATTAAGACTTTATTAAATATAATATCTATTACTTTATAAGATATAAGAGAAGTAGGATAGCGAACTACTTCGGCACTTAATAAAGGCAAAAAGCTAAAGATAAGAGATGCTTAAGGACCTATAATAGACGAAAATTAATAGAGTAGAGCAGCAGCTTAGTTTAAAGGCAAAAGAATAAGTATAGGGAGAAAATTCCTAGGGACTTAAAACTCTAAGGAGTAATTAGGAGTACCTGTAACGGCGCTATTACATATTACCTACTAAATTCTACTATATTCTGCTAACCTGTAATTGGCTCGCCTAGAGCTAGCGCCTTGGCGACTTACCCTATATATTTATTTACATCGGTCCTAGCAAACCCCTTTTCCTTCTCCTTAACTTAGTATCTTCATTAGATAGCAATCCACAAGCTTTAGTTTAGAGGCATTTATGCGAGCCGTTATAATATACTAAGCTCTCCCTCTATTGCCTGGGAAGGCCTTAATAATATCCTACCTTAAAAGAAGACCCTTATCTACAACGACGCGTTAACGCGCTATACTTAGACACTAAAGTTACTCTATTTTGCCTGGGAAGGCCTTAGTAATATCCTACTTTATAAGCTAGATAGGACTAGACCTATACCCCTAGAATTAAAACCAAAGCGTATAATACCAACGAACCCTAGGAAGCTAATAATGGCACCTAAAGCTAGCCTATTTAAAAGAGCTGCCTTTACCTAAGAGGAACCTAAGATCTAATTAGAATTGGAAATTAAAGATAATAATAACGTTATAGACATACGTAAGCAGATTTGTGCCCTTATAGCTAGCTAAAAAGCTAATTATCTTAAGGTAAGGAATATATAAGAGACCCTATAAGAGATCCTAGAAAGCCTTATAGCCCTATAAAATAGCCTAGCTTTTCCTTTTTAAAGCCCTAGCTAACCTACTTACTCTACTAAATGCGATATACTAGGGAGTACGGATATAATAATAAAGTAATTAAAGTCCGTTAAGCTCCCTAACCCCTAACTACTATTTAATAAAATAGACCCTATCTTTAAGAATTAAAGGATTTAAGTGTAAGGAAAGCTCCGCGTTAACTATAACTATTTCCTTTCTAAAGAAGCTAAAATGCTCTACCTCTTTAGTTAAACCACTAGGGACGCCTAACGGCACCTTTAAGCTAAGTTTAAGGACGATTCCCCTATCTAATTTATATCTATTAATAAGATAATACGGCACCTAGCGGCTATTTTTATTAACTTAAATAAAGTATAGGACGCCTAATAATAAAACCAAACTAACCCTTTACTAAATTTTAAACTTAATTTCTATACCTTATAGGAGAAGGCTAGGTTCCCCTTAAGAACTACTAATTAGACCTATACGATAAGCTAATAATTTAGCTATAAGAGAAGATCGCTATAACCTTAGATAACCTTTTAACGTATAACAGACTCGTAACTTATTGCCTATTATTAGATTTAGAACTAAAGCAAATTAACGCCTACCTTAATTAGTAGAAGCGACCCCAGAATAATTAAAACTTATTAGCTATACCTATAGAAGCTAAAGTAGGAAGATAAGCTACGACCGCTTTTATACTAAAAGCGGTTATATCTACGCACTAGCGGGCCTCGCCCGACTAGCTATATACTATACCCCCAACTAGTACTTATTGCAATACCCTAATTAACCCTACCTTGGCTATGTGCTATAACTATAATAAGGAGGGTTACTTTGCCTTATCTTGCTTAGAGCTAAAGGATATAGGCAATATTAAGGAAATAGAGGAAGAAGAAACGTCTAATAAGTTAGGAAAAGAAGAACCCTAGGGAAAGACTCCCCCCTAGAGTACCNTATTAATCTTAAAAAGATTAATTTTAGTTAGTTAATAGGTAGAAAGTATTTTACTATTCTATATATAGTATCTTAAAATAGATATAAAGTAAATATAACCGCCCTTATTAATACTAGAGTAAATAGCTTCGCCTTTACAAATACTGCCTATATAAATAATGTTGCCAAATTTCTAAATATAAAAGCCACCCGATTAGAGAAGTGTGTCTAGGTAAAAGGCTATAACGGCTAAGCCGGTTAGCCAGTTACCTACATTTTAAAGTTATATATTGCTCTTAACGGATAACACTAATACGGTATCCCTTTTTATATTCTAGACCTAGGTTTCTATAATATAATCCTTAGTTAAAAATAGATGTCCTATTTTAATATTTAGCTAAACATATAATAAAGATAATTTATTTAGCTAGAGGATAGACTAAAACTACCCTCCTTTATTAGGGAAATCCGAACTAATTATAAAATACTAGCTGTAAAGGCTAATTCTACCTACTAGTAGGATATCTAGGCCTATAACCTAGCTTTTGCCTAAAAATACGCCCGCCGCGAAGCTAGAAAGAACTCCGTACTAATAAAGATACTCTCCTAAAGCGCTATATTTAAAGAGGACTCTATATATAAAAGTAGGACAGATAGTAATATAGACAACGTCTAAATTGCGTAGATTTAACTGGTATAGAAAAGAACGTATTAATAGGATATAAGGGATAACCTCCGAAAGATGTAATAGGAGCTTAAAGGAGTAATAATAATGCTAGTACCCTAGAAGCCCCTAAGGTTATATACGCCCCTATTATTATATAACCCCCCTATAGTAAATATTACCGTAATTAGCGCTATAGCGTTCTACTTTAATATATACCAGAAGGATAATAAGGTCTTTATAACGAGCCTATATAAGATTAACCAAATTATTAATAATAGGGAGGAAAGGCCAGCTAAGGAAACTAATAAGGAATTAGTTAAACGCCTTCTTTTTACTATTTATATAGATTATAAGGATGTATTATTAAAAGTGGCCTTAGATAAGTTACCCCCTTATTAGATATATAACTATAAGATTTAATTAGAAGCCAATAACTCGCTAGGCTATAGCCCCCTCTACTAATAGTTAATAAATAAGCTAAAAGTAATAAAGTAGTATTTAATTGATAACCTAGATAAAGGGTTTATTAAGCTAAGTTAAGCCCCTTTTACTTTCCCTATCCTATTTATAAAAAAGTCTAATAGAGGCCTTTGTTTTTATATTAACTATTAAAAGCTAAACGCTATTACTTAAAAGGACCAGTATTCTATTTCTTTAATTAATAAGACCCTTATATATCTAAGCTAGGTAAAGATTTTTACTAAACTTAATATCCGCTAAGCTTTTTACTAAATTAGGATAGACCTTATATCTAAAGATTTAACAATATTCTATACCTATTATAGTTCCTATAAATATAAAGTTCTTCCTTTTAGACTAATAAATGGACTAGCTACGTACTAAAGGTATATAAATAACGTTCTTTTTAATTACCTTAATAAATTTTACACGGTATACCTAGATAATATTTTTATATACTTAGACAATAAACTTAAGTATTAAGTTTATATTAAAAGGTTCTAAAGAGACTACGGAACGTAGGCTTATAAGTTAATATTAAGAAATATAAGTTTAGGGTTAAACGTATAAAATACCTTAGGTTTATTATAACTATAGAAGGAATTAAGGTTAACCCTAAGAAGGTAGAGGCAATCCGTAACTAAAAGCCCCCTTATATAGTAAAAGGAATCTAATTCTTCCTTAGCTTTTATAACTTCTACTACTAGTTTATCTATAACTACGGAATTATAGTAAAACCTCTTAAATAACTAACTAGGAAGGATACGCCTTTTATCTTTAATAATAGCTATATAGAAGCCTTTAAAGAGATAAAGGATTGGCTTATCTCTTCCCAAATCCTTTATTACTATAACCTAGACCTTAAATTAATGCTAGAAATAGACGCCTTTAATAAGGTTATAGCGGGAATCCTATTATAGTTATATTTAGACGGCAAATAGTACCCTATTACTTTCTTTTTAAAAATAATAGACCCGGCTAAGTGTAACTATAAAGTATATAATAAAGAAATACTAGCTATTATTTAATTACTCCCCTAATAGCGCGTAAAGCTTAAAGGTATAAACTTTTAAATTAAGATATATATAGATTATAAAGCCCTAGAGTACTTTATAACTATAAAGCAGCTTACTAAATAATAAGCCTAGTAGGCTAAAATACTCTCCTAATTCTTCTTTATAATTATATATTATTCTAGTAAGTAAAACTCTAAGGCTAATATTATAACTTAAAGAGAATAAGATATAGGACCTTAAAATAAGCTAAAGACCTAATATTAGACGCGTGCCTTTTTTTATCTAGAATAGCTTAACCCATAAATCCTAAAGGAGCTAGACTCCTAGTAAAACAAGCTAGTACTAATAAAGGAGTTCTTAGATAAGCTAATAGGGCTAATTAACTACCTCCTAACTGTAAACCGCACAGCTAATACCTTAAGGGCCCTCCGCGATTAAGCCGTAAAAGGAGACCCCAATTTTAAGATAGAGGAAGGATTACTCCTATACTAGAAGCGGCTTATAGTCCCTAATATTAATAATCTATAAATAGAACTAATCCGCGAAGCTTATTACTAAGTCTTTATAGTATACCCAGCAAGAATAAGACCCATAAAATTATTAACTGCCGCTACTACTAGCTAAAAATAGTTATAGATATTAATTAATATATACGGAACTATAAGGACTGCTAGAGAGCTATAACCTTATAAAATAAAACCCTAGGACTACTTAAGCCACTCCCAATACTAGAGCGCCCTTAGTAGTATATCTTTATAGACTTTTATAAACTACCTATAGACTGTAATGGATACGATATAGTTATAGTTATAGTTAGCTATTTTAGTAAACGCCCGTTCTTAATTCCCTATTATAAAAACATTAATGCTAAAGAGGTAGTTTAGCTATACGTCCACTACGTCTACCAAATTTATGGACTATTAGATACTATTATATCTAATTATAGGCCATAGTTTATATTAGCCTTTTAGAATAAGTTTACCTAGATTTTAGGTATTAAGCTAAAGCTTTCNATAGCTTACTACCCCTAAATAGACGGTTAGACGGAGATTATAAATTAGTACCTAGACTAGAGGCTTAGGCCCTTTATTAACTACTTTTAGGATAACTAGTTTAAACTACTACCTTTAATAAACTACGCCTAAGCAACCCTGTCCTATAACTCTACAGGGTTTACCCCAATTTAGCTAGAAATAGGATACTTACCCCATATAAGCTTTAACTAGAAAAGGCTAGAAGAACCCTAGACTATATTAAAAAAAGCTATCCTATAGCGAGGCCTAATAGTACGCTAAGCGCTTAGAAGAAGCTTAAACAGTAGCCTATAAGAACCTAGAAAACGCCTTAAGATTAATGGAATAGTAGGCGAATAAACACTATTAAGAGCCTAACTTTGCCCCCGGCGATATGGTCTAGGTTAAAATAAGGAATTAAAAGACTAAACGACCTAGCCGCAAGTTAGACTACTAGATAGTAGGGCTGTATAAGGTCCTTAAGAAAATAGGTAACTTATATAAGGTAAAGCTCCTAAATTCAATTAGGGTGCACCCTATCTTCTTGCTAGATAAGTTACGGAAAGCTATAAACAACTTATTACCCAGATAAAAGAATAAGCCTCCTCTACTAATTTAAGTAAACGGTGACGATAAATAGGAAGTTAATAAAATACTGGCTTATAAGATAGTATAGGGAATATTAAAATACTATATTTAATAAAAGGGTTATAACCTGGACCTAACCTAGTACCTTATATAGAACTTTATAGGCTACCCCTAGAAGCTTAAAGAGTTCTATAATTAATACCCTAACATACTTAAACCTTTAAAGTACCTAAATAAGTAGATGGAATACTAGTATAATAAAGATAATAAGTTACCGGAGGAGTATAGGGATAAGAACGCCCTAAAGCCCTAATATAGCTGTCTGCTATATTCTACCGTTTTCTGCTAGTACTATAAAATTTTAGATGTTTAGGAACTTTGACCGCCGGTTAAAGTTGCCTAATTAGTTAAATCTGTGCTAAGACTTTTAGCGGCTACTCTTTCTAGTCTAGTGCTTCTACTTAACCCATAATTACCTTTTATACTTAATCCGACGTACTTATATTCCCTTTTCCTCCTTATTTTATATTCTGTAATCTTACGTTTTATAAGCCTAGTACTACCCTATCTCTAACTAAGCCTAAGGGCAGGCTTTCTTTTAAAGATGGGGGTAATGTAACGGCGCTATTGTACGTTACCTACTAAATTCTGCTATATTTTGCTAACCTATAATTAGCTCGCCTAGAGCTAGCGCCTTAGCGACCTACCCTATATATTTGTTTATATTAGTCCTAGCGACCCCCTTTTCCTTCTCCTTAGCTTAGTATCTTTATTAGATAGCAATCCACAAGCTTTAGTTTAGAGGTATTTATGCGAGCCGTTACAGTACCTATAGTAGGTAAATGGGGTATTTAGCCTTAAGGTTAGATAATTAACACTAAAATTATAAAGTTTATAGATTTAGAGGATTCTATAGCTAGATATAAACTAAAAGAAAACTAAAAAGGATTTAAGAATTAAATTAAAGTGTAGTAAGAACAAAGAGGCTACTAAGGGTTAAGAATATTAGGCAGACTTGGGGTTAGAGTACCTATATAGAAAATTACTAATAGGCTAAGAGTAGGCACGCTAAAAGTAAAGTGGCTTAAAGAACTAGAATAAGAGGAAGAATTAAGAATTCTAACTAGATTTAAAGAACGGTATACTAAAGGTTGCAATAATGCAGTAATAATAAGATATTTCCTTATAGATAGATTATATATACTTATAAAGCTGTACTAAAAGTAGTATAAATAACGGCATAATAATAAGTAGGAAGACTTTTATATATAACTAGACGAAAAAGTTATTTAAGACTAAGTAATTATAGAAAAACGTATAAGTTATTGTTGGTATGCTTTAACACAGTGCAATAGACGTAATATACGTGCAGTGCGGCGCATAGTTGGATTCTTGTCGTTCTATCTACACGTCTTAATAATACATATGCGCGTCGCGTAGATCACGTGCTTTATACATATAATATACAAAACGAATATCTACCAACACTAGAGCAACTCTAAAGGAAACCAAATCGTACTATTCCCGTTATTTATAGCGCATACGAAATAGCTAGCTCTTCCGTCCATAGTATATAATAGCTTCTCCTTTAATCCTATCCCAGTTATATAACGCTTATAACGGCTTATATAAATACCTTTAAACTAGGGCTTATAGATTAATAAACTGTATAATAAAGTTAAGACGTTATATAAGGAAAGAAGGTAAGAGAACGGGAAGAAAGGGTAGTGGTCCTAGCAGAACTTAGCAGGATTTAGTAGACTTAGCAGAATATAGCAGAATGCCACAGATTACCATTAAATTGCTATTAGATTGCCATAGATTACCATTAAATTACTATCTTACGGTTAGTCTCTAATTGCTAAGTTAGTAGAAATAGGTAAATGTATATAAGGTATTACGGGGGTATCCCGTAACAATTATTATCTAATAAAGATACTAAGCTAAGGAGAAGAAGAAGAAGGAGTAGTAGGTAGATATATTACGAGGGCCGCTAAGGCACTAGTAGTAAGCGAGCTAATAGCGATTTTCTATACCGGGTATAGAAAATTCTAATTAGCTAGTTAAATTTAGGGTCTATAAAATATGGCAGGTAGCGTACCTTAGTACTATTATAACGCTAAGTTAAATCTAAGTTCGTTCGCGTTTGTTTAACCTACTCTATAGCCTATAGTTTTAAATAATTAGTATTAATTAACTTCTTAAGAGCTATAGATGCCTTACTTTTAGTTATTAAGTTAGTAGAGTTACTATTACTATTAATCTATTTAACTTCCGTAATCTTTTTACGCTTATATAACTAATAAAGACATATAACGTCTATTATAAGACGTTTCTCTTATATAATGCCTAGCTTAATAAGACATTTATAGAGTAATTTTAAGTTAGTGTAAAGTATAAGTAGGAGTTTAATCTATAGAAGTTGTTTAACGGTTAACTTAATTACGGCGCTAATGTTAAATCCATAGGCTATTGCATAGAGTTTTAAGGCTAGTACGCTTCTGGTAACTCTCTTATACTTAATTAACAACCAGTAAATAATATTGGCCTTATATAATGCGTTCTCTAATACTAGTATATATCCTATTTATAATAAGAGGTCCTTATTATTAGTAAATAAGGCGTTAATAAAGGCAAGTAGGCGTAATATATTAATATCTAATTTAATAAATATAAGGCCTTTTATTAGATTGTTAATCTGTAATTATAGTCGTTTATTAAGTACTATAACGTTTTCCTTCTTAGGGTTAATTACCTAGGCGGTAAAAGAGAAATTAAATAAAGCTTCTGGTTAATATATAGAGGCAATATACGCACCTCTTATGCGTTACGCAACGTATTATTCCTTTATAGTTAGTGCATTATAGATAATACCTCTTAAGCTCGTAGTTATAGCTATTTTTCTAAGGTAAACCGTATTTAGGTTCTTACACTAGTGTTCCTAGGTTATTATAATATTACCTTCTTAAGAAAGTTAAATAATGTATCCGTTAAATTTAAGTAACTACTTAACCGTAAGTTACTTGCGTTCTTTTGTAAGAAAGTAAGCCTTTTTTTAGATATTATTGCTTTATATCCGTAAAGGTGGTATTAGCTAGGAAGAGAGTATTATTAGTTTAAAGGCTAACAATACTAAAGTAGTTAGGAGTGTTGCTCTATAAAAGGCAAGGGTTATACGTTAATAAGTTTATATCTAACTCCTTAATATAATAATTATAGTAGGTTATAAACTAGTAATTACCTACTTCTAGAACACCGTATAAAGGCTTAATTACCTTTAGGATAGAGTTTTTTCTGATGCCTAGCTGGCTTCTAATTTATAAGGTAGTCGGATATAAAAGTCTTAATTTAGCTTTATAAGAGACCGGATATACGCCTAAGAGATATCTTATAGGTATAACTATATGCCGTTGCCTTATAGTATTACTACAATGTATAGAATAAGGCGTTAGCTAACTCATTAAATAGTAGGTAACTAGGTTAGTATAATGCCCTTTTTAAGATCGTTATACGCTTAGATAACGAGTCTTAATTTCTTAAAGGCTTTATTAGTACTGGGGTTTTTAATCTTATCTACAAATTATAAGTTAAAGATTCTAACTCCTGCGGGTATATCCTAAGGGTTAATTATCTTAAATACGCCCTTTTTAATTAGTTCTGTAATTTCCTTTTAATGGGACGTTTTAAACTACTTATAGTTGCTATCTTCTTATAAGAATATAGTAATATCGGCAGTATTAACGTAAAGGGGATACTTATAGGGTCTTCCTCTTCCTTAGTAAGATAGTTATGCTTTTCTAGTTTTAGTAAGGGACAGTTTCTATATAGAGACGGTTTTTATAGACGGTTCGCATATATAGGCAGTTTCGTTAACTTAAATATTATTAACTTAAGTACCGTTATCTTAAATGTCTTTAATGTGAATATTTCTAGGGTCTATTAAGTACGGTTTAATAGCAATACTACAGAACTTCGTAGGGCCGCTAGGTAGGTTAACAGCACACGTTTCTCCTTTAATATTTAGTAGGTTATATAGTCCTACCCAATATCCAAGTTGTCCTATATTGCTTTCTTTCTAGACCAGTACTAAAGAGTTAAGGGGTAGATTATAAATTATAGTAGTACTAGGGCTATTACGTATGTTAAATGCATCTACAACTTAGCACTCCGCTTATATCTTCTTTACTTCCTCTATAGCTTTCTTAAATATAATCGCACGCTATATTACTGTAGGTAAAGGTATATCAGACTCTATTATTTAGGGGTACGCTCTAAATACTAACAGCGTAGGTATTAGGCCGTCTAGTCCTACGGAGTTATTAATTGCTTTAAAGGCCATTTATAGTGCTATATCCTTATTAATTTCTAGTATCTTAAAAGTAATAATATAGTATATATGTCGCAAGGGGCTGTAGTAATACTCTACTATACTAATTAAGTTATAAGCTTTAACTAGTACGCTTTTTATAGTAGTGCCCATGTTAACCGCGTATTACTTAAACTCTCTACTAATAAAGTTCTTTCCTATATTGTATATAATTATATCCGGGGGGCCTAGGTATATATTAATCTAGCACGCTTATAATATATCCTATATATACTTAGCGCTAATATTCTATAGCCATCTACCTATTTAAAATTAGGTGCCTTTATTAACAATATAAAGTATGGGCTTACTGTTAATATATATAATGTTAATAATAATATAATAGTTAAAATTAACGTTGTCCTTTAAGGTAAATCTAAATCTGCCTAGTGACTTTCCGTGCTTTTAACAGTATAAGTAGTAGCGGGTAATATACTTAAGTGTCTTTTAATTAGCATTATTTTTATAGCTAGCGCGGTCTAATATTCTCTTAAGTTGCTTTACTAACGGGTGTCCAAAGCGTCGGTATAGGCGTTGTAATTCTATATTAGTTAAGTAGCATGGGTTTTAGTTAAAAGACCTTATAATAAATATATATAATAAGGTATCCTATAGTAGAAATAGGTGTCTAAATTAGCGTACAACTAGTACGGTCTTTAAGGGGGTTATTAGGACATTCTTTAGGTTATTAAAGTATACTCATAAGTTGTCCATATCTGCTAGGTAAAGCAGGAAAGGGGTATTAACTTTAATAATGTGAAACTCTACTGTACCTATTAGTATAGCTACCTTAATAAAACTAATAAAAGATATAGAACCTATTCCAAACTATACGCTAACTATACCTCTTATAGACTCATTTAACTGTACTTTATTAATCTTCTAAAGTGTAAGAAACTAACTATATCCTACTATAGAATATTTAGAGGCTCTAGTGTCAATTATTATACCTATAATCTTTATAGAGGTATAGTGTGAGGTTATATTATACGCAAACAGGTCTATATTAGTAGTAAATGCATCTATTATAGTATTAATAGTTGTAACTGCGTGGCTATAAGCTCTATTAGCCAGTTCTAAAGCTATAGTAGTTGTATTATCTAGTTTAATTTTACTATATAAAGTGTAGTATACTATAGCCTAGTCGTCCTTATTTAGTAGAGTATTAGGGTTTATATTAATTACCAGAGCATTAAATACGTTAGTAATCTTGTCGTCCTTATTATTATCCTTATTATCGTCGCCTTTATAGTCTATAATATATTACTTTATTCACTTCTAAAAGTAATTCTTAAACTTATTCTTAAACTTAGTCTTAAACTCTTCTTACTCCTCCTTAGTATATTTCTATAAGTAATATCCTTCCTTATTATATACAAAGCAATATGGTTTTTATTGGTTGCGGTTATACGGGGGGTTGCTGCGGTTATTACGGTTATTATAATTATAGTTATTATCTCTTTTATAGAATTGTTAATCTATAAAGAAAGCTTATATTTTCTCTATATACTCTTTCTTATAAGCTGTAATAGATAATTAAAGTTTATTAATAAGGGCTCTAAGGTTATCCAGTAGGTTAGAGACTATATATCTATATACTAGTATTCCCTAGTAAGAAGTAACAATTTTATTATAGAGGAAGTCTATAGTTTATAAGGTAGGTCTAAGGCTATACTATAGTTAATAAAGTCTATAGATTAATAATTGGAGGTATTCACTTATAGACTTGTCTATATTTTCTGCCATTACTATTATAAGTATAATAGTATTCCACTTATTTAGGTTCTTGCGTTAAAATCCTAGTCCTTTAAAGAAATTCCAAAGGTGCTTATAAGCTTTAGTAAATAGTAGGTAGGACAGTTAGTTTATATAGAAGTGGTCTAGAGCTAGTCCTTTTAATATAGTAGGGAATACCTTAAGGTAAGCTTCTTAAGGTACGTCTGTTTGATTATAGATATTATAGAATATTATTAATTTATAGTTAAGGCTTTCGTTTATACTACCGTATTTCTGCTCCTCTATATATATCTTAGCTGCATTTACAATTTCCTTTCTATAGCTAGTTATAGTAATAAGGCGGTTTTCTTTGTCCGTAGGTTATTTGTAGAGTTACTATATTATTATTATAGGTTAAGGCGTAATAGATAGTATAAAGGTAGAGGCAATTATAGATTAAGGTATAATAGAAAGTATAGGCACTAAGGAATATCTTACTTATTACTCTTTTAGAGTTCTATATATCTTATAATACTAGATACTTCTTAACTTAATACTAGTATTAAACTTTTTCTTAAGTGCGTTTATCTCTTCTCTAGTCCATTCCGTTTAGTTCTCTTTTTGTTCTATATTATATAAGGACTAAGGGAGTAATTTACCTCGTTTATAGTTAGTATTAACCTATACTCCTCTAATATTTAAATAATTATATAGGTACTAAAGCCAGTATAAGGGGATTTTCGTAAAGATATTAACCGTAAAGTCCTTAAAATCTCCCTAGAACGATTTCTAGAGTATTAAGTCTAGCTAGTTGTGTATCTCCGTATATACGTATATCTTACATTATATATAGTTAGTCAGCTCGTCCTTAGTAACTTCCGTTAAGTTAATTCCGTTTTCCCATTTAGCTACTTCTTCCTTTTAATCTTTCTTTATTTCTAACATCTTGTGTTTTATATATTATTTAGGTAGGTAAGGGTAAGGGTAAGGGTGTTTGTAGGATAAAGGTAGGGGAACGGTTAAGGAGGTAGATAAGGAGGCGGTTTAGGGGCTGTTTAAGTTGTTTAAGTAGGGTAAGGTATTCTACGTAGTAATTCTTCTAAAATAGATAGAATAAGATGTCTAGAAGTTATTATAGATACCAGACAAGTACTCCTAAGTAGTTTCTCTTCTTCTCTTTAACTAAAATAGGCTAATACAAAAGGTGGATAAGTACAACTATCTTTTAATCTGCTGTAAGGTGGATAGTATAACTGTCTTCCAAGCTATCTGCGTATTTCCTAATCTATGCGCGCTTACTAATTAGTATTAGTATGCTTTAATACAGTGCAATAGACGTAATATACGTGCAGTGCGGTGTGTAGTTAGATTTTTATCGTTCTATCTATACGTCTTAATGATACATATGCGCGTTGCGTAGATCACGTGCTTTACGCACGTGATATACGAAACGAATATCTACCGACAGTTATATTAAAGGAGCATTAATTATAATGTTAAGGAATCTAGAAAAAAGATTAAAGAACTAGAGAAGTAAAAGGCAAATTATAGTACTAGCGAATAAGAGACTAGCGTTTAGATTAACTAAATAGAGATTTAAACTTATAAATAAAAATAAGCTAAGAGTTAACCTTAAGTACCTAGTATATTATATATTAGTATAAATTATATATATAGATAATCTATCTATCGCAGTCACGTAAGGGGATATTTAATTTTTGTATAATTAGGAGGCGTAGGGCTATAAGGTCGCTCTAGGGCTAGTTTTTAGCAGTTTTGCTAGTACCTAGCACTTAAATCTACTAAGGATTTGCCCTAAAGCGGCCAGATGTCCCTAACCGCAAGCCTATAGCTATAAGACTATCTAACTATAGTAGTCGCATAAAGGCTAGTTTTTAGCGGTTTTGCTAGTTCCTAATACCTGCTAAAGAATTGCCTTAAAGCGCTATCTATATATAATATATACTAAGTATAAGGGATAGCGGGTAGGAAAAGCGAATTAGCTACGTAGTAACTACGTTTAATATTCGCGAATATTATAAGAGGTCTTAGCATTATATGTTACTAAGATAGATACTACTAAGCAATATATAGACGCTAGTATCTATCTATCGCAGTTACATAAGGGGATATTTAATTTTTATATAATTGGGAGGCGTAGGGCTATAAGGTCGCTTTAGGGCTAGTTCTTAATAGTTTTACTAGTACCTAGCACTTAAATCTACTAATGATTTGCCCTAAAGCGGCCAGATATCCCTAAGCGAAGCTCCTACGCCTAATAAGACATTACCGCATTCTGCTATATTCTGCTATATTATTATATTCTGCTAAATTCTGCTATATTATTGCATTCTGCCAAATTCTGCCACATTATTATATTCTACCAAATCCTACTATATTATTATATTCTGCTAAATTCTGCTACATTATTATATTCTACTATATTCTATAAACCCTAAGTTATAAGCTAACTCACCCTATTAATACACTTCAACCTTTATAATGCAACCTCCGGATAAAAAAAACCTTTGAAACTAGCCTAATAGAGCTTCTACGAGCTCTAGAGGACTATAGAAACTCTCCCAATTAACACTATATACCCCAATTCGGCGTTAGTGGAGGTATATGTAGTGCCTTCCAGTATACAGCCCCTAAAGCCGGATTATAATAAACAAACAAACCCCTAACCCTAACAACCCCAATTAAATAACGCCCCCTTTAGGAACGCGTCCTATAGACTATATAAGCTGCAGAATAAACCTAGTAGGCACTATAGAAACGATCTCTTAATACAGACGAGGAGCGTACTACTATACTCTCCTTCCTTACTACCGCGATTATAACCCTCCGGGTAGCCTTCGCTACGTTAGCAGAGCTTATCTAGACCTAAGGAACTTAGGAATAATACGCCTAAGATATAAAGGCAATCCGGACAGATATTGGCGCCCTTTAGAGGGCAGTAATGATGGCTATAAAGAGCGGACCGGCGTCCGCAGGTCCGCAGTCGTACGCATATATTGCTGCCACCATACCCTTAATGCCCCAAGCTATAAGATAAGCTGCTTATAAGCCTATAGAAGTAAATAAGATTATAATCCGTATAGGCGACGCTACTAACCGCGAGGAGGCCTTAAAATAGAATAGCCAAGCCCTAGTGCATAAGCTCTAGGCCGCAGGACCCCTAGATACCCATATAATATAGGCCGTAAAGAAGCTACAGAGTGGCGATGTTAGGGCATACGTTACAGACAAAGATATAAGAGATAGGCTGCTATAAGAAACGGGGTAGACGAAGGTCCTAGAGCGCTCTGCCATACTAGCCGTAGCGCTAGTGCTAGTAGAGGTCCACGTAGTGCCTATAAGCCTCGCCATTTAGGGCGTAGAGGCTAAGCAGATAATAGAGGATATAATAAAGCAGAACTCTACTATAGCGGGGCTTATAGTAGAGAGGCTGGCGTAGAAAAGGCCAGGAAGAGTCTAGACGGGAGAAAAGGTTAAATCATCGCTTATTATGGGCGTATAGTTAGAAGAGGTAGTAAATACGCTATTTAATTGGGGCCTTTTCCTAGGAGGAGACCACTACTTAGTTATAAGACACAAAACGACGTTTCTAGTAACGCAGTGCTTTAATTACTAGGGCTTTAACCATATAGCCAAGAGCTATAGGAGGGAGGCTAGATACGGACGCTACGCTAGGCAGTATAATACTAGCGACTACACAGAAGACCCACCTAAGAAGTGTATTAACTACAAGGTAGACTATAAGGCATAGAGTAGGGCGTATAGTGTTAAGCAGACGCAGTAGGAGAAGGCTGCAGTAATTAGGGCCTTTACTCTAACATACTACGCTAGCGCCTATAAGGCGCCCGTAAGCGGACAGCAATCACAATTATAGTATAAAATTACTACTAAAGAGGCCTTATAATGAGCCAAGAAAAGAAAGCTAAAGGAGACAGCTACGCGGGAAAGCTCTGTATAGGCGGAGGAAGGCCCTTAAAAGGTCGGCCGACCGCAAATTATTAACTACTCTAGGAGGGAAAGGGGCCAGAGGACCCTCTAATTAACACTCCAAACAGCGCTAAATAGCAGCATATATGCCCTAATTTAAGTCCCAGTAACCTAGGAGCCCTAATTAAGTATAAAGCTTAACGCAGAGATAGAAGCAGAAGCCTAGATCTAGAGAAAGGCGTTTATAAACACTAAAACCATATTATAAAAGAAGGCTACCATAGATCTATTATATTAGGACACCAGAAACTACTTATAATTATATAGTATAATACTAATAATAGCAGAAATGGCGTGCTGCTTTACTTCCTACGAAAGGCGGAGCAGGCGGACCCCTAGCCAGATATACTAGCCATCTAGGAGCTATGGCGTAATAATTAAAGAAAAATAATATATACTATAAAGTCTTACTACCTAGTATACGCGGGAGTTAGTAACATAAGGGTCTATTTTTATATAAATAAGGCCATTAACACAAATAAGTAGGTGCCTACGCACTACTTAGTAGACGTATACACAATTAAGCTAGAGGGCCGCGAGCGGACTATTTAGATTTATAACATCTATAACCCCTAATAGATAAATAGTAGCCTCTACGTATTACCGGAGCTGCTAAGGGCCAAAGGAAAACATATACTATTAGGAGATTTTAATCTACACCACCCCTTTTAGGAGGGTGTAGTAGTAACGAGCGTAGACAACGCGGTAAATAACCTTATCCGCGCCATAGAGGCAGCTGGCCTAAGCCTAGCCACTAAGGTGGGTACGGAGACGTAGGTAAAGGGCATGTTAAGGAGCACGCTAGATCTAGTATTTACCTCCTAATAGATTACTAATAGGCTGCTATAGAGCTAAAGGTAGGACCGCTGGCATATAGGGTCCGATTATTTTTTTATTACTATAGAGGTGGACGCAGAGGCGCTAAAGGGGCCTCCGCTACCTAGGAGACCGCTATAAAAAAAGGCTAATTAAAAGGTAGTGTAAAGCGAGCTAGAAGGCCGGCTCTAGCCCCTATACGGTCTTCCGTGCAATATAAGAGACGAACTAAATATACTAGCGGAGGCTATACACCAGGCTATTAAGAATACTATAGCAAAGATAGTACCTAGCGCGCGGCCCTCGCCGCAAGCTTTTAAAGCGTAGTTAGAGGAATGTATAGAGGTAGTAAAGGAAACCCGGCAGGCCTCCTAGGCGTAAAAGGCCTCCCGGTTAGTACCCGACTAAATTAACTATAGAGTCGCATATAATAAGAAGAAAAGGGTAATCTAATAAGAGGCTAAGAAGCTATAAAGGTAGACCGTTAAGAAGCTAATAAACGACTATAAGGGAGTGTGGAGGATAGCAAAATAGGCGCATATAGCGGACGGGAAGCCAAAGGCTCTACTACAGTTTCCTCCTATTAGTAGGCTAGGAGAGGAGATCCTACACTATAATAATAAGGAGAAGGCAACTATCCTTATAGAGCAGTTCTTCCTACTGCCTATAGAGGCGGACCTTAGTAATATACCAGGGTTTATATACCCAGAGCCGCGAACTATAAAGAAAGAAGTAGAGAAGGAGGACATTATTATAGCTCTAAAGGGGCTTGCCCCCGATAAGGCCCTAGGCCTAAAGAGGATTACTAATTATTTCCTTAAAACATATAGAGAGTAGCTAGCACTAGTGCTAGCTAAGCTCTTTAGTAGCCATATAGCAATTAGACATTACCTAAAGCCGTTTAAAAACTCTATTATAGTAGTTCTTTAGAAACCATAGAAGCCGTCCTATACTACGGCAAAGGCCTATTAGCTAATTGCGCTACTTAACACCATCAGGAAGCTACTTAAGAGAATAGTAGCTGGCCAGCTATCTAAAAATAGATATACTACTAGCTAGCTAGATAGGAGTAAGGCCAAAGCACTTAACGTAAATAGTGCTAAAGCTACTAACCTAGCAGGTATATATAGTGTAGAGGAGTAACCTAAACCTAGTAGTTTTACTGCTTAGCCTTAACATTTTTAGGGCCTTTAACCGAGTCTTATATAAAAGAATAATCCACAACATAAAGGCCTAGGTAGTGCCCTACTGGATAGTACAGTTTATAAAGTCCTTCCTTAAGGATTAAATAACAAGTCTTTTAATTAGGGGCTATATAGCGTAAACAATGCAGATAAACACTAGCATACCCTAAGGCTTAGCGCTATTGCCAATCCTATTCCTCTTTTTTGCCTATATACTCTTACCAGAGCTATAAGGGGGCACTACTACGGCGTTTAGGTTTGTTAATAACTCTAATATACTAACGTATAGTAAGACCACGGAGGAGAACTGCAGAGCCCTAAAAAAGATATATAAAGTATATATTTACTCCCGAAAAGTATTACCTTATCTACTTTATAAGGAGCCATAAAAAGTTTAATATAAAGGCTATAGTTAATATATACGGCTTTATGGAGGGCCTAGTTAGTAACCTACGCGTGCTAGGGGTATAGGTTAACTTAAAACTTAAATAGGGGCTGTATATCAATATTGTTAAGGCGAAGACGGTTACCTAAATAGCGGCATTAACCCGGCTCACGGTCTCTATATAGGGCGCCTCCTTCTAGAAGGCGCGGACGGTATACTCCACTATAGTCCGGCCAGTAATCTTATACAGATATAGTACCTGGTACTCGCTACCGGAGTGGATAAAGCCTAAGGAAATAAGTAAAAATAAATTGCGCTAGCTAGGCGTAGCGTAGAACCTATATCTCCGCACTATTACGGGGGTGTATAAATTAACGCTAATAGTAGTACTAGAGTATAAGATAGGGTTCCCGCCGCTCTAGATACACTTAGAGGAGCTAGCTATAGCCTACGCGAAAAGGACGCGGGAGGGGCTAGTAAGAGAATATATTAAAAAGGAATGCAACACTATACGGGCCACAGTAGCCTATTAGCTCCGGCCTAGAATAAAGCCACTAATACGGCCTACTAGACGGGATAAGCTTAAGAAAATAGCGGCTGCTATTTTAGGGACAGACATACGGCCGGCGGACCTATCTAAAGCGCAGTATAGGAAGAGCAGAAGGGCTAAGGTACAAAAGGCGTTTAAAAAGCGGTGGAAAAGGAAGTAGGAAAAGTACTAGAGCATACTTACCCACTGTACGACGGCCTAGGCCGAGCCATAAAGCAAGAAGGTCTTTAAACGCCACGTAAAGCTTACTAAGGTAAAAAGTATAATTAATACGCTACTTAGAACTGAGTATATAGGGCTTAACAGATACCTCTACCACTAGAAAGTACCAGGGCACCTAATACCGGCCTGCCTATACGGCCACGACTAATAATTAATGATGTATATAGTAGTGTTCTGCCCTAAACACGCCGCTGGCTAAGTAGAAATGTATCTCCGCGCTAGAATGTCCTTATATAGAGAGCTCCTAGCTAAGCCTAAGGCTGCTAAGGCGGTTACGGACTAGTTTATATAGACAAACCTCCTACCGTACCTTATACCAGCTAGAGAGCTAGCTAAGGCAAAGGGAGGAGGCTAAGAGGCGCTTTAAGAGGCGCTTTAAGGGGAGGAAGGGGATAGTGGAGGAGCCCAATCCTAATACCCATCCATCCCTACCGTCCCTACCGCTGTAACTTCTACCGTAACTTCCACCATACTCTACTATATTCTACCATATTCCACCTACCCTATTAGCAGAATTTGGCAGAATATAGCAGAATATAACAGGGCCTTAACCTCTACCTCCACCGTATTCTACCTACCTATTAGCAAAACTTAGCAGAATATAGCAGAATATAGCAGAATTTAGTAGGACTACCTCGGCCTTAACCTTAACACCCACCGACACCCACTACATTCTACCGCATTCCACCTGCCTATTGGCAGAATTTGGCAGAATATGGCAGAAATTAGTAGGACCACCTCGGCCTCGACCTTAACACCTACCGTATCCCACCTACCTATTAGCAAAAGTTAGTAGGATGGCAGAACCTAGTAGGACCGCCTTAGCCTTGACCTTAACACCTACTATATTCTACCTGCCGGTTGGCAAAACTTAATAGAATATAGCAGAATATAGTAGGAAAATTACCTTTATACTACTTTCCACTTTCCACTTTCCACTTTCTACACCACCAGCCTTACGGGCCGCTGGCCTATGCCCTACCTAAACAACTAAAGCAGTTAATGGTTATAACGGAACCTAGCCCTAGCTACACACCCACCGGACGGACCTAGGAGTACGCATCAAAATAGCTTTTCTATAGCGCCTTAAGGAGACGTCTACTTGTGCTTAGTAGTTACTAATTAGAAGAGAGGCCATATAGGCCGCATAATAGAAGAAGGAGAGGTTTTATCCGGCTCTGTACGGTTCCCCTCTTATATATATAACACACCTACATAGACCCGCTGTATGGACCCTAACGGGAACCGCAACAGCGTAATTGAATATTATTATTATAAGCTAACTAATTAGGATTTTCTATGCCCGGTATAAAAAATTACTATTAGCTTACTTACTACTAGCGCCTTAGCGGCTGTTTTAATATCTTAACCTACTACCTAGTAATCCTTACGCTAAAAGAGGTATACTACACTAGAAGTAAGAGTTAAGACAATAAAGGTTAGTGGTTTTAGTTCTAATATATAGGTAAAAGGCTTTTAATAACTACTAACCTAGCTGCTAAATTTGCTAATTTAAACACCCTAAATCTTTAGCAAACTGGGCAGCGCCCTGGCGGAAGGAGTAGTTTAAATAGCTACTTAGGTTAATCCTAGTAGCTATTAAATAGAAGGAAAGGATCTTGCAAACCCCTAGAGAGGTAAAGGGTTTACTATTAAGACTAAATAAAGGAGAGTTAAGGGGTTAAGGGTCCCTATTAAACAGCTTTATTATAATAGCAACTAGGCATAGTGGGCCGCCTACTGCTATAATAGCAATATTAACGCCCTAGTATTGCTTATTGGCTTTACTCTATTTAAGGCGGAATATTATTCTATTAGGCGTAAAGGTAATATTATATCGGGTGGCCTTTTTTACTAGGAAGGTTATATAGTTTTTAAACTCCGCCGTTATATACGTAATCTCGCCTATTTATAAAAATCTAGTAAATATAAAGGTAAATGCGGTATTAGTGTTAACATCTAGTAGTAATAGGCTGTATATTACTACCTAGGCTAGAATATCCCTAGTAATAGGTTACTTGTCCTTTTTTACTAAGGGAGAGATAGCGGCTGCTCTAGTGAGTAATTAGTGTACTGTAGGATCCTTAAATGCTATAATTAAGATGCTATAATCTATGTGGCGCGAGCGAATTACAGAGACGTAGGCTTATAAGGTTTTAGTCTTAAGCCTATTTATCTATAGCTAGGAGGTACCAAACGCGTAATAAATAATCTATTCGTCTAGTTTACGCGGCTTAGCTAGGTAGAGGGAGACTCCTTTAAGTGCGTAGTATAACTCCTAACTATTAACTGCTAAGGAATAGTTCCTATAGGTTACTAGCGTAAGGCCGTACTAGAGAAGGAGCGCGTAGAGGTTAAATGGCGCGTTAATATTATCTTTAAAGTTTATAGGTGGTTATAAGTAGTCCGTTGGGTTTATAGCACCTATTAAAAACTTATTAGCTTTAGTAGTAATAAATTAAGGGCCTAGTGTGGGCAGAACTAATAAATAGCCGCGGCCTAGAATTAAGATAGTATAGTAGCTAAGCTATTTAAATTACCTAGGATCTACTTTACAGATATTATAATATTGTAAGCTATAGTAGCTCGTATAATCTTACGGAGCGATTTATTTGCTATACTACGGATAACAGTCTTCTTAATACCCTAGTAAACTACTATGCTATTAGTGTAAATAGATAGCGCGCTATACTGCTAGTTAGTAGACCATAGATTAAATACATAAGTAATAGTATGTATCTCTTTTAGATTAATATAGTCTATATATTAACTAGGCTTAGGTAATATACTAAACACCTAAGATTAAGGGAGGTTAGCTATATACCACTACCAGTTATCCTTATATTTAAATTCCTTAAAGAAGTAAAAGCCGCTAAACCTAAACTAGGTAGAGGTATTAGTAAAGAGATAAATATAGGCACGCTTAACGTTGTTAAAAAATAATACCCTATTACTTATAGTAAGTAGGTTAAGCTAGATATATAAGTTACTTTATAACTTAGTGCTAAATTGCCTAGGTTTATGCTTATTTGCTAAAGTCTCTAGCTAAGTAGTAATAAAGATTTAAAGGGATTTAGAGTAAAATTAACTAAGTTTAATTACGTGGGCGTACTATATAAGGTAGCCCATAAGCTGCTAGGCTTAAAGGAATAATAATAAGCCATATTAGAGTGTGGTAGTGACTTTCTTAATAGCGTATAATTATTTCTGTGGCGATAATTGCGTTTATATTTATATGGTGTTAATAGTATATCCTAAAACCTTAATAATAGTTCCTGCTATGTCCTTAGAGCCATTTTAAGAGATACCTAGGGAGTTAGTAATAGAGATATAAGTCTAGGTAATAGCCGCTAAGTTGTTTAGGTTAGTAAGGATAAAGATAAAGTCGTCTAGATAGTATTCTACCTTATAAGGTAGTTGTAAATAGAGTATCTAGTATAGGCCTTTCGCGAAGAGGTTAAATATAAGCGGCGCAGTCTAAAGACTAAAGGATATGAAGTATTTCTAGTAAGTAATACCTTCCTAGGAGAAGCCTATTAATAATCTTACTTTATAAGATAGGGGGACTATATAGAACGCGTCTTTAATATCTCTTTTAAGTAGTAAACATCTATAACCTACAGAAATAATATACGCTTAAATAGCGGTAACTATAGTATATACTAGTGCTCTATATTTTTCTAGGATTGTATTATTAACTAAAAATACTAGTAAAAAGGAGAGGTTGTAAAATCAGCGGTACCTTTTATCCGATTTTAGCACTAGGCTAAGAGGTAAGACTATAATAGGCCCTATCGCGATTATAATATATCCTTTTTTAAGGTCTATTATTATCTTCTTAAAGATAAGGTTAGCGTTATCCTAAGAAGAGTTATAGTTCCTATATAATCTTAGGGTAAAGATCAATTCAGCTCCTATCTCGCAGCTATAGATTAGGATACCTACTAAAATAGCTAGTAGATTGCCTAGGTAGTTAGATAGAAGGAAGTGCCACGCTAAAATCCTTAGGGGTAATAGAGAGTAGTAAAGAGCCTTCGCCTTTATAAAGGTAGGGAATAATAGTAATATATTAGGCCTAGGTTTCAGGCATATAATTAAAGTTAATATTATTGTTAGGCTAGACCCTACTTTATAAGGTTTACCTTACTATTCCTAGGCGCAAGCTTTAGATAATATAGTAATCTTTACTACACTTTAAGCACTTATGCGGGTATTTACAAGCTATATTATCGCAGCCTCTGCTATTAAACTTGCGGTAGGTATTGGAGGTATAGGAGGTATCTAACCTAGGTCTCTTTAAGGTGGTAAAGCTGATAGTACTAGGCGTTGTAAGATATAGCGCTATATACTAGGCTGGCATTTGCTAATTAGCGGGCTCTAGTTAGCCGTTAGTTATTACAAAGATATAATAGCTAAGTGCTAAATTAAGTATATAACCTACCTAGATATACTAGGTTAATAAAGTGCAAATTATGTTTATCTAGAGAAGTATGCTAGTAATAAGGTCTAGCGGGCATATATAGAGGGTGCCAGTAATAACTACGTAGTTAGTAAAACCTTTAAAGTAAATACCTTTATTTATAAATAGCTTCCTATTTATCTTTACCTTCCTTATAACTAGTGTACTATTCTTAATCTATATCTTATTAGCAATCTTAATTTAATTAGTATAGACTTAAAGGCGGGCGAGGTTTATTGAATTAAAGGTGCCCTTAAAAATATCTAGGTAATCCCTTTTTATAACGCCAGGAAGGCGGAGTTTAAGCAACTTTACGCTAGGAGGAAGAGGCTTACTAAGGATATTAATTAAAGTAGCTGTTACGGTAGCTTATAAGGCCGAAGCGGCTAAGCCTAACTATAATTAAGCTATTCGAGCTAGGTGGTATTTATGCTAGTAAGCTTCCTCTACTAGGCGGTCTTTACGCTCTTCCTTATACTTCTAAATCTCCCTTTTATCCTAGGCTTATTCCCTTTACTCTTTAGTAATTTTACGCTCTTTTATAGTAGCGGCGCGTATATTAGCTTTAGATGGCATTATAGGACTAATAGAGGAGGGTATAGCGGTTATAGACGATGGTGCAGTTAAGGTAGGTTATCTAGGTGGGTTTACTTATTAGGATTATACACGTGTACAAATATCCTAGTTAGTTATAGGCGGTAATAGCGTTCTAAAATAATTCTTAAATAAATAAATAATAAATATATAATGACTATTAATAAGTTCAGCGATATTAAAAGCGAATTAGCCACGTAGTGACTGCGTTTAATATTCGCGAATATTGTAGGAAGTCTTAGCATTTAACGTTGCTGAGATGGATACTGCTAAGCAATATATAGACACTAGTATATATGCGATATATATAAGAATCTAAAAGAAAAGAATTAGAAGTACCCTATAAGGATATATTAGGCGTTAAATAAACAATAGTATCTAGTAGAAGTTTAGGGATTAGGGGATTTAATACTTTAACTAGAAAGATTTCTTATAGAAGAATACTTAGACGGATAATAGTAGTAGGAATGCCTAGAGAATATATATCTATAGTATATTAAGGATAAGAAGCGAACTAGGTATTAGCTAAAAAGTAAGCTAAGCGTATAAGGATTAAGTAGCTAATAGTTAGGAAAAGTAGAGGCCTATAGAATTAGAGGAAGCTAGTAGTAGAGCCTTAGACCCTTAAAGGAATTTAAGGACAACACTTAGATTTATAAGTTAATTGGTAAGATTAATAGTTTAAAGTATTAATAGATAATGGAGCAATAAGGAACCATATCTTACTAGTAGTGGTTAAATAGATAGGACTACCTTATAGGTAAAAGGAGCACCCTTATCTATTAGTTATAATTTTAGAAGATCTAATAACCTATAAAGGAAGTATTATTAATCTTAAGATAGGACCTATTTAAATAGCTATTAAAGAAAGACGGATTAAGATATCTTTTAATATCCTACTATTAGGACGGAATAAGGCAGTAATAGGTATACCTTAGTTATAGGAATATAATCTAAAGATCGATTAGATTATAGGTTAAGTTAATATTAGAGATACTTAACAACGTAAGAGGCGTATAGTAACTAAGTTAGTATAGTATTAAGTCGGAGCGATATATAAAGAAACTAAGAAAGGGTTGTCCTATATACTAAAGAGATACTATAAATATAGTAAAAAGCTATAACGTATTAGCCACCCGATCGAGCCACCCCCCCGATCGAGCCACCCGCCGATCGCGATTCAAATCACCCCTTTTCTGATGCATCTTACCTTTCCTACACCACAACCATGGACTCTACGGCTGTCGCACCGCTTGAACTTGATCAAGAAGCTCGAATGCAAATTGCGATTAAGCTTTTAGAAGCCAACCCCGACCAATCTATTTGTCAGCTTGCTAAATCTCACCACCCACCGCGATCAACTCTTAACCACCATTAGAAGGGGCGCCGGTCGTGCAAGGAGTCTCATCAAGCCCAGTAAAAGCTCTCAGTCTTTAAGGAGGACTCTATCGTTAAATGGATTAATACTATGGGAAGCTGAGGGTGGCCACCTTAAATCTAGCATCTTAAATCTATGGCCAAAGATCTTCTTAAAGCAAAAATGTGTTCTACGGAGCTTGGCTAACACTGGTATAAGAACTTCCTTAATCGCCACCCAGAACTTAAAGCTCGATTTGCTAGATGTCTTAATTAAAAGTAAAAGGATGCCAAAGACCCCAAGATTATTGAAGATTGGTTTAAGCTGTACGCAGCTACGGTCACCAAGTACAGAATTTCTGAGGGAGATTAATATAATATAGATGAGAAGGGAATCGCAATAGGAGTTAGTAATAAGATTAAGGTGTTGATATCACGGTCGGAGGCTAAGGTTTTTACTACAGAGGCAGGCACTCGCGAGTAGGTGTCCTTAATCGAATATATATCAGGAAATCAATATCGGCTGCCTCCTTATATTATCTTTAAAGGAAAGCAAATATAACGAGCTTGGATAACTCCACGCCTTAATCGCCAGGCGGTTATCTAAGTAAGCAATTTAGGGTGGATAAATTCGGATATTGCTCTTAACTGGTTACACCACTTCGACTTATATACAAACCCACGACTCTAAGGAATCTATCGCTTATTAATTCTTAATGGCCACGAGAGCTACGTATCAATGCAATTTATCGAATATTGCGAGGCTTATAAGATCGTGGCTCTCTGCCTCCCCCTATATTTGACGCATAGACTTTAACCTCTTAACGTTGGCGTATTTGGTCCCTTGGCGCGAGCTTATAAAAAGCACCTCTATAACTCTACGCTCTACGGAGCCTTAAGTATTACTAAGTTAGAGTTCTTGCAATACTATTAAGCTGCGCGTAATAAAGCTATATCTTTAACTAATATAGCTAGTGCGTGGCGGGTAACAGGTCTTATTCCCCTTAATCCTTCTACTGTTGTATTAAAGATCCGGCCTAAGACTCCTCCTTTTGCAAGCCTTACAAATAAGGATGGTGTTCGAATTGATATTCCTATCTCTCCTTCTGTAGGAGAGAAGATTAACGAAGTCGTTAATCTAATTCTACAAGGTGCACTACCCCTATATTTAGAAGCAATACTCAATCTACAGCAAATAGCTTTAAGCACTTTTGCTAATAAGATTGTTCTTTAGCGTGTTAGTACGGAGCTTATAGAGAAGCAGAAGAGACAACATCGTGGTAAGGAGAAGACGTCATATGGGAAGGCACGAGTTTTATCAGTAGGGGAGGCTCTTAAGAAGAACCAAGAGAGGGAAGAAAAGGAGCAGGAGGAGGCTACCCAAAAGGAAAGACGTGGAGCTCTACGAGGTGTTATTACGTTCGCGAAGAAGGTGTGGAAGGAACTACCTATACAGGACGATGTTTTTAAATAGTATTAATAAAATTAACGTTTTGGGTGAGAGTTTGTGCATACAAGAGCTCTGTTTAGAGCGTGGCCCGATCGGGACAATGTCTTAATCGGGAGGGTGGCTCGATCGGGGGGGTGGCTCAATCAGGTGGCTAATACGTTAGAGCCTAAAGAGTAAAAAGCTGTTAAAGTATATAGCATAGGATTATAAGATAGAATTAGAGCTAGGAATAAGTTTAAGGTTCTTTTTAATCTATAAGCTTACTAAAGAAAAGTTAAAAGCACTTAAAGAGTTTATCTAAGAAAATCTATAAAAGGGATATATTAGACCGTTATAGTTATTAGCGAAATATCTAATACTATTCGTACCAAAAAGAATAGAAAGCTTAGGCTATGCATTAACTATAGACAGTTAAATAGTATTACTAGAAAGGATAGGTATCCTTTACCCTTAATTAGCGAAATTTAGGATTAGATAGGTAATATATAAATTTTTATAAAGATAGATCTAAGATAGGTATACTATTAGATAAGAATTAAAGAAGGCAATAAATAGAAAGTAGTCTTTAGGTTAAAGGAAGGACTATATAAGCTATTAGTTATACAATTTAGACTTATAAATATATTAGTAACGTTTTAAAAACGAATTAATAGTGTATTAGGAGAATACCTTAATAAGTTTATTATAGTATATTTTAATAATATTATTATCTACTTAATACCTGTATAATTACAGCACCTATTGTACCAAACGCGTGCTTACGCGTTCGGTACACCAGGTACGCGTTTACGCGTTCAGTGCACCAACCACTCGCTTACGCGTCTGGTGCACTTATGAAGCACTGACTAATCAGGGGGGAGGTGCATCAGTATATAGACCACGTAGTCTGCTTCATACAATCGACAGTCACCACCATCCCAAAGAGCATACAATACTATACGTATTTCGTGCCCCGGGATACGACTCACTCGTGCTATTAAGTTAATACGAACAATACCTAAGGAAGAATATAGAGAATACATTAAATAGGGTTTAAAGAGACTATGTCACAGTACGTGCGGACTGTCAAGGTACGATGTACGAGGTGACTGTATATGATTGACAAACGATGTCGTGTGAGGATCTATGTAGGAGGTGAGGTGGTATATATACACGTCGCTCAGGGGTCAGGTCCGTGCTCATGCATACGCGTACACGAGCCATAACAACGCGTCAGGTTAGTGCCGTGACAGACTATAAGAAGAATAGATGCTAGTATTAATTAAGAAATATAAGTTCTCTATAAGGAAGATAGATTTTATTAGATTTATTATTAAACTAGATTATATTAATAATAATTCTTTGATTAACGTCTGATACGGATGCTATCTAGCCCCACGCAGACTACTCCGTACACAAGGGAAAAGTAATATTGATGGGAAAAAACCCTTGCTGCTGGGGGGGAGGAAAAACCCTATGAGCCACCTCAGTAGGATGAAAAACCCCGATTTGCCATGTCCGTCCGTAGCGGCGGCCCTGCGGGTCTACGGCTACGTCCTGTCCTCCTTGGATGTTCGAACTCCTTGGGAACCACTGCTTCCTTCTCTAGCTTACCCTAGCTAGGGTTCACTACGTCCCAGCTAGGCCTTGCCAATTGATTGCCGTACTGCTGTTTCCCATATCTTGGCCATCCCCTGTATGCTATTTCTTGTCTGACCATTGCCATATACGCCATGCCTTCCCCCCCCTAGGGCCTATCGAAGGCGTAAGGGGGATTCATCCGTTCTAACCACCGTAATACTAATAAGCGAGCGGGATATTGTGTTGTATTTGGGTATCTTTTATGCCTAGGCCCCAGCTAGGCCCTTTCTAAGGGTCACCACTCCGTTGAAAGAAGACAGGGAAAACCGTGGGTCGCAATCCAGGCTGCTAGGTAGTATTTGGTAGAAAAAACGGCGAGTGACCGCATGCTCCGCGGGCGATCGCCCTGGGGGTTAGGAGGGGCCGTATATTTGCTCATTCGTCTGCTTGTTCGTTCGCGATCGCTCGTTCGTCGATGTAAGAGGTCGTCGATGCTTTCTATTGGGGGTCGGGGGATGCTATCGAATGCCGTATATCCACGTTGGATTGTATAGGTGCCTTAATAGGAGAATAGCGTAGCTGAATTGTAGAGGGCCACAGTAGTGGTTTTCGAGATCTTACCATCTGAAAATTTTTCACCACCGCCCACAACGCTTACAACCACGACCACCAGGTCCTATCGCACGCTGTACGACGTCTCTGCGTTGGCTCTGAGTCTGAACTTCGAAGACCTAGGTTCGTAGCCGTCACCACGTACAGGTGCAGAGTCCGTTTTCGACGGCCAACTAGATTATATTAATATGGACCTAAAAAAGATAAAAGCTATAGTAAGTTAGTAAAAACTAGAGAACGTAATATAGTTAAGGTTATTCTTAGGGTTTTATAACTACTATAGAAAGTTTATAGTATAGTAGTTAAAGAATATTAAACCCTTTACTAGGCTTATAAAGAAAGAGGAATTATAAGTTTAGGGAAATAAGTAAAAGAAGTTATTTAAAGAACTTAAAGAGTTATTTACCTAGGAACTAATCCTTAAAATCTATTAATTAGGAGTAGAGACGGTTATAAAAATAAATATATTAGACTTTATACTAGGAGTATATTTGCTATAAAAGTATAAAAATGCATAGCATCTAGTGATATACTATAGTCGGAAAATAATACTACTAAAGTTAAACTATAACATCTATAATAAAGAGTTATTAGGTATAGTTATAGCACTTAAGAAATAAAGAGTATTCTTATAAAGTATAGGAAAACTATTTATAGTTAAAATGGATTATAAAACCCTAATAGAGTTCCTAATAATAAAAGAACTTAATTAAAGATAGGTTAAATAGGTAGAAATGCTTATAGATTACCATTTTAAGATTTAGTATACTAAAGGGATAGAGAATATAAGAGTAGACGTACTTAGTAGAAAGGCTAAACTATAAAATAATAAGAAACTATTAAGAGTAATACTATATAGAGATAGTAATAAATTAATTAGATATAATTATCTTAAAATTATAGCAACTTAAGAATACGAGCTACTAAAAAGCGATTAAATAAAAAGGATTTAAAAGGCGTAATTTAAGAACCTAAAAACGGATTAGTATAAGTAAAGAACAAATATATATATTCTAAGGGGAATAGTAGAGGAATTTATTAAAGATTTTTATAGGGGAATATTATAGGGATATAACAAAGCTATAGGCTTAGTGTTAAGACTTTAAGAGGAATATATTATTTATAAAATCTAGGGCTTAGCAAGAAAAGTTATAAAGGAATATTTAAATTGCTAAAGAAATAAGCCAATAAGATATAAGCCGTATAAAAAGCTATAGCCTATTAAAGTACTAGAACGTCTATAGGAGATAATATTATAGGACTTTATTATAAAGTTACTAAAGTTAAAGGATCCTATTACCGGATAAGAGTATAATATAATCCTTATAATAGTGAATAAGTTAATTAAATAGGGCTACTTTATAGTATATATAGAAGAAATCTTAGCGGAAGATATCGCTAGAATCTATATTAAAGAAGTATGTCACGGCACTGGCCTAACGCATACTGTTTTATACTGTCTTGTACTGTCTTATACTATCTTATACTATTTCCTACTATTAGCTAGCCTACTACTAGTGCCTTAGCGGCTGGCCTTACTATTTATATATAATACCCCCTTTACCTTCCTCTCCTCTTTATACTATAACGTAGTTATTTAGTCTACTTTATTGCAGTACCGTAATAGTTTATAGTATCCCTAATTACGCCCTATTATAACCTTTGTTTTTTCTTAGTCTATTATCTCTATTTTCCTAGCGTAATTGCGACCTAGCGTAACTAATAACACTGTACTACAGTCCTAAATAACCCCAGCATAGTTATAGACAATCGTAGTACTATAGCTAGCCTTATAAACTTTAATTGCCTTATACAGATCCCTTAAAATAGGTAACTATAACATAAATAATACCCTATTGGCGAATAGACGCGAAGCACTCGCCTACCTTTTTAATACCTCCTATACCTATATTGCCTAGGCAATTAGGAGTAGCCTAGAGTACCCTAAGGACTTTAATATAGCAGGAACCTTCTAGTACCTCTCTATATATATAACCTTCCTAACTAGCGTTAAGAGTGGTCTCTAAGCCGTCTATAATAAAGGCCGAACTATAAAATCCTAACTTAAAGAAGCTTAGTACAGAATTAACTACCTTAAGACGCTTAAACTACCTATATAATAATACAAATAATAAGCTTTTATAAATACTCAGACTATATAAAGTCTAAGCCTTTAGATTACTACACTTACCTAAACTATTACTAATAAGAATACCGCTACTAACTCTCCTTTTCTAACTAAGCCCTATAGAAAAAAGTATAAAGTAAAAAACCTAACCCTATTTAATAGTAAGGGATCACTAACTAAAAAGTAAGAAATTTTTAAAATATGGGAAATAAAGATCTAAGGCGTTTTTTAGAGGGATATAAAGTGCTTTAAAACTCTAATAGGCAAAGTCCTCTATATATTAGACATGCTAATAGATAAGGCTTATAACTATGTTAAGTATAGCTGTAATATACTACGCATACACCTAAATAACTTAAGTAAATGGACCTTCTCTAACTAAGAGTCGATGTTTATGTATATAAGGAAGCACTATAAGACTATAGATATAACCTAAGCAGCTAAAAATAAGCTGGATATCTTAAGCTAAAATGAGTATAACTACTAGTCCTAGAAAGCAGAGCTTAATAAGTTAATAATTAAAGTAAACAAGACTAAGGAATAAAAAGTGGATCTGCTTAAGAAGAATATTTTCTTTAAAATAAAGGACCTAGCTCTTACCCTTAGCCGTAAAATCAGCAATGCTAACTATAAAGGTTAGAGCGAGTAGATAGATATATTTGCTTATAACCTATAGAACTATGCCTATTATACTAAGCTAAATACCGCTAAGCTAAGTACCGCTAGCGGCTATTAACCTATATTACTATATAATAACCTAATAAACCTTAACGCTGTTAAGTTCGGTAGTGGTAGTAATAGTCTCCCTAATAGCGTTTAAAGATATTATATAGATAATAGACTCTATATAGCGTGTAGTTAACCTAGCTACTAAAAAGATGCTTATAACCCCTAAAAGAACCTAAATCCCCTTTTAATGCTACCGCGCTAACTGTTAAGTAGATAGTTATATAGCTATAAGGTACGGGCGACCCTAGGGCAACCTAGGGGTGACTCGCCCGTAAGGTATATACTCTGCACATATCTAGGGAAAACCCTTCCTACCTCGCATATAGACTTCTCCTTTTCCCTTAAGGATTTGTCTCTGTCTATATAATATACCTATTATTCTATTATTAGACTCCCTATCCATATCTTTACCTTATACTAACCCCCTTTTAGCCGCAGTAGATTCTTTAATAGAGGGGATAGTAATTAAAGTGGTAGCCGTAGATAAGGACGTAGGTTTAGATATAGAGACCTACCCCTATAATTCCCTTCCCTAATATAGCCTTAGCCGATAGTCCTATACGCAAACTACGGATAAGTGCTTTATACTACTGTAGTGGGGTAAAATAGGCCACTGCTTAGTGCCTTAGCATTTTCCTATATATATTAAGCCTTCGGCTTCTCTCCTTCTCTCTATTACAACTTACCAGAATACATTTTTTTTTCCTTTCTTCTTACTAACTGCTTTTCTACTAATTGATTATAACTAACGACTAATTAACTAACCGATTGACCGACAGACAGATAGACAGACGGTACTATAACTTTCCTATCTAAGAGTGGTCGTACCCTCCTATATATTTTATGGCATTCTATATAGGGATGACGGCAAGCTCTTTAGATTAGAAGTCTAGTATTCTATATACAACTATATATACGCAGGAAACATACTATAATTATTAAAGAGCCGCTAGCTATAGAAGAACGACTAGCTATAAAAGAACCGCTAGCTAAACAGATAAGATAGTAAGGGGAGCTAGGCAGTCCCGGAAAAGATAAAATAGCTAGACTTAACGCACAGGCTAAAGAGTAGTAAAAAGGAGTGGTAAAGGTCTCGGAAAGTTACGTATAAGGACATTAAGCAAACTAGCGAGCTAATTAGATAACTTTAACCGGCAGTTGGAGATACCTAATATTTCTACTACCTACGTATGAGCATGGCCAGAGCTTTATTAAAGATGCAGAGACAACAAGCCAAGAGCTAATTAATTAGATAGAAATGAGATCTAAGGTATCTGGCGGCAAAGAAAGTTAGCGCTACCCTTTAGAAATAGAAGAGAGAATACTAGCCAAGGTCGCAAGTATATAAGATTAGATCTGCCCTCGAAAGCTTCCTATTCTAGCTTAGCTTTATCTTCTTTTAAGTTATCCAGATTATATCAGCGGCGGCTTAAGAGGCGTTCCGTTAAGAAGTAGATATAGGCAGAAGCGTAAGGCTTAGCAGCACCCTACCGCGCGGAATAACAGCAGGCCGAAACGGACAAACGCATTAAGACTCGGTAGTAGTGCTCTCCCAAAAAGACCCCCCCTTAAGCGTTAAGAAGCAGGTACCTTCTATTAGGGATGCTGTACAGCGTAGAAATAAGCGGCCGATATTGGCACGTGCGCAACCACCAAAAATCGACCATTTTTAAAGATATATTACTACTCTAATACTTTATCATTTGCCTATTACGTCTCTTATAATTATATAAACGCTTTATATAGTACTTATACATATTCTAAATTATATTCTAGTCCATCTCCTCCTTAAATACCTCTATAAACCGCGCTAGAGCCTCCTCTTTTGTCTTACTCCGTTTTACGTAAAACATCTTTTTTAAAGGGTGCGCGTAAGACTTAAAGATTAAGAGATTAGGAGAGTTGCTAGGAGAAGTAATAAATAGGACTTTATTCTTCTTAAGCCAAGCTTTTATACCCTTTAAATTGTATACAGAGTCTTTATCTTACTAAAAAGTAAGCCCTTAATCTAAGAGATCGTCTCTAATTGCTGGTAAGATCTTTTAAGTATAGACCTATATAGTCATCTTTCCTACTAAATTCCCTAGTACTTTGTATAGTATTATTCTTTTATAATTATACCCAATAACAACAAAGATATTAATAAGTGGGAAATGCTCCTCCTCTTGTGCCTTTGCTTTTATATCCTTTATTATAACCTTCTTTATATAAACATTACACTTCTTCTCTTACGCCTCCTTCCCTTGTTAACGCTTAACGTGCTTTATATCTTATGGACTAATCCCTAGATAGAACTTATTATAGAAAGCAACGTTTTTTTACTTCTCTAAATAAGGTCTAATCTTAAGCTATTCTAAGACGTGTTTGCGGTGTAGGTAAGCTTACTTTTCTAGTAGCTCTTTCTCTTCTTTATAGATAGCATTTATAATATCCTTATTGTCTTTATATACCCGCTGAATTAATTATAAACCAACTGTTTAAAGCCTGCCTAGCTTAAAATATGTAGTTTCTAGGAGAATAACTCCGGCAGCTTCTGCGATATCTAGCTAAGGAGCACCTCTATCTTTAAGTGGAACTATATTATCGTTAAGGTAATTGCCAACTATAGCTATATTAGACCGTATAAGAGCTCTCTTTCGCCCATAAGTATCTAGCCTAAAATTAAAATAGTTATAAAAGGTTTAAGTAGAGTTTAAAGAGAGAATTTAAGTCTAACTGCGCTCTGGTATATTCATAAGGTCTTAAACAATTAATTAAGAAATAGGGATTCCGAGCTTTTAAGAGAAGAGCTTCACCTAGATAACTCCGCAACGCTATGGCGTCTTTAGGTGCCCTATTGATTTAAGAAGGTCAGGAGGGAGTGTAAAAGGACGCGCGCGCGATTTTCGAGTCCTAATTGGAGGCATTTCGTCGTAGAATGGTAAAGATATTCAGTAAGTAAGAAGGTAAACAATCGTTGATTTTTGGTGGTTGCGCACGTGCCAATATCGGCCGCTTATTTCTACGCTGTACAGGGATGTTATAATTAAGCGAGAGATGCTGACTAAGCTCTAGACATATTGCGAGGACGAAGTCCGCATGCAATCTATATAGACATTAACCGCATCTACTGCATCACGAATCAATCTATGTTTATCATCTGCGTTATCTCTATTATTAATTAGACCCTTAAGATAGCTTCGCTATAACCCTATAACCTTGTAATTCCAATAGGTTATAAGCCTAGGTAGCAATACCTCTCCTAACTCGAAAATCGACCCCTAAAATAACCTCCTCTACCTTAACCTTAACGACACCTACGTACGATTACAAGGCCGGTAAAATCGTTATTTTTAATAGAGACAACTTTGTAGACTAGGAGCGCACCTATAAGGCAGCCCTAATTATAGTAGAAGAATAGGATTTTGTTACTGGTATAAAAGACCTAGCTTAAGTTAATTTAGCTAATAGGAGAAGAAGATAAGGGGAAGTAAATAAGATTATTTATAATTCGATAGGAGACGACCATTAGGAAGAGATGCGTGCGATAATGAAGGCGTATAATATTTAGGGAATATGGAAAGGAATAAAGAAGTTTAATAAGGCTAATGACGAGGTCTATATCTCTAGACTTCGCAAGGAGTTCTATAGCACTATATTTAACCCTATAAAGATATAAATTGTTAAGTTCCTTTATATACTAAATTAATTTAAGAACAATCTAGCCTTAATATCTTAAGCACTTACTAATAACGATATTAAAGAGCAACTCCTCTTAGCCCTACTAAGCGATGTTATGTAGCAGAATGCGAAGACCTAGTGTTTACGAGATAAACAAGACCTTAAGAGTTGCATTACCCTTCTTTAGGAGTAAGAGACTGCTCTCCCTATATAAGTATAGACCGTAGTACTTATATATAAGAGGAAAGACGAACCTAGGGGGAGAAGGGGAAACTAAGGTTAAGGTTAAACAAGGGGCAGAGGTTATGCTAGTAGATTTAATTATTCCTTATTACGTTATAGCTCGTTATCTTAAGTAACTAAAGAGCTAAGATAACTAGAAAGAGACGAGTATAGAGTATACTATTAAAAAGGTTATTACCAGAAAGACTGTCCCCTACTTAAATAATTCCAATTTAATAACGCCAGAAAGATAGATTAAGGTGCTCCTAAGGTAGAAGAAGTAGGGAATATAGCAATAGCTAAGGACGAATTTGACAGCGATTTAATCTACCTTAACCTTAACCCTAACCCTAAACGTGCTATACTTATAACAACATTACTAGCTTAGGCTCTCGACTTAGAAATAACTAAGTACTTTACTAGTAACCAATCAGACCTAGTATATTTAAAGAGATAGAATATACCTTGTTAGGTCCGTACTGCAAATAGGATTATTATCCCTGCTATAGGCTATAGCCAAGTTTAAATCGGCAGCCTAAGGCTAAAAAACGTCTGGCTTGTACCTTTATTTAAGACAATTAAGCTAATCTTAGTAAGGACTCTCACTTAAGAAGGCTACTTGATTACCTTTAATATAGACGATTAAGCTACTAGCCAGCATAAATTAGGGGCGATATTTAAGGCCACTATAAAGAACAACCTCTACGTACTATAAGAGCCTTAGGGAGTATTTAATGCAACAGCGGAAGCATATAATTTATAATTAAACGTTAATAAAACAGATGCTAGACTATGGCATCGCTAAACCGGATACACGAACTATAGTAATCTGCTTAAGCTATAGCACTCCTTACTAGGCATGCAGCTTAGGAAGAGAGTAGTACTAGTCGGTAAGAGCACGTGCAAAGCCTATTTAGCTAGGAAGATGCGAGAAATACTAAGTAAAAAGACAATTAAGCGCAAAAAAATACCTAGTTAAGGGCTATATTTTAATACTACGGGACGAATCGGTATATTAATTAAAGGCTATAACTACTACCTATTAGCCCTAGATAACGCCACGCGATATACTTAAGTTATTTTCCTTAAGACCCTCTAAACTAAAGAAGTACTGCCGCATATTAAAGAGATTATTGCGAGGGTAGAGAGGTTTACTAGGACTAAAGCTGCATAGATTTAAGCGGATAATAGAAAGGGGGAGTTCGGCCGCAGATTCTAAGACGAATTAATACCCTAAGGTATTAACTTTAAGCCCTGCCCGCTATATAAGCACTTATATAATGGCGTAATTAAGTGCGTAATCTATATAGTAGACTATAAGATAAGGTCACTTCTATTTTAAGGAAATATACTAGTTAAACTCTAGTGCTATATAGTCGAACACGCCGTTTAGATTAAGAATTAAATACTAACCTTAGTACTTCTATTTAATAATAAGCACGGTGGCGCTATTATACTATATAAGGTATATACCTAACAAGTCCCTAACTTAAAGAATCTAGTTGTCTTTAGGTGCTATACTAACCCAATTAATACGCTTAAGAAATACCCTAGGAAGTATAACTTAAGAATAAAGCTTAATTATATCTTTATAGGATTAAAAGGGAGTAGTTAATTTAAGATAATAAACCTATATATGCAAGCAATTAAGCTCTTTAGAGATACTAAAGTAAATAAGTATAGGTTCCCTTATAGAGTACGTTAAGTACTAGCTATAAGCTAAGCTATAAGATATACTATAAGCTAAGCCGCGAACTAACCTAGACTTCCCCCTATTACCTTAAACGGGCTAATAGAAACTCTAGTTATAAGAATTAAAAGTAGGCTAGATAGTAACCAAGTAGGCTACTTAAGCTAAGTAGGAAGCCCAGGTTAAGACCAAGTAGGTCACTTAAATTAAGTAGGAAGCCTAGGTTAAGATTAAGTGGGACGCTTAAATCTATAAGGTAATGCTTAGGGTAGGACGCCTATATAAAGCATATTAATACATATTCCTTATACGCAGAGAATAAGGTCTAGAAGGTTGCTAAATATAAGGGTTTTTAACGATACGGTGGTTTAGTTAGTAATAGCTATAAAAGCTGTCCACCTAGAAGCTAAGAATACTACCTTCTTAAAAGCACCTACAGCACCATTTAATGCTATTGAGTTAAATTAGGCCTTAAGGGAGGACGCTCCTAGCTGGATTAAAGCTATCTTTAATAAATTTCTCTCTCTTAAGAGAATGCACACCTATACTATTATAAGGGGGACAGTACTAGAAGGAAGGTTATTACTCCCAAGTAAGCTAGTTTTAAAGCACAAGTATAACGCTAAGGGAGAAGTAATTTGTAAGAAGGCAAGACTGTGCATCCAGGGAGATAAGTAAACCCCCAATATCAACTATTTTAAGATATTTGCGTTAGTTGTATAATACAACACCTTTAGGTTCTTAATAGTAAAGGTAGTAGCTAAAGACCTTAAGCTTAACCACATTGACGTTAAAACTGCATTCTTAAACCCGCCGTTATAAAAATAGATCTATATATAGATTTCTAACCTCTTAAGAGACTTTAAACCTAACCTTAAGGGGGTAAAAGACGTCTACTTAAAGCTAAATAAGTTACTCTACGGCCTAAAGTAGGCACTAAGAGAATGGTTTTAAATAATTAAGAAGTTCTTTAAGAATATAGGTTTAAAATTAGCTAAGGCTGACCCTAATCTCTTTATAGAAAATGGAGTATATATCTTATTATTTATTAATAATATGCTAATCGCAGGAAAGCGCCAATACCTTAATATTATAAAGACAAGAATTTTAAGAGAATGGAGATGTAAAGACCTAGGCTCTATAGAAGTATTTATAGGCTTCTAAATTAATTAAGATCGTATAAATTAAACCCTTAAGCTATATTAGACGATATACACTAAGAAGCTACTTAAACGGCTAAAAATAGACAACTGTAATCTGGTTAAGTTACTAATACTAATAGGTACTATTCTAAAGCCTAATATTAAAAGTCTCCTCAAATACGATGACGCAACGGTATACTAATAGATTATTAGCTCTACGATCTACCTATTAAACTGCACACGTCCTAATATTAGCTATACTATTAGTTAGCTAGCTAGGTTTATAGCAGCACTAGGAGAATTGTATTACCGCTTAAGTAAGCAGCTACTATAATATCTAAACAGCACTCTTAAAATTGGAATTACCTACTTAAATTAAAAGATCTATCTTACCTTATATAAGCTTACATTAACTAACTTACCTACTGGCTATAGTATCTTTACTAACGCTATATGGGGAATAGAACACAATCGGATATTATTCTAAGGCATAGCAGTTATACGCTATGGGGGAGTCGTAATTTGGATAGCTTAAAGGCAGAAGTTAACGGCCTTAAGTTTAAAGGAAGCAGAGATTATAGCGGCATTAGAAGGAGTAAGGTTAGTAATATAGCTTAAAAAGCTAACAAGAGATCTAGGAGAGAGAGATGACGACAACCCTTTTACCCCTACGCTCTATTGCGACAATAAGAGCACGGTTAATCTGTTATATAATATAAAGCACCACTAGAAAGCCAAGCATATCAAGACTTAATACCTCTTCGTACGAAACGACATAGTTTAGTAAGGTTAACTTAAAGTAGTATATGTACCAGGTAAAGATTAACCTAGAGATATGCTTACGAAATAGCTACCAATTAACCAATTTACAAAGCACTATATAACGCTAGGAATCGGTAACTAATGGAGACGGTAATAGATAGAGACGGAGCAAGTGACAGAGGTTTTTCGCCTACTATAGGTTTTCCCTCTATATATAGGCCAAATGGCACTTACAAGGTATTTGGGAATAGCTTCAAAATTGCCTATTTAGGAAGCAGAAAAGAAGAGCGTTGTCAGTATAGGGGAGTGTTAGAATTAAGCGAGAGATGCTAATTAAGCTCTGGACACATTATGAGGACAAAGTCCGCATGTGCTAATTAAGCTCTGGACACATTATGAGGACAAAGTCCGCATGTGCTAATTAAGCTCTGGACACATTATGAGGACAAAGTCCGCATGTGCTAATTAAGCTCTGGACACATTATGAGGACAAAGTCCGCATGCAATCTATATAGATATTAACCGCATCTACTGCATTACGAATTAATCTATATTCATTGTCTGCGTCATCTTTATCATCAATTAGACCCTTAAGATAGCTCCGCTATAACCCTATGACCTTATAATTCTAACAAGGGACACAGCTGTATAAGTAGACTAGCTGAAGTATATATCTATTAAAGTACTACTAAGACAGCCATCTAGGACACCTATACCTTAGATAGTAATGTAAGTAGATATACTATAGCGTGCACCCATAATACCTAGGACCGATAACCCTTAGTAAATAAAAGATATAAGCCGCAAGGACCACCTATAAGCTCCTAAGGAAGCTCTAAATACGTTACCCTATAACTAGTAGTTAATAGCTTAAGATAGGATCTATATTATAGTCTAGCCTTATTAGAATTAAGCGAGAGGTGCTAACTAAGCTCTAGATATATTGCGAGGACGAAGTCTATATACAATCTATATTGTAAGCTTTGCAGTGCGAAGAATTGAATGAACGACTTGATTGTGAATGTAGCTCTAAAGCCTCTATATATACACGAAGAAGGTAGAGGTAATAAGACATAATGGGGTAATAGGTAACTGAAATGGGAACAGTGATCTGCAAGCAATATTGATCTGCAATCAATATATAGGGTGGCGTTGACGCTGTCTTGGAGCCTTCCAAGCGGTGATCTTGTGTCTCAGCACAGTGTCGGTAGTCGGTTACACACCCCCCCAGATTTGACGGTATAGTCGAAGCTGTAGAACATAATATGAAGGTGGAAGCTATACTAAAATAGGAAATTTGGATATAATTTAAGAGTAGCAAACGGATAGGGTAAGAATGGCATATTGCGAATATCACGGATATTGCAAATATTGCGAAGGTGCTAGTTGCTAGATGGAACAGTAATCTGATGTCGAATATCCACCAAATTCAACTGCTTTATCCATGCCTCGTGCTTTTGACGGGGTAAGATCTTGGTAAGGCCGTCGGCAGGCATCTTGTCTGTAGGGACCCATTGGACGTCAATCTTTTTGTCTTGGACTTCCTGTCTCAGCTAGTGCTGATGGACGTCGATATGTCGAAGCTTGGTGTCAAGCTTTGGTGTATCCTGTCTTAGGAGTCGTACGGTCTGCATATTGTCGCAGAGCACGGTAAAATCGCGTTCTAAATTGAAGCCTATTGCCTTAAAGAATCGTTACCACCAGATGATTTCAACGGCAGCAGTAGATAGGGAGAGGAGCTCTGCTTCGGTAGTCGAGCGTGTAACAGATCGCTGTAGGGTTGCTTTCCAATCAATTAGGCCTCCAAATAGGATAAATAGATATCCTTAAGAGCTCCGTCTAGTTTCTATATGGTCCGCAAATACTGCGTCGGATACTCCGTAAAAGGTAACATCTTCTCCTTTAGGGTTTCTGAAGTAGATGTGGGCTCCAAATACTTCGCCAGAGTACTTAATAGCTGTAGATTTTGTTCTAAGACAGTAAGTAATAGCTTGGTTTGCTGCGTTAAGGTGTTCTTAATTTGGATTAGTAAGGAATTCAGCTAGCTTAGAATGCGTCTTAGTAATATTAGGTCTTCCAAATACGGCTAGGTGTGCAAGAGAACCAACCCGTTGCTGATAGGCTAGTGTTCTTTGGGGGTTCGTCTACTGGTCGAACGGAATCAGTTCAGTAGGTAGTGGAGATTTAGGAAATCTTCCTGGTTGAATATTGAATTGATTGGCTATCCTTTCGATATAGGAATCTTGGCAGAGCTAGAGCTTTTGACTTGGTCGATCTCGTTCAATTCGAATTCCTAGGAACCACTGTAGGTCTCCTAGTGCACGGATCTTGTATCGGTACAGCAATTTTGCTTCAAATTCTTCAAGTCTTAAAAGGTCCTTCTTGGCAAATAGGACGGCAATATTATCTACATAGAAGAAGACAATAAGTTGTCTATCGGTAAATAGGCAGTTAGTGCCTAGTACTAGTTCTAATCCGAATTTAGCCAGTGTATTAGTAAGTTCTTTATACCAAAGTAGTGGTAAGATTTTTAATCTATATAGCGCCATGAGTAGTTTTAGGACATATCCGTTTTAATTAAATCCTTCTAGGCAGTAGCAGTAGATTGGTTTACTGAGCTTGGCGTTTATAAATGCGTTTACAGCGTTATACTATCAAATTTCCAGGTCGAATGCGGCTGCTATAGCCATGAGAGCACGGAATATTCGAGCAGCTAGGGTTGCTATATAGGTCTCTTCCTCTATAATCTGCAGGTCTCCGCGGACACATAGTCTAGCTTTGAGCTTCTGTAGGTAGCCGTCGCTATTAAGCTTATATTTAAAGACCTATTTTAGTAAAAGGATCTGCTCGTTGCCTGCTTCTGCTTTTAGTACAGTCTTAAATGTCCCTCGGCGTTTTAGGTCATTGTATTCTTTTTCTATAGCCTTTTAAAAGCTAGTAGTCAAAGGGTGCTTTCTTAGATCTTTGAGATTCTTTGGTTTAGGAGGAAGGTTGTCCCGATATAGAGATGAGGATCTAGTTCGGTCGATGTCCTTTACTAGTCCTATGGCAAATCCAGCATAGTAACCAGATAGGGTATATAGATTGGCTAGTGCTGCTGCATGCGCTTGACGTCGAATTCGTTTTAATCCTTCTGGTAGGATGAGGTCGGCAGAAGGTTCGGCCGAGACTTCATTAGCTCGTGGAGCTGTATTAGATGGTTCTGGCGAACTTGGCTAGGAAGGGGTTATTTCAATTGCCTCCAAGATATCGTCTTAAAGTCCTCCCGGTGAGGTGTTTGTTTCTGATAGATTTGGAGATACCGTTCTGCTAGGAGTTGGTAACTATTCAATATCCTTCGTATGAGGCTCTGCCGCATCGTTCGATTCAGGTGTAGTCGTTTGATCTGCATTTAAGGTAGGTCTATATAGGATAGATTCATTCTCAAATTTATCCTCAAGGAGAGGTTCTGGTAGACTGATCGTCTGAAGGGTGTCTTCCAATGCTTCCCTTAGCAGGTAGTCGATGTCTTGACCCTTGGGGTCATAGAATGAGGTCTCGTCAAATGTGACGTCTCTGGTTCGAATGACCTTGCGGAGACTTGGAATCCAGATTCGATAGATATTGGTTGAATCGTAGCCGACCAGATGTCCAATTGATGCACGAGGAGCTAGTTTGTCTCCCCTTTTGATTCGTTTGTCTAGTGTATAGGTTTTGCAGCCATATATATGCATATGGGTAAGAGATAGCAGCTTGCCGTAGGCAACCTCGTAGGGAGTTCTCCACCCTAGTTGTTCATTTGGGGTTCGATTGAGTGCATATCCAGCAGCAAGGAAAGCTTCTGGTCCTAGAGACGGGGGTAAGGAAGCTTCTAGCTGCATAGCCCTTGATCGTTCCATAAGGGTTCGTCCAGATTGTTCTGCTCCACCATTTTATTCTTTAGTATACGGGGCTCGACACTCGAAGGTAATACCTTCGTCTGCGCACCATATCTGTAAGGTGTCTCCTATCTGTCCAAAAGCTCGTTCGTCATCGCTCCAGAAGAAGACGACGTCTTAGTGGAATCGTATTTTGATCAGCTGGTGAGTCTTGCGAATAGTAGGTAGGACAGTAGCTTTGTCCTTGTTCTTTGCGGTAAATACAAAGTTAAATTTGGAATACGTGCAATAGAAGTGCATCACGTATCTATCGCCGTTGTACCCTGGTTCTCCGAGGGTAATAATATCAAATACTACTCGCTCAAATGGTCGAGTGGCTGGAAATTCGTGTTCTTGTCTTCGAGAGATCTGCTGTATGTGCTTTGATATTAAGCAAACTTCATACTCAATTTTGCGCGGTGCTCGTTCGTCGTTTAGTTCTGCGCCATTAACGTGCTTAGGAAGCTGCTCAATAGCGTCAGGTCCTGCATGGCCAAGTATTTTGTGCCATTTTATAGCTGTGGCTCCGACTGGTTTGCGGGCCATTCTGCTTGGTTGATGTCTTCTTATTAAGAAGGTCGATTGAGTTGTCGAATCTAGGGTATTTATAGGCTCTCGGTGCATCAGTGCCCAGTGGCCCCCTAGTCGTTTCGTGTCGAACGTTGAGGTCACTGTCAGGTACCACCTTATAACTCACACCCTGTTTCTATTACCTATTACCGACTGAGTAGCAATGTCGACCTGGTGGCGATTGAGTAATAGTTCCAGAATCGTCGTCAGCGTCGTCGTCAGTCCTTTGCCCCGACCTCATGTATATAGAGAGCTTCTAGAGCCAGCTTCAATCGACAGAGTTCTTATGAGTGACTGGTCCGTCCGACATTTCGCATAGCATACTGTTTTGCCAGTTGCTAGACGGTATAGCAAGTTTCGTCCTAAGTCGAAATGGATATCGTTATCAGTAGCCCTTAATAGTGCTACGATATTTGTAAATATAGTAGGTACTAGTACTACATAGGATAGCTTCATTTTTGACTTCCCAGTAGGTGTATCAACAGTAATGGTTACTGTTCCATAGGCTTGAATCTTTTCGAAATTTCCGCCAGCAATCAGGTAGTCGTCTTCTGCAGCTAGGTGGGAGAAGGTAAAGTCTTCTTGGTTGTTACAGACGTGGGTATCTGCACCAGGGTCGAGTATCCAGGTGTTCTGGAGCTCAAATAGAAATTAACCAGTACTGAACGCGGCAGCATGGTTAGTAGGTGTCTTGGAAGGTGGGGTTTTAGAATCAAAATCGATTGTAGATTCTGTATTCTTTGTTTCTTATTCCCTTTTGCGAATTCGATTAACTGCGCTTTTAATCCAAGGTATAGATAAGATTGCTTCTTCTACTTTCTTTTAGATGTCTGGGTTTGGTTTCTATCCTTAAGGGCGCTTCTGCTCGACAATGTAGTAGTAGCTGCTGAATCAATGTTTGAAGCCGCATATGCATTCCTTATTCCATTTTAAATTTGAATTTGGATTGCTATTAGAATTAGAATTAACGTTGGAATCTAAATTGGAATTGGAATTGCCTTATAGGGTTGCAAAGGCAGAGCTATTGGCAGTGGTAGCGGAGGATGCTTGCTGCATGCGGTAGTGCTCCTTGAATTCCTCGATAAGATCAATAATAGACGGTGCAGCTTTGTCCTTGCGTTCCTTGCGGATAAGGTCTACTTCTAGAGCTCCTGCGAAGCTAGAAGAGATGGGCTGAATTGCTCAAACGAAGTCGTAGTGTGGCCTGAAGCCTTGCACGTCTGGTAGGTCTAATTGCTCAGTAAGCTTATAGACGTTCCGCCAGCTGTTTAACCATTTCTTAATGCTCTGTTTTTTGTTGTAGGCTTTTAGAGCCGTGTATTGTATTAGGACGTCGTGCTTTTAACCTAAGGTGGTAGGGGCAAGCGCTTTCTTAAGTGCTTTAAGCCGTTCGTAGACCGAATCTAGGCCGTTAATAAGGGGAAGGTAGGCTACCGACGTCGTTCGCACAATGTAGTTACTGATGTCGTTAATAGCTTGCTCTTGCTTCTGGTGTATTTAAAGATCGTCTTTATACTTAGCGTAGAGCTAGTTATAGATAGCGAATTGGTCTTATTCTAGCTGGGTTATTAATGTAGCCATAGGTCGTACGTCCGCTGGTGTGGGCCGTTTCGGTGGTTCTAGCGTGGGAAGCTTATCTTTCTTCTTGGACGGGTCAATATACTGCCATACCTTGTTGTTTTTAGCAGTATCTTAGATGATAAAGAACCACTGTGTCCAATCAGATGGCTGGTTGAGGATAAGGTTAACTTTTGATTCGCTCGTGGTCGTCATTTTAGGATTTTAACAGGTCAGGCAGGGTCCAATTAGTGGCTTGGCGAAAACCTTATTTTAACGTTCCGAGCTCTTAATTTGATTCGTCAGTTCGTTCGTCGGTTGGGTACGTTCGTCAACCAGGGTCGGTCGTCCGTTCGTTTAATAAATGAAGAAGCTCAAGACACTGCAAAGATAGAAGTAGTAACTTCTTAAATGAGGTAGTAGGTTAATTGGTCAGCAGGTGGTGCGATCCGGGCTTATAACTGTAAGCTTTGCAGTGCGAAGAATTAAATAAACGACTTGATTGTGAATGTAGCTCTAAAGCCTCTATATATATACAAAGAAGGTAGAGGTAATAAGACATGATGGGGTAATAGGTAACTAAAATGGGAACAGTGATCTGCAAGCAATATTGATCTGCAATCAATATATAGGGTGGCGTTGACGCTGTCTTNGAGCCTTCNAAGNNGNGATCTTGTGTCTCAGCACAGTGTCGGTAGTCGGTTACATATATAGACATTAACCGCATCTACTATATTACAAATTAATCAATATTTATTGTCTACGTCATCTCTATTATTAATTAAACCCTTAAGATAGCTCCGCTATGACCCTATAACCTTATAATTCCAATAGGTTATAAGCCTAGGTAGCAATACCTCTCCTAACTTAAAAATTAACCCCTAAAATAACCTCCTCTACCTTAACCTTAACGACACCTACGTACAATTATAAGGCTGGTAAAATCGTTATTTTTAATAGAGATAACTTTGCAGACTAGGAGCGCACCTATAAGGCAGCCCTAATTATAGTAGAAGGATGGGATTTTATTACTAGCATAGAAGACCTAACTTAAGTTAATTTAGCTAATAGGAGAAGAAGATAAGGGGAAGCAAACAAGATTATCTATAATTTAATAGGAGACAACCGTTAAAAAGAGATGCGTGCGATAATAAAGGTGTATAATATTTAGGGAATATAGGAAGGAATAAAGAAGTTTAATAAGGCTAATAATAAGGTCTATATCTCTAGACTTTACAGGGAGTTCTATAGCACTATATTTAACCCTATAAAGATGCAAATTATTAAGTTCCTTTATATACTAAATCGATTTAAGATTAATCTAGCCTTAATATCTTAAGTACTTACTAACAATAATATTAAAGAGCAACTCCTCCTAGCCCTACTAAGTAATATTATATAGTAGAATGCGAAGACCTAGTGTCTATAAGATAAACAAGACCTTAAGAGTTACATTACCCTTCTTTAGGAGTATAAGACTGCTCGCCCTATATAGGTATAAAATGCAGCACTTATATAAGAAAGAAAAGACAAACTTAGGGGGAGAAGGGGAAACTGAGTTTAAATAAGGGGTAGAGGCCGTGCTAGTAGATTTAATTATTCCTTATTACGTTATCGCTATAGCTCGTTATTGTTACGGACGCTTTAAGTACGATGTTACGACTACTTGGAGAGGAGTTAGAAGAAGCTAGTTGGTTAATATAAGCACGGTCTAGGATAGAGCCGGTAGAACCATGTGACGAAGAATGGTAAGCGAGTTACATGGCGTGCTACGTATTAAACGAGAGGAACGAGAGGAACTTACGTACCTTATATATAACACGTACATCACGTATAAGAAGGATTTCATAGGAGTACGGTCGTGTATTTAAGGACCCTTAGTCCCTACCTAGATAGTTTCTTCCTTATAGTGATTCTTAGAATATAATTAAAGTTAATCTGTTGGGCAACCACTCCACTAGTTATTATTACGTTATTAACTACTTATAATACCTACACATCTAGCCTAATAATAAGCCTATCGTAGTACTTGCTACAAGGTTCCGTTACATAATCACTACCTAGTTATAGTTTTAAGAAGTTAAATAATATGCCACTAAAAGCAGCCACCACAACGCCATTAACGGCGGCAACTACTTTAAGGTCAGGAGGTGATACCAGTATAGCAGATACTAACTTATAACAACCTATAACGGTTGGACAACTATAAGAGATAGTTAACTAGTTAATAGAGAATAATGCGACACTTAAATAAAGGATTAACGGGATAGGAGTAGCAAAGATTAAGCTACCTTTAATTAAGAGATTCTTAGGAAAGAGATTAAAGCTTAAAGGATTTCTTATATAAATGCACTTTAAGGTTACGTAAGAAGGAGTAAAGTTGCTAACACCTATAGATCGAATAGCTTATATAGGACTATTCCTATTAGGAAGAGCACTTAAATAGTTCGAGCCTTACCTTACGGAAATACAGGTAAATAGAATGACGACTACTAACTAAGAGGTGCGGTTTATGTTCTTAAGTTGGGAAGGATTTATAGAGCGACTTATATAAATGTTTAGAGATCTAAAGGTAGTAACTACGGCGGAAAGGAAACTCTAAGACATTATATAATGAACTTTAGCAATTAAGTATATAATATAGTTCTAAACACTAGCTATATAAGTTAAGTGGAATAATAAGGCGCTTATGGCATAGTATAAACAGGGACTTAAGGCTAAAGTCTAGGACGTAATTATTCTAATGGAAGATGCGGATACCCTAAGGGAGTTAATAGATTAAGTAATAAAGATTAATAATAGGATCTACTAAAGGGAATAGGCCAAGAGAGGTTAGGATAGAGTTCTATAGTTGTATAAGGCGCAAAGTACGTAACAACTAAAGCTAAGTTAGAAACTATGGTATAGCGCAGAGCTAATAGACCTAAGCAGTACTAAAGAAACCCATAAGAGATAGAGTAAGAAACTATAGAAACCTAGAGGTTAAGGATTTAGTAATTATAGGACTAAGGAGTATAGGCTAAACTAGGGATCTTAGTAGCAGAAGACGTTTAGGCAGACTCTATAGTAAAGTTAATGGTTTAAAGATAGAGCTTATATAAATTGCGGGAAATAAGGTTACTTTATAAGGGATTATAAAGATAGTTAGAGTTACTATATAATAAAGGGAACTAGACTAGTAGAAGACATATATATATAGAGGGATAATAGTGTACTGCGAGGAACAAAAGAATGTTTAATTAGAAGTTTTGTGTTTTGTTATAATAACGCATACCAAATTTATAAGGACACTAAGTATAGCGTAAGCTATTGGCTATAAGAGCTAAAATCTATAGAGTATAGAGGGACTAACGAACCATTACGCAGATCGGATATTAAAGACGATGAATTTAACATAGGCGAAACATTTGCGGACGACAAGAAAATAAAGGCAGTTTACTAGGAACGTATAAGCCTTAAAGAAGTTATATTAGAAGTAGAGACTGAGACCGCCATAGAGTAAGGTTTAATAACGGGTATTATAATACCGTTGGATACGGCATCTATTGCTTTATAAGANGGAAGGAGTAATANCTANAGNNNATTAAGCAAGNAGANAACTGCTAGTNCTAGCTNACCACTTAATAAAGGTAAAAGGCTAAAGGCTTAAGATTCTTAAGACAAGATAAGACAAATCTAAGATTCTAAAGATAGGATAAGGATAGCTTAAGGACCTATAACGGACGAAAACCGATGGAGTAGAGCAGTAGCTTAGTTTAGAAATATACGAATAAGCTCGGGATAAGAGTTCCCAACGGCATAAGATTCTTAAGATGAGATAAGTGAGATTTAAGACTCTTAAGATAAGATGAGAACACTATAGACGCCTAGTTAGACTAAGGTGGGAGCTAAGCTTAAGTTAGAAGCAAGCTTAGGATTAAAGAATCTAAGGAATTAAAGATTTAGAGAGCGAATAAAGGTATCTATAAATAAGAGGTAAGAGGCTTCTTTATAGATTAGAGAATCTGTAATATAAATAGTAGTTAGACTAGGAGATAAGTATATAGACCTAGAAGACTTACTAGGAGAACGTAGTGTTCAGCCTAAAGATTAAAAAGTTAATACTATAATTAAGAAGTACGAAGACTTTAAGGATCTACTTATGAGACGCGAAAAAAAAGAAACTATAGCAGAATTTAGAGTAAGAATTGCTGTATGGCAAGAGCAGAAACTAGATAAAAGATTTAGTATGCTAGGTTATATAAGGGACAGAGTACCTATATAAAGGACCACTAATAGGCCAAAAGTAGGTACACTATAAGCTAAGTAGCTTACTAAACTAGAAGAAGAAGAGGATTTAGGAATTTTAACTAGGTTTAAGGAATGATATATAAAGGGCTGTTATAATATAGTAATAAAGAGATACTTTCTTACGGACAAACCGTATACACTCTAAAAGTTATACTAAAAGTGGTATAGATAACGACATAATGACGAGTGGGAAGATTTCTATATATGGTTAGATAAAAAAGTTATTTAAAACCACCCGATTATAGAGAAGGCTATAACTTATATTAAAGGAGCCTTAATTATAACATTAAAAGATCTAGAGGAGTAATTAGAGGACTAGAGAAGCAAGAGGCGAATCTTAGTACCCGCGAATAAAGTTATAACGCTTAGATTAATATAAAAAAGGTTTAAACTTAAGGATAAAAATAAGCCGAGAGTTAACCTAAGACACTAAGTACACTATATACTATTATGGATAGTATATATAGATAATACGTGTAATATATATAGAGCACCTAAAGATAAGAATTAGAAGTATCTAATAAGGATATATTAGATGACGGATAAGGCGAAATATTAAAACGCTAAGTATATACATAGTTGGCACCCTATAGAAGTTTAAGAATAAAGGGACTTAATACTTTAACTAGGAAGATTCCTTACGGAAGAATGCCTAGATAGATAATAATAGTGGGAATGTCCAGAGAATACCTATTTATGGTATATTAAAGACAAAAAGCAAACTAAGTATTGGCCTAAGTTAGACTAAGTATAAATAGGATCTAGTAGCCACTAGTTAGGAAAAGTAGAGGCCTATAGAACTAGAGGGAGCTAGTGGTAAAGCCTTAAACCCTTAAAGGAATTTAAGGTTAATACCTAAATTTATAAGTTAGATGGCAAGATTAACAGTTTAAGGTATTAATAGATAGTGGAGTAACAAGGAACCATATCTCGCTAGTAATAGTTTAAAAAAAATAGGGTTACTACATAGGAAAAAGGAATATCCTTACCTATTAGTAACAATTTTAGGAGATCCGATAGCCTATAGAGGAGGTATTATTAATCTTAAAATAGGACCTATTTAGTTAACCATCAAAGGGAAATAAGTTAAGATGTCTTTTAATATATTACTATTAGGGAATAATAAGGCAGTATTAGGAATGCCTTAGTTACAGGAATACAATCTAAAGATTGATTGGATTATAGGTTAGGTCGATATTAAGGATACTTAACGACGTAAGATGCGATAATAAGCTAAGATAGTATAGTACTAAGTAGGAGCGACCTACAAGGAAATAGAAAAAGGGCTAAGCTATATACTAAAGAGATACTATAAGTACGGCAAGAAACTATGGTCACTAGAAAGTGAAAAGTTGTTAGAGTATATAGTATAGGACTATAAGATAGAATTAGAACTAGAAATAAGTCTAAGGTTCTTTCCAATCTATAAGCTTACTAAGGAAGAAGGTAGAGCACTAAAAGAGTTTGTCTAAGAAAACTTATAAAAGGGATATATTAGACTATCGCAGTTATCAGCAGGTTATCTAGTACTGTTTGTACTAAAGAAAAATGGCAAACTAAGGCTATATATTAACTATAGACAGTTAAACAGCATTATAAGAAAGGATAGGTATCTTTTACCCTTAATTAGCGAAATTTAAGATAGGATAAGTAACGCGTAAATCTTTATAAAGATAGATCTAAGATAGGCATACTATTAGATTAGAATTAAGGAGGGCGACAAATAGAAGGCAGCCTTTAGGTTAAAGGAAGGACTATATAAACTATTAGTTATACAATTTAGGCTTATAAACGCACTAGCAACGTTCTAGAAGCGAATTAATAATATATTAGGAGAATACTTAGATGAATTTGTTATGGTATATTTTAATAATATTATTATCTACTTAATAACTAAGGAAGAACATGGAGAATATATTAAATGGGTTTTAAAAAGACTATAGGAAGAACAGATGCTAGTAGCAATTAAGAAATGCGAGTTCTTTACTAGGAAAACCGATTTTATAGGATTTATTATTAAACTAGGCCAATTTAGTATAGATCTAAAGAAGATTAAGGCTATAGTGAATTGGTAAGAACTAGAGAATGTTATATAGTTAAGATTATTCCTAGGGTTTTGCAATTACTGCAGAAGGTTTATAGTATAATGGTTAAAGGATATTAAACTATTTACGTACTTAATAAAGAAAGAAGAACTATAGATATGGGGAAAGGAATAATAAGAACTATTTTAGAGAATTAAAAGGTTATTTACCTAGGAGCCAGTTTTTAAGATCTATTAACTAGGACTAGAGATGGTTATAGAAACCAATATATTAGACTTTATACTAGGAGTATATTTTATATAAAAGTATCTAGATAGATGGCACCTAGTAGCATATTATAGTTAAAAGATAACACTACCGGAACTAAACTATAATATCTATAACAAGGAGTTATTAGGTATAGTTATAGCACTAAAGGAATAAAGAGCATTCTTATAAGGCATAGAAAAACTATTTATAGTTAAGACGGATTATAAGAACCTAATAGGATTCCTAATAATAAAAGAACTTAACTAAAGATAGGTTAGATGGGCAGAGATGCTTATAGAATACTATTTTGAGATTTAGTATACTAAGGGTATAGACAACACATAAGCTAATGCGTTAAGTTAAAAAGCTAAACTATAAAATAATAAGAAGCCATTAGGGGCTTTACTGCGAAAAGATATAGACGGATTAATTAGGTATAATTATCTAAAAATCGCAGTAACTTAAGAAGAAGAGTTAGAGAAAGTCTACGAGATACTAGAAAGCTTTTAGGTATAGAAAATTCTAGAAGTATAGCTAGAAGATCTATAGACGAATATATACGAAAACTAAGAAGTAAAGTACATCCTAAGAAGTATAGTAGAGCACTTTATAGAAGATTTCTATAAGGGATTAACTTAAGGATATAACGGAGCTACGGGCTTAGTATTAAGACTTTAAGAGGAGTATATTATTAACGGAATTTAAAGGATGGCTAGAAAGGTTACTAAGGAGTATTTAGATTACTAGAGGAATAAACTAACGAGGCATAAGCTATATAGAGGGCTACAATCTATTAAAATACTAGAGAGATTATAGGAGGTTATATTATAGGACTTTATTATTAAGTTACTAAAGTTAAGAGATCCTATTATAGGATAAGATTATAATGCGATCTTAGTAATAATAGATAAGCTTATAAAGTGGGGATACTTTATAGTATATACGGAGGAAATCTTAGCGGAAGATATTGCTAGAATCTATGTTAAGGAAGTGTTTATAAGATATAGAGCACTAAGTAAAATTATATTGGATAGGGATTTAAGATTTATAGTAGCATTCTGGGAGGTATTTTTAGCGAAGTAAAGAGTTTAAGCAGTAACTTCTACCATATATTATTTACAGGCCGTCGAAAACGGACTCTGCACCTATACGTGGTGACGGCTACGAACCTAGTCTTCGAAGTTTAGATCTAGAGCCAACGCAGAGACGTTGCATAGCGTGCGGACAGGACCTGGTGGTGGTTGTAGGCGTTAAGGGCGGTGGTGAAAAGTTTTCGGATGGTGAGATCTTGAAAACTACTACTGTTGGCCCTCTATAATACGACGACCACTACTGTTCTCCTATTTAGGGCACCTGTATAATCTAACATGGATGTATAGTATTCGATAGCATCCCCCGACCCCTAATAGAAAGTATTGACGACCTCTTATATTAACGAATAAGCGAACGTAAACGAGTAAACGAACGAGCAAATATACGGCCCCTTCTAGCCCCTAGGGCGATCGCCCGCGGAGCATGCGGTTACTCGCCGTACTACCGTAATACTACTAAAGCGATAGCCGGATACAACCTCGTATGGTTTTCCTTGTCTCCTTTTAACGGAGTGGTGCCCCTAGAGAGGGCTTAGTAACTGGGGCCTAGGTATAAAAGATACCTAGGTACACATATCCCGCTTTCGGCTTTTAGTATTAGGATAGTAGAACGGATGAATCCCCCTTACGCCTTCGATAGGCCCTAGGGGGGGGAAGGCATAGCGTATATGGCAATGGTTAAACAAGAGATAGCATATAGGGGATGGCCAAGATATGGGAAATAATAATAATACAGCAATTAATTGGCAAGGCCTAGCTGGGACGTAGTAAACCCTAGCTTGGATAAGCTAGAGAAGGAAGTAGTAGTTCCTAAGGAGTTTAAACATCTAAGGAGGACAGGATGTAGCCGTAGGCCCGTAGGGCCGCCGCTATAGACGGATATGGCAAATTGGGGTTTTTTATCCTACTGAGGTGGCTTATAGGGTTTTTCCTCCCCCCAGCAGCAAGGGTTTTTTCCCGTTAATATTACTTTTCCCTTATGTACGGAGTAGTCTGCGTGGGGCTAGATAGTATCCGTATTAGACGTTAATTAAAGAAGAATTATTATTATTATTATTATATTATTTACAGATAGACGGTTAAACGGAAAGATTAAATTAGACACTAGAGCAGTATCTAAGACACTATATTAATCACGCATAGAATAATTAGGTATCGCTATTACTAATTATATAGTTTATATATAATATAACACCATAGGAAGGAATAGGTACTTTACTATTTAAGGCGAATTATGGATACGAGCTAAGAATATTATTATTGCTATATTAAGTAAAGAAAACGAGTAGCATAGCTAAGTAAAGAATGGATACTTTAATAAATCTTTATATAAACCTTATAGAAACAGCTAAGGTAGTACAATAGAGAATAAAACGATACTATAACGCTAGGAGATCTAAGGGACTAGATCTTAAGGAGGGAGATAAAGTATAGCTACTATATAAAAATTTTAAGAGTTAACGACTAAGTAAGAAGTTAGATTATGTTAGACTAGGACCTTTTAAAATTACGTAAAGAATTTTACTAGTTACATTTAAGTTAAACCTACTAGCTAAAATGAAAATCTACCCTATATAGCATATTGCAATGCTAGAGCTAGTATATAGGAATATTAAGCTATTAGTTTACGAGGTAGATATGTATAGAGAATAGAAAGAAGACGAATAGTAAGTTTTGAAGATTATTAGCTACGAGGATATAGATAATGAAATATAGTATAAAGTAAAGTAAATAGGCTACACTAAGACTACCTGGGAGCTACTAAAAAATTTAAAGAATGCTATAGGAAAGGTATAGGAGTATTGGAAGAAAATAGGTTAGGTAATATTAATAAAGAAGGATCGCTAAAGAATAAGTCACCTAAGGGGGACCTAGGAAGAGCGACTGCCGAACTATTCGGAGTTATTCCCTTTATAGAAAGAGAGTTGGTTCTCTTATTACTAAGTTTCTATAGACCTTATTTTATAAGTTTCTACTCCTTAAAACGAACCTTCTTACGTACTTTCTTAAGATGAAGTAGTTGAGCAGACGCCGCAATGCGAGTATTTAGGGCCTTTTATTCCGTGTTTTAAGAATACTTAAGCTTAGCGAGGGCCTGCGCTAGGTTACCGTTTAGCTTTACAGCGACAGTTTAAACACAAGACCCTATAACAAATTACTTAGGGAATTTAGAAGCTATTAAGAGTTATAGGACGCGCATACTTAGCGTTAAAAGTAGAATAAACGTTATAGGAGGAATAAATGTTTACTTTAGTGCACTCTAAGTAAGAGGATAGTTGCTAAAATAAAGGACTTGCTAGCGTAATACAGACTAACCCCTTTTTTGCATAATAAGAATATAGAGACGGTATAATTTTACTAAGTGATAATATAGCAGTAATAGTGCGGGTACAATATTGCGCGTGTAAAGAAGAAGATGCTTTAGGTATAATAAGTAACAATATTAACTAAATTAATTAGATGGATATTATACCTCTAATAAACGACTTAGAGATATTAGGAATCTTTAAGGACGAAAATTAAGAGGAGGGAAATGGTATTACGGACGCTTTAAGTATAATATTACAACTACTTAGAGAGGAGTTAGAAGAAGCTAGTTAGTTAATATAAGCACGGTCTAGGATGGAGCTAGTAGAACTATATAACGAAGAATGGTAAGTAAGTTATATGGCGTGCTATATATTGAATAAGAGGAATAAGAGGAACTTATGTACCTTATATATAACATATATATTACGTATAAGAAGGATTTTATAGAAGTACGGTTGTGTATTTAAGGACCCTTAGTCCCTACCTAGATAGTTTCTTCCTTATAGTGATTCTTAGAATATAATTGGAGTTAATCTATTAGGCAACTACTCTACTAGTTGTTATTACGTTATTAACTACTTGCAATACTTACACACCTAGCCCAATAACGAGCCTACTGTAGTACTTGCTACAAGGTTCCGTTATAGTTATCTTAAGTAGGTAAGAGCTATAGCTATAGTAAGGAGCTAAGGCTATTAGAGAAAGACAAGTATAAAGTATGCTATTAGGAAGGCCACTACTAAAAAGACTATCCCCTGCTTAGATAATTCCGATTTAATAATACTAAGAAGAAAAATTAAGATTAAGGCGTTTTTAAGGTAAAAAAACTAGGGAATATAGTAATAGCTAAGGAAGAATTCGACAGTAATTTAATCTACCCTAACTAAACGTACTATGCTTATAGTGAGTATAGGTTCCCTTATAGAGCACGCTAGGTGCTAGCTATAAGCTAAGCTACAAGATATAGTGACTGAGTAGACCGCTTAAATTAAGTGGGAAGCCCAGGTTAAGATTAAGCGGGACGCTTAAATTACAGTTATTTAAGAAATATCGTTTACTCGCTTAGGATGCGAAAGAGCCGCATTGCCCCCCCCCTATTAAAACAATACACCCCCTATAGTCCCACTAATATAGCTTTATATTTTATAAGTAGAGGCCTATTTTATAGCTCTATTCTAGGGCTATAAAATAAGCCCTTATTTATATTATTTAGGGCTATTTTAGTAAAGTTATGGGGGGTGCTTATTTCTAGGAATAGAGGGGTCGGATTAGTCAGCGCAGAGCCTTAATTTAAGTTATACAACCACCCCCTATAGCCCTACTGATATAGCTTTATATTTAATAAATAAAGACTTATTTTATAGCGCTAAAATAGAGCTATAAAATGGGCCTTTATATATATAAATTGGATTAATATTGGTGGAATTATATGGGGTGGATTGTTTTAATAAGAGGGTGATGTACTGCTGGGGCTTGGCGATTTTTTTGATATTTCCAAAACGGCAGTATACCTCTTATAACTTTACTAATATAGCGTTATATTTTATAAATAGGGCCAGATTTTATAGCTCTTTACTAGAGCTATAAAACTAGCCTCTATTTATATAGTTTAGAGCTATATTAGTAAGACTATAGGGGGTAGAGCCGAATGTTACGCATCGCCTACTTTATTAAAGCGATATACTCCCTATAGCCCCACTAATATAGCTCTATATTTTATAAATAAAGGTCTATTTTATAGCTCTATTTTAGGCCTATTAAATAAGTCTTTATTTATAAAATATAGAGCGGTGCTTATTTTTAGGGTGGATGGGTCAGGTTAGTCAGCGCAGAGCCTTATTTTAAGTTTTGCGGCCATTCTAAAATACCCCACATAGTTCCACTAATATTAGTCCAATTTATATAAATAAGGGCTTATTTTATAGCCCTAATATAGGGCTATAAAATATAACTTTATTTATAAAATATAGAGCTGTATTAGTGGGGCTATAGGGGGTATATTGTTTTGATAGAGAGGGTATACTTAGCCCGACTCTTTACCACCTAAATTTCTATAACCACACTATTTACTAAGCTGCTATATATTAAAAATTATAAATTAGTATCTATTTTATAGTTCTATTTACTAATTTTATAAAATAAGACTTATTTTTAGTGGTTGTATAAGCATTATTATAAAACGAACGTCTGCGGGAGGGAGGCTCGCTTAATTTTGATTTTCGCAATACTTTCGCAAAGGGTAGTAAGCGAGTAAACGATATTTCTTAAATGACTGTAAGCCGCGAACTAACCTAGACCTCCCCCTACTACCTTAAACGCCGATAAAGACTCTAGTTATAAGAACTGCGAGTAGGTAAGATAGTAATTAAGCGGGATACTTAAATTAAGTAGGAAGCCTAGGTTAAGACTAAGTGCTAATAAAGACTCTAGTAGTGGGAACTATGAGTTATAACGGAACCTTGTAGTAAGAACTACAGTGGGTTCTGTTAATGGGCTAGGTGTGTAGGTAATGCAAGAAGTTAATAACGTAATAATAACTAGTAGAGTGGTTGCCTAATAAATTAACTCTAATTATATTCTAAGAATTACTATAAGGAAGGAACTATTTAGGTAGGGACTAAGGGTCCTTAAATACACATCCGTACTCCTATAAAATCCTTCTTATACGTAATATACGTATTATACATAAGTTCCTCTTATTCCTCTTATTTAATATATAGCACGTTATATAACCTTAGTTACTATTCCTCATTATATAGCTCTACGGGTTCCATCCTAGACCGTGCCTATATTAACTAGCTAGCCTCTTTTAACTCTTCTTTAAGTAGTTATAATATTATACTTAAGGCGTCCGTAATACTATCTCCCTTCTCTTTATTTTTGTCCTTAAAGATACCTAGTATCTCTAAGTTATTTACTAGAGGTATAATATCCGTCTAATTAATTTAGTTAATATTATTACTTATAATGCCTAAAGCATCTTCCTCTTTATACGCGTAATGTTGTACCCGCACTATTGCTACTATATTATTGCTTAGTGAGATTATACCGTCTCTATATTCTCGTTGTATAAAAGAGGGGTTAGTTTACGTTGCGCTAGTAAGTCCTTTATCTTAGCAACCGTTCTCTTATTTAGAGTGCACTAAAGCAAATATTTAATCGTCTTGCGATGTTTACTTTACTTCTAACGCTAAGTATACGCGTTTTATAACTCTTAATAGTCTCTAAGTTCCCTAAGTAATTTGTTATAGGGTCTTATATTTAATCTGCTGCTATAAAGCTTAATAGTAACCTGGCGTAGGCTCTTACTAAGCTTAAGTGTTCCTATAACGCGGAATAGAAGGCCCTAAATGCTTAAATCGCGGTATTTACTTGGCTGCTTTATCTTAAAAAGGTTCGCAAGAAGGTTTGTTTTAAGGAGTAGAAATTTATAAAATAAGGTTTATAGGAACTTAGCAATAAAAGAACGGATTCTCTTTTAATAGAGAAGGAAATAACTCCGAGTAGTTCGGCAGTTGCTCTTTTTAGGTCCCCCTTAGGTAACTTATTCTTTAGCGATTCTCCTTTATTAATATTGCCTAACCTTTTCTCTTCTAATACTCCTATACCTTTCCTATAGCGTTCTTTAGGTTCTCTAGTAGCTCCTAGGTAGTCTTATTATAGCCTATTTACTTTACTTTATACTATATTTTATTATCTACGTCCTTATAATTAATAATCTTTAAAACTTGCTATTTATCCTCTTCTTATTCTTTATACGTGTCTGCTTTATAAACTGGTGGCTTAATATTCCCGTATGCTAGCTCTAGCATTATAATATACTATATAGGGTAGATCTTTATTCTAGCTAATAGGTTTAACTTAAATGTAACCAATAAAATTTTCTACGTAATTTTAAAAGGTCCTAGTCTGACGTAGTCTAACTTCTTGCTTAGTTGTTAACTTTTAAAATTTTTGTGTAGTAGCTATACTTTATCTCCCTCCTTAAGATCTGGTCCCTTAGATCTCTTAGCATTATAGTACTTTTTTATTCTTTGCTGTACTACCTTAGCTGTTTCCATAAGGTCTATATAAAGATTTATTAATATCTCCATTCTTTACTTAGCTATACTACTTATTTTCTTTACTTAATATAGTAATAATAATGTCCTTAGCTTATATCCGTAATTCGCCTTAAATAGTAATGTTTCTATCCCTTCTTATAGTGTCGCATTATATATAAACTATATAACTAGTAATAGCAATACCTAATTATTCTGTATATAATTAATATAATGCCTTAGATACTATTCTAGTGTTTAATTTAATCTTTCTATTTAACCGTCTGTTTGTGGATAATATACGGTAGAAGTTACTACTTAAACTTTTTGCTTTACTAAGAACACTTCCTAGAATACTGCTATAAATCTTAGATCTCTGTCCAATATAATCTTGCTTAGTGCTCTATATTTTACAAATACTTCTTTAATATAGATTCTAGCGATATCTTCCGCTAAGATTTCTTCTATGCATGCTATAAAGTATCCCCACTTTATAAGCTTGTTTATTATTACTAAGATTGCGTTATAATCTTGTCCGGTAATAGGATCTTTTAATTTTAGTAACTTAATAATAAAGTCCTATAATATAACCTCCTATGGTCTCTTTGGTATTTTAATAGGTTATAGCCCTCTATATGGCTTGTGCCTTATTAGTTTATTTCTTTAGTAATCTGGATATTCTTTAGTAACTTATTTTGCTAGTCCCTAGATTTTATTAATAATATATTTCTCTTAAAGTTTTAACACTAAGCCTATAGCTCCGTTATATCTTTAAGTTAGTCCCTTATAAAATAACTTAATAAACTCCTTTGTAATAACTCTTGGTACGTATATTACTTCTTAATTTTTGTACTGCTTTAAGTTTAGATCCTCTACCTATACGTCTTAGATCTTTTATAACTATTTACTTTTTAGTAATTTATAGGTCTAACTAACTTCTCTTATTACTATAATTTTTGGATAATTATATCTAATTAATCCGTCTGTGTCCTTTTACAGTAAAGCCCCTAATGGCTTTTTATTATTTTATAGTTTAGCTTTTCTACTTAGAGCATCTGCTTATATATTCTCTGTACCCTTAGTATACTAAATCTTAAAATGGTATTTTATAAGTATCTTTGCCTATCTAACTTATCTCTAATTAAGTTCTTTTGTTATTAGGAACCCCGTTAGGTTCTTATAATCTATTTTAACTATAAATAGTTTCTCTATATCTTATAAGAATGCTCTTTATTTCTAAAGTACTGTAACTATACCTAATAACTCCTTGTTATAGATGTTATAGTTTAGTTCGGGTGGTGTTATCTTCCGACTATAGTATACCACTGGGTGCTATTTATCCTTATATTTCTATAGAAAGTACGCTTTTAGTATAAAGTCTAATATATCTATTTCGACCACTGTCTCTAACTTTGTCTAGTAGATTTTAAGGATTAGGTCTTAAGTAAACAACTCCTTAACCTTTTTAAATAGTTTCCTCTACTCTTCTCCCTATACCTAAGGTTCTTTTTTCTTTATTAACCTTATAAATAGCTTAATATTCTTTAACTATTAAGCTATAAACCTTCTGTAGTAATTGCAAAACCCTAAAAACAACCTTAGCTATATAACGTTCTCTAGTTCTTACTAATTTACTATAGCCTCGATCTTCTTTAGATCTATACTAAGTTAGCCTAGTTTAATAATAAATCTAACGAAATCTGTCTTCCTAGTAAAGAACTTATATTTCTTAATCGCTATTAGCATCTGTTCTTCTTATAGTCTTCTTAAGACCTATTTAACGTGTTCTCTATATTCTTCCTTACTTATTAAGTAGATAATAATATTATTAAGGTATACTATAATAAATTTATCTAAGTATTCTCTTAATATATTGTTAATACGCTTCTAAAACATCACTAGTGCGTTTATAAGCCTAAATTATATAACTAGTAGTTTATATAGTTTTTTCTTTAACCTAAAGGCTGCCTTCTATTTATCGCCTTCCTTAATTCTAATCTAATAGTACGCCTATCTTAGATCTATCTTCGTAAAGATTTGCGCATTACTAATTCTATTTTAGATTTTGCTAATTAAGGGTAAAGGATACCTATCCTTCCTAGTAATGCTATTTAACTGTCTATAGTTAATGCATAGTCTAAGTTTTCTATTTTTCTTTAGTATAAATAATACTGGATATCTTACTAATAACTGTAATGGTCTAATATATCCCTTTTATAAGTTCTTCTAAATAAACTCTTTTAGTGCTCTCCCTTTTTCTTTAGTGAGCTTATAGATTAGAAAGAACCTTAGACTTATTCCTGGTTCTAATTCTATCTTATAGTCCTATACTACATATTCTAATAGCTTTTTACTTTCTAGTAACTATAATTTCTTACTATACTTATGGTATCTCTTTAGTATATGGCTTATTCCTTTTTCTATTTCTTTATAGGTCGCCCCTACTTAGTACTATACTATTTTAGCTTTTTATTATATCTTACGGCGTTAAGTATTTTTTAATATTAACCTAACCTATAACCTAATTAATCTTTGGATTATATTTCTATAATTAAGGCATTCCTAGTACTACCTTATTATTCCCTAATAGTAATATGTTAAAAGATATCTTAATTTATCTTCCTTTAATGGTTATCTAAATAGGTCCTGTTTTAAGATTAATAATGCCCCTCTATAGGCTATTAGATCTCCTAAAATTGTTACTAGTAGATAAAGGTGCTTCTTTTATCTGTGTAGTAGCCCTATTCTTTTAACTGCTGCTAATAAGATATGGTTTTGTGTTGCTCTACTATCTACTAACGCTTTAAACTGCTGATCTTGCTATTTAACTTATAATTTAGGTGTTGTTTTTAAATTCCTTTAAGGGTCTAAGGCTTTACTACTGGCTCCCTTTAGTCCTATAGGCCTCTACTTTTCCTAACTATTGGCTATTTAATCCTGGTTATACTTAGTCTAACTTAGGCTAATACTTAGTTCGCTTTTTATCTTTAATGTGCTATAGATAGGTATTCTCTAGATATTCCTACTATTATCATCTATTTAGGCATTCTTCCGTAAGGAATCTTCCTGGTTAAAGTATTAAGTTTTCTAACTTCTAAACTTTTACTAGATGCCAGCTGTGTATATACTTGGTATTTCTATACTATTACTCCTCTAGCGCCTAATATATCCTTATAGGGTATTTCCAATTTTTTTTGGGTTTTTATATATTTTGTATATGTTATCTATATATACAATCTATAATAGCGTATAGTATGCTAGGTGCTTTAGGTTAACTCTTAACTTGTTTTTATCCTTAAGTTTAAACCTTTATCGCACTAATCTAAACGTTATAACTTTATTCGCAGGTACTAAGATGCGTCTCTTACTTCTTTAGTCCTCTAATTATTTCTTTAGATCCTTTAATATTATAATTAAGGCTCCCTTAATATAATTTATCGCTTTTTCTATAATTGGGTGGTCTTGGATAACTTTCTCGTCTAACTATATATAGAAATCTTCCCACTTATTGTTGTGTCTCTGTTTATACTACTTTTAGTATAGCTATTAGAGTATATACAGCTTATCCGTAAGGAAGTATCTTTTTATTACTATATTGTAATAGCCCTTTATATATCGTTTTTTAAATCTAGTTAAAATCCCTAGATCCTCTTTATTTTCTAGTTTAGTAAGCTACTTAGCTTTTAGTATACTAGCTCTTAGCCTATTAATAATTCTTTATACTAGTGCTCTATCTTATATATAATTAAATATACTAAATCTTATATTTAGTCCTTTCTTTTACTATATAAGGATTCTTGCTCTAAACTTATCTATAGTTTCTTATAGTTTATATCTTATAACCAGATCCTTAAAGTCTTCTTACTTCTTAATTATAGTATTAACTTTTTAATCTTTAGTCCGAATACTATGTTCTACTAGTAAGTCCTTTAGGTCTATATATTTATCTTTTAGCCTAACTACTATTTGTATTGCAGATTCTCTAATCTATAATAAAGCCATTTACTTCTTGCCTGTGGGTATTCTAATTTATACTCCAAATTCTTAACCCCTTAGATTCTTTAATTCTGAGCTTACTTCTTTCTTAAGCTGTATCCCTGCCTTAGTCTAACTAGGCTTTACGGGTGTTCTTATCTCGTCTTAAGAGTCTTAAATCTTACTTATCTTATCTTAAGAGTCTTATACCTTTAGGAAACTTCGTCCTAAGCTTATTTATATATTACTAAACTAAGCTATTACTCTGCTTTATTAGTTATCGTCTATTATAGGTCCTTAAGCTTGCCTTATCTCGTTTTAAGAATCTTAGTTGTCTCTTATCTTGTCTTAAGAATCTTAAGCCTTTAGCTTTTTACCTTTATTAAGTAGTAAGCTAGTACTAGCAGTTGTCTGCTTGCTTAATTATCTCTAGATATTACTTCTTCCGTCTTATAAAGCGATGGATGCTATATCTAATGGTGTTATAATACCCGTTACTAAACCTTACTCTATAGTGGTTTTAGTCTCTACTTCTGTTACGTTATTAAGGTTTAGATACCCCTAGTTAGTTCCTTTACTATCCTTATCGCTGTTAATTAATAAGTACTCTAACTCTATTATTATTATTGCTAATTATTATCCGCACGTTGCTATAATATCTTAATTTAGCTTATAGAGTCGATCTTATTCTTCGTCTAACTCTTTAGTTTTTTTAAGTCCTTTTAACTCTGGCTCTTATGGCTAATAGCTTACACCGTACTTGGCGTCTTTATAAATTTAGTATATGTTGTTATAATAAAACATAAAACTTTTAATTAAATATTCTTTTATTCCTTATAGTATACTATTATCTCTTTATACGTATATGTTATATACTATTAGTCTAGTTCCCTTTACCATATAGTATCTCTAACTATCTTTATAGTCTTTGGCGAAATAACCCTATTTTCCGCAATTTATATAAGCTCTATCTTTAAACCATTACTTTTGCTATAGAGTCCACTTAAATATCTTCTGTTATTAAGATCCTTGGTTTAGCCTATGCTCCTTAGTTCTATAATTACTTAATCCTTAACTTCTAGGTTTCTATAGTTGCTTTCCCTATCTCTTATAGGTTTCTTTAGTACCGCTTAGGTCTATTAACTCTGCGCCATACTATAGTTTCTAATTTAGCTTTAGTTATTGCGTACTCTGCGTCTTATACAACTATAAAACTCTATCCTAGCCCTTCTTAGCCTGTTCCCTTTGGAAGATCCTATTATTAATCTTAATCGCTTAATCTATTAATTCCCTTAGGGTATCTGCATCTTTTATTAGAATAATTACATCCTAGACTTTAGCCTTAAGTCCCTATTTATACTGTGCTATAAGCACCTTATTGTTTTATTTAACCTATATAGCAAGTATTTAAAACTATATTATATACTTAATTACTAAAGTTCGCTATATTAGGTCCTAAAGCTTCCTTTTTACTATTATTATTGCTTCTAGGTCCCTAAATATCTATATTAATTATTCCGCGAATTCTGCCTAGCTAGAAAATATAAATCGTACCTCTTAATTAGTAGTAGTTATTCCGTTAGTCTATATTTCCGTTAAGTAGGGTTTAAACTATTTAAGTGCCCTTCCTATTAAGAATAGTCCTGCGTAGGCTATCTAATCTATTAACGTGGCTAACTTGGCCCCTTCTTATATAACTTTAAAATGCATTTACGTAAGAAATCCTTTAAGCTTTAATCTCTCTCCTAAGAATTATTTAATTAAAGGTAACTTAACCTTTGCTGCTCCGATTTTATTAAGTCTTTCTTTAAGTATTTAGTTATTCTTATTTAACCTATTAACGATTTCCTATAACTGCCCAACCGTGATTGGTTGTGAGTTAGTATCTTATATACTTGTATCTTCACTTAACCTTAAAGTGGTTACTGCCGTTAACAGCGTTATAGTGGCTGCTTTTAGTGGTATGTTATTCAACTTCTAAGACCGTAACTAGGTAGTGATTGTGTAACGGAACCTTATAGTAAGAACTACGGTGGGTTCTATTAATGGGCTAGGTGTATAGGTAATACAGAAAGTTAATAACGTAATAATAACTGGTGGAGTAGTTGCCTAATAGATTAACTCTAATTATATTCTAAGAATTACTACAAGGAAGGAACTATCTAGGTAGGGACTGAGGGTCCTTAAATACATATCCGTACTCCTATAAAATCCTTTTTATACGTAATATACGTGTTATATATAAGTTTCTCTTATTCCTCTTGTTTAATATGTAGCACGTTATATAACCTTGGTTACTATTCCTTATTATATGGCTCTATGGGTTCCATCCTAGACCGTGCCTGTATTAACCAGCTAGCCTCTTCTGACTCTTCTCCAAGTAGTTGTAATATTGTACTTAAGGCGTCCGTAACACGAGTAGGCTAGATAGTAACTGAGTGGGCCGCTTAAACTAAGTAAAAAGCCTAGGTTAAGACCGAGTGGGCCACTTAAATTAAGTGGGAAGCCTAGGTTAAGATTAAGTGGGACGCTTAAATCTGTAAGGTAATGCTAAGGGTAGGACGCCTATACTGAAGAGAATGCATACCTATACCATTATAAGGGGGAGAGTACTAGAAGGAAGGTTATTACTCCTAAGTAAGCTAGTTTTAAAGCATAAGTACAACGCCAAGGGAGAAGTAATTCGCAAGAAGGTAAGACTGTATTTGGGGAGATAAGTAGACCCCAACGGATATAAAAATAAAAATAAAAATAAAAGTATAATCTAGTTTAGTAATCGGTTTTTAATCTTGCTAATAACTTAGCGTATACGCTCTTTAGTATTATTTTATATTATTAGTATCTTAAAGAAGTTGTCTACCTTATAAACCCAATTATCTAACTACTAAGCGTTAGGTCTATAGCGGGGTTTTAAACTATTAGAGGCCTTAGCTAGTTAGTTTATATCCTTTTTCTATTTATAGTGTAAATGCCTTTCTAAGTCTTTTATACCTCTTTAGGTAGGTACTAGATAGCCCCTAAAAAGCCCTTAGCCTTAACTAAGTTATAAAAGATTTTATTTAGTATAAATTAAGCTCTGCTAGATCTAGACCTACTCCTAGAGGTTTTTAATATATTTATTAGTAGCTCCTTCCTATATAGCTTCCAAGAGCCTTATAGCCGCTTCCTAATATCTATTTTTTTAAAAATAGTTTAGGGCTTTTAACTTTTTAACCTTAGCCTTAGAAAAGCTCCAGCTATAGAGGTAGTATTAGTATTAGTAGCTAGTATAGGTTTCCCTATAAGGCTTAAGTCTTAAATTAGTAGTTAGGTTAAATTACCTAAAGGGGTAAACTTGCTTAGCTTATAAACAGTTTATATACTATTACTTTACTAATTATAAGCTGGTGGTCTTCTAGGAGGGTTTTAATTAGTTCCCTAGTTAAATACGTTAGTATATTTCTCTAGTATTTCTAGCTTAGGGGAAGATCTTATAGCGCTTAATCTTTTAACTAGCCTAGGTAGGACTAGAGGGACTCTAGTTACTTTTTAATAGCGTTATAACTATTATAAAGAGTATCTATATTTTCCTTAGACGTAACTATAGGTATATAAGAGTCTTTAAGCTCCTAGTATATCTAAGTATTAAGGCTTATTTAGCTATCTTACCTAAAGGTTTATATTATCGCAATCTCTCGCTATTAGAGGGACCTTCTTACCTTATCGTAATGGCTTTCTATAAGGTATTTATAGAGTTTCAGTTTAGGTTATTGCGAGATTTTAAAGGAGAATAGTAGTTATAAATAAAAGATATAAATTAACAATCTGGTTCTTAAAGCCAACTACCCTTCTAAAAAGAATTAAGAAGGATTTAAATATAAGGAGACTTTGTAGATAGGGGGCTATAAGGATATAATTATAGAATAGAATAGATTGGTAAAAGAGATAAATCCCTAAGAAGGTAAGGCCTCTAAAATTATAGAGACTATATATTACGGGTATATACCTTTAGTACGTAACTAATAAATATCTAAAGGGTGTCCGGGGGTTGTCCTAAGGGCAACTTAAGGTAACTGCAATAATATCCCTTATATAAAGTCTCTACTACTCTTAGGCATCTTATAGGCTCTACTTTATATACTTCTATTACTCCTCCTATTCCTTAAGGTACCCTTATATATTTTAGTAAATATCTTTAAACTTCCTAATAGGATCCTATAGTTAATTATATAGCCTTAGCTAGTAATTACTAGGTATACTATTAAATCTAAATAGTTAAACGCTATAGGTAATCTAGATTAGTATATGCCAATATCCCTTTGTCTGGCAAAAGAGACTTTTTATATTAGGCGCTTTGGGCGCTCCTGCCTGGGTTAGCATGCTGCAGGCACCCTAGCTAGCGTGATTTTGTTAGCAAGCCTCACCAAAACGCGTTAATATTGCGATGCCGATAAGATACTGCAGAAGGCCACTAAAAACACATATATATTTTTTTGAGGAAGTTAAGCAAAGAGTCGCGATATATAACGTCATGACTGTAAGTTTCTGCCCTTCCTCTATTAACCAGCTACTAATTATATAGGAAAATTCTCCTTCCTTCCCTGTACCTACCTACTTTATATACGTTCTTAACAAGGATAAGCCGGTAAAGGACCAGCTTAAGGTTATAAGGGAGGACGTGCTATATACATTAAATGAGGTGTATTAAGTGCTATAAGTGGTAGAATAGTTTAATTAGCGGTTATTTAATATGGAGGATTAATTAAAGGCAGTAGAGAAGGGCTTAAAGGAGGCTAAGAAGGACGCTGTAGTAAAGGCTTAATTAGCTTTGGAGTCTTAATATTAGAGGTATAAGAAAGTAGAGGACCGAAAATAGTTACCTAGTTATCGCCTACTAAATGAAAGTTGTTAAAGTACCGAAGGCATAGAGGAAGCCCGCAGGCCTTATATTTATATACTATTTGCCTAATCTTTAATATAAGCTTCTTTGCCTCCTTCCATCTACATATTTAGCACCTTAGTAGGCTCTTAAAGCCTTACTTCCTTATAAAGCTTTTAATAGAACGGTAAGTTTGCGTCTTATACCGTTAAATTATAGGTAGGGGGGTTTTAGCGGTAATATAGGTGGTTTTTTAATTTGTTTTATTTTTATGACCAGGCCCAATACTAGATTAATATTACCTATATTTTAGTAAGCTTTAACAAAGAAGACGCTTAGTATTATCCTTATTTAGGCCCATTTTCTAACTGCCTATAATAACGAGGTTCCACGCCAATTATATATGGAAACGGCGGTAGGTTTAGAGGAAGGGCTTTCTTAATATCTAGAAGATCTTCTTACTAATAATATAGGCATTAATTATAGCCGCATTAAGCGCCTAAAAAAATAAGGGCAGCTAGGTACGCATAGTAGTAATCTGGGTGGTATAGTAGCTTTAAAGCTAATTATAAATATTAACGCCGCCTATTTAGTTATTGTAGTTAATAGAGAGCCTAGAAAGCGTTAACTTCTTAATTAAATTATTGCCCCAAACGTTAGCTACCAGCTTCTTAAGGAAGGAATTATATGCCCGCGGCCAACGCTAATTAACTTCATTAACGTCCTTATTACTGCATAAGTAAGCTATTATTAAAAACCGTACTAAATTCTTATCCTACTATATAATTAAAAGCACTAAATTAACGACTACTTCTGTAATAAAGTTAAACGGTAGCCTTTTCTTCCTTTTATTAGCCCTTTTATGCACCTCCGGATAGTCCTTTAAGTTTAATTAAGCTATACTAGCTATAGTAATTCTAAGTCGTTAAAGCACCTAAAATAACGGAATATTTGTAAAGTAGTTATCTAAAAATAGGCAAAATTGGCGAGCCTAAAGGGGGAGCTATTAGGTAAGATAGAGGACGTATTTAGAGGTCTTTAAGAGGACAATATCTTAATAGTCTATTTAAGAAGGAAGCCTAAAGAAGTAGCCAGGTGAGGTAAATATAAAGCTATATTAATACCTATATTAACAAAGGCTTAATATCTTAAAGCCCTTAGGTACTAGCTTACTAGGCAATTTAATTATAGCCATAAATTGTCTAGTAAACCTTACTATTATCTTATTAAAGCTAACTATAGATCTAGGTATAACGTACTTCCTAAACGCCTTACTTAAAGAAGTTATTAACGGCTTAATCTTCTTAAAAACCTAACGTTTAACGCCCTTTAGAGGTGGTAAGGTATAGAAGAAGCGCTTAAGTTACTCCTATCTTTTTTGGCCTATAAATAAGCTAATTAAATGTTTAGGATATTTAGGATCTATGGCCCAAAGGTCTCGCACTTAGGTAACCTTAAAGACGCCTATATAGATAATAAGTCCTACCTAAATCATTAATTCGCCAGCAGAGGTCTCCTTCTACGCCTATAATTGTTTACCGGTATATTATCCTAATTGGTGATATTCGCTAGCTTTTTAAGACGCTATATATAGGTTAGTATTAGCCACGAGCTTCTTAAATACACCGACACTAAAGAATAGTAGAAATACTTGAATTGGCAGATCCTATCTAGATCTACTCCTACTAGACGCTATACCTACCTAATCTACTAGTATATAGTAAGTAGAGCGCTTACTACCCTTATTTTAATTATAAAGATTATTAGATTTAACGCCTACGTTAAAGCCGCTAATAGGCTTACCAGCACGCTAAGTAGCAAATATTAACTTATCTGGAAGGTTAATAACTTTAAGATCTAGTTTAGGAACAGCAGCCATAGGCTCCCATAAAGTAGGAATGGTAGGAAGGCCCATTCTTATAACTTCTTCAGCTAATAGCTCTAGTAGTTTAGTCTTATCTACCTTATCTGCCTTATCCTTAGCAGTTTCGCCGTAGGCCTTAAAAACGGCTCCTAATTTATCCTTAATATCCTTAATTACTACTACTGCCGATAAGCTATCGTGTGTATACTGCGTCGCCTAAAAGGATTGTGAATAGGACTCCTAGGCTTGGGGTGCTTTTAGAGGCTTTAGAGGCCTTAGAGGCTTTAGAGCTAAAGACGTATAACTTTTTTTAGGCGGTATAAGGACAATATTTTGCTAATAATTTAATAATTAAATAGACGGCGACAATATTAAAGCTTTTTAATTAACTATACTATAAGCTTCCTAGCCACATCGCTGCTGTTTACCGTAATATCTAAGCGTTAAATGAGGCGCCAGAACCCTTCCCGCCGATCAACTATACTGACTTAAGGTTTTAACACCAAGCTCTATACGGTATAGAGCCTCTAGATTGGCTTTTGAGGCGTGCATATACGAAAAGTCCATGAAAAAATTGCCATATAAAGGGATAATAAATATATAACGTTTCCTGCCCTAACGTCGCCATATGGCCAAAAAGACACGAAGTGCTTGCGAACTTGTTCGTAAGCGCGGCGGGATCTAATATATATACTCTTACAATTGCCCTCCCCTCTACGCGTTCGCCCTTAAACGCTAAGCCGTAAGGGGTCCGCATACTAAGAGTCGTATATATTAGAAGTCCCCAGTAACATAAGTAATCGGAATCTTCACCGACGCCTTATTGTACGGATGCGCGTTAGACCGTACTAGAGCAAAGTGCGACCGTCAGGGGTCGAAACTACGACCTACCTAGTTGACGGACCCATACCTGGCTCTAGTAAGTTCGTAAGCATAATTGTAACGTTTCCCGCCCCAACGTCGCTATATAGCCAAAAAGACACAAAGTGCTTACGAACTTGTTTATAAGCGCGGCGGGATTTAATATATATACTCTTACAAAATATTACTTTAAGTTATAAGTATATTCCGCGTACGGAAGTAGTTTATACTAATTATCTTACTAGTAGTTTTAATATATTTATAGGTATAACTCTAGTTTCTAGTTCTAGTATTTTATTTATCTATCTATAAATAAAACGCTACACTATAATATTAGTTTATCTTTAAATAGAAGTATAGATCTAACTAGTATTAGCTTATAAAGACACTACCCCTATTAGTAATAATAGAGTGTAGCAAGTTTACTTTAAGAAAGCATTTCTCCTTAATTAGGTTAGTAAGCGCTTATATATTAATTATCTTATTAATAGAAAGGTATTAGAGGTACTTTAAACCCCTATTAATAAGTATAAGGACTAGATTATATATTTATCCTTACTTATCCTTAAATAGCAGAAGATCTATAATAAAATCTATAGCGTAATATTATTATAGTTCGTTAGCAAAAGGAACTAATTTAAGTAAACCCTATAGCTTTGTTGGTTACACAAGGTGATATCACATAGCTACGGTTTATAGATAGTATAATAATTATTCTATATGTCTTCTATAAGGGAGGGTAAGGAGCTTAAGGCTCCTCACTACGCTAGTGCCGCGGCAACATATAACGGTAACTTGCCGCATATAATGGCAACTTGCTACACGTAACGGCAATATGCCTTATATAGTGACCACTTGCCTTTATTCCCAATACTAGCAACTCTTCTTTTGTGGTTGCTATCTATATATAGATACCGCTTAACTAGCGGAATAAATATTAATCCTCCTTACTTACTATTACTATTGCAATATAAGTCTCGCTATCCCAAAATTTACCTCTTAGCATATAGTGCTTTCTTACTTATAAGTTGTAGGTAGGTATCTTATTAGTAGGGCCGCCAAGGCGCTAGCGGTAAGCGAGCTAATAGCGATTTTCCATCCCGGGGATGGAAAATCCTAATTAGCTAGGTTAAGTCAGGGTCTGTAGAATGTCATACTCCCCCTTCCAAAAAAAAGTCTTAGTAAGAGAATCTAACTAATTAGACAACTTTAACTGCCGGTTAAAGTTCCTGGATATCTTAAGACCTTACGTAACTAAGAAATTTCTAGGGACTCCCTTTTAACCTAACCTTTAACTTATATATATAGAGTATTTATATTAATAAACGTCTCTAGTGCCTTATTTGGGTTTACTTTCATTATCATATCTACTGGGTTATCTTAGCTATTAATCTATTAAATCTTAAAGAGTTTTTAACGCTTATAGGATTGCTAAAGTGCCATAATATCGATTATAAGGCGCTTCTCCTTTATAGTACTAAGCTTAACTAAATACTTATAGAGGGAGTATAAGTCAGTGTATACAATTATAGGGATAACGGGAAATTCAAGTTAATCTATAATTATCTTTAGGGTAGTTCTAATTGCAATTACTATATTAACTCCGCCAACCATTCTATATATCTCTAACGCTAGAACGCTTTAAGTAATACGCTTACTTTTGGTTAAGCTCTAATAGATAAGGTTACCGTAGATTATAAAGTTATTCTCTCTAGTAGATTTGTTTATAATAATAATCTTATATTCTAACTAGGAGCTAAAATCTTTATTATTTATAAACAATCTATTAATAAATATAAAGAGCTTAGCGGTGGGAAGGTTAATAGGCACGTAGAATAGTCCCCAATTAAGATAGTTTATTTGCCAGAAAAGACGCTTATTTAGGGTAAGGACATTATCCTTAGTTAGTTCCTAGTATTAAGCCGTAATAAAGAGATTAAATAAAGCCTTGGGTTAATAGATAGAAGTAATATAAGCTTTGTAAGCACGTTACTCCATATATCCTTACTTCGGAGAATTAACGTTAATAACATTAATCTTCTTGCCTTAACCCTTCTGGCGTAAAGCAATGGAATCCTTATTTAGGGAGAGGATATATCTATTAAAAAGTAATAGTGTTATTAAATTAAGCTTTTCTTTTAGCTTTGCTATAAGATTTGCTTTTACTAGCTTATCTTTTTTAAGAGCTAAGAATTAGTTGTCTCCTAAGATAATTATATCGTTAGTCTATATGCCGATAATTCTAAACGGAGTTTTTATGGTTATAATAAGGAAGCAGGGATTAAATGTAGATATAGTTATTAAAAGCTTCTCTTTATGGTGCTTGCTATAGGTAGCCTACTAATAAGTTCCTACCTCTGCGATTCCGTATAATGGCTTAAGCATAACTATGATCGTATCTTTAGGATATTGGTGGCGAATTTGCTCTAGAAGGTATGCCAATATTAAGCGCTAAAGGTGCGTCTCTAATTAGGTATAGGCCTAGGTAATATCTCGCAAATAGACCGCTATTCTATTTTTTATTAAGGAGGGAGCTAATGCAATAATAACTTGTTAACTAGCTCGTTAAATTATAAGAGATTGCGTAAGAATTATTTCCTTACTATTATTGTTGTAACCTTAGATAATAAGCCTTAATTTCTTAAATAGGGCGTTAGTAGCNTTNCCCTTAATNTNATTAACTATNCTTAACTTAAAGATGCGAACTNTATTAAACCTAGTAGGGTTATACTTCTTAAATTTAAAGACTCCTCTTGTAATAAAACCGTTGATCTCCTGCTTATTGGATGCTTAGAAAGGAGCTCCTAGGGTTATAATACGACCTTCCTTTTAGAGCTATTTTGCGAGCTTAAGGTTAGCCTTCTCTTTAGCTGTTATAAAGGCCATTAATAACTTAACTCTATTCTTAATAGCAGCAACAAATTATTCTTTAAAATTAATAAGATGTTAGCAATTTTGTAATCCCTTTAGGCGACCTCTACCGCGTTATAGTTATGGCGTATCTACTATAATTATATCAGGATTGTAGTCGCCTTCTAGAGTATATTAATCGTTATTCTCCTCTAGGGCATCTTCTAGGGCATCCTATAAAGGCTTAGAATTGTTATCTTTATAATAAGGCTTAATAATAGTTAAACGGAATTAAGTGGGTCTATAAGGCATCTAAATAGTATAAGTTTAACTATTAATTATAATAAGTTAGTATAGGCCTAACCATCCTCCCCTTTTACGCTATACGTGTACTTTAGACTGGAGTGGCAGATTGAGCGTAGTTAAAGTATTTAGGCCATTCCTTATTTCTAGTGCGTTATTAACCTAGCGTATAATATAGAGGCGTCGCACCTCCTTTATTGCCTTATAAATCGCCTTAGCTCGTTATATAATGGAGGGAGATAGTAAAGAATTATTAGTTATTTATAGGTAGGTGCTAAAGACTAGTAATATAGGTATAAGTCTATCCAGGCTAGCGGAATTATTAATAGCTTTAATAGCCATTTATAAGGTAAGTTTTTTGCTAGCGTTCTTTAGTTTTAAAGAGATAATTTTATATACGCGGCGTAATGGCGTATAATATCGCTCTACTTTTCTAATACTATTATATGCCTTAATAGGGACTTCCTTAACCTTAATTACCATTACCTTTATTTATTGTCGGAACTCTATAGATAAAAAGTTCTTTCCTATATTATAGATAATTTAATTAGGGAATCCTAGGTAGATATTAATCTAGTATAATTAAAGGGTATCCTATACGTTTCTAGCTAATATATCCTTTAAGAATCGTGCGGCTTAGAAGGAGGTTAAGAAGTTAATAACTTAGAGTACTAGCTTACCACTAAGATATATAACGTCGACAATAATATAAAAGTTAAAGTTATAGTTATCTTTAAGGGTAAACTTAAATCGGCCAGGGGACTTCTAGTTTATTTAGTAGTAATAGTAGTACTTTATAAGATACTTAATTGCCTTAACCTTAACTTTATAGCCTATTTACTAAAGAACCCTAAGTAATTAATAAANNGATANGTGGCNAAAACGANNNTGNAGTTNGCGTAATTCTAACTTAGTTAAGTGGCTTTAAGCAATACTCTTTTCTAGTTAATAAAGGAGCAACTAGGGGTAACCCTACTTGCGCATAACGGGTACCTAATTATCTCCCTAAATAAGTATATTCTTAAAGTTGTTAAGCCTAATACCTAACTTATTTATATCTTTAATGCAGAATAGAAACAGAGTGTTTATAGGAACAATATAGAAAGTAATATATCCTAAGGGGGTTTGGACCCTAATTATGCCAAAAGAGATTATAGTACCTTTACCAAAGCAAATCGTATATTGGCTTACCGTTGATTGGTTAATCTAAATAGAGCTATTAAGCTGCTAAAAAGCTCAAACTTAAGGTTCTCCTGCTGTAGATACTCCTGCGGCTCCTATATCCGGCATAATACTATAGAAGATGTAACCGACTACGGGTGCTGCTGAGACAGCCTCAACGCCACCCTATATATTGATCGCAGATCAATATTGCTTGTAGATCACTGTTCCTATTTCAGCTACCATTTCATGTATATATTCCACTTGATACCCATAGATTTACAATCAAGTCGCTTGTTCAATTCCCACACACTGCAAAGCTTACAGTTATGAGCCCGGCCTGCCTACCGTACTGCATCTGATTTATCTCGTACCCAGGCCGTCTTCCGGCTTTCGCCGGAAGACGGTCTGGTACACGGTTGCGGTTTTTCCGTGCTGAGCGCGGACTTTATGGGGTAAAATTTTACACTAAATGTTAACTTTGGTACATTTTGTAGCAACAACATCGCCCTTATACTCTATATTTAATATCTAGAATGACTAAATTATCCCCTATAAAGCGATTGTCGTTGCCTGATTTTGAAAATTTGGAGCGGTTACGCCGTCGTTGCGCTTTGCGCGAACTATACCTAGAATCCACGCCCTAACCTTAGTTATAGCAACGACCTATTTACCGCAACCAAAGTACATAAATAGTAGAAATAGTGGCAGAAGATATAGTAGAGCCTTATGAATCAACTAGACGCCAGAAATCGCCTTATAAGAAGGTTGATAAAGTGGTAGGCTATTTACGGGAGACCTACCGCTGGACTGTTCCTACCTTTGTGGAAAACTATGTTACTGCTAAACGTAGTTCTAGAAGTAATGGTGAAACACATAAAAAACGCGCTGAAAAGCTATTGGTAGCAATATTTAACAATCTAGTTATTAAGGAGGCGCTGCTTCTAGTAGAGAATACTAAGCTATTAAAGCTTCAATATAAGCCGCTGCAGAAGAAAATTAAAGAAGAGTTGGAGCTTTTAATCTAAGATAAGGTTAGGAATGAGGGAAAGGAGAATAAGAGAGCTAATCCTAGAAGGCTTGGATTGTTTAACGCTATGGAACCAGTTGAAGATATTAAGCTTAATTCAATAGTTGTAACTGTATAAAAAGAAGCTCCTACCTTATAGAGTTTTCTAACTAGCTTAATTCGCTAACGGCCATATAGAAGTCCCCGGGAAGATTAAGATCTTTAATCCTATAACGGCAATCTCTTTATAATCTGTGCAATTCTTACTAATACACGAGCTCCGTAAGGTAGCACTCTCTTTTAGTCACTAATAGTAGTTTATTTGTATAATATTGGGCTTAAGCGGAGGGGAATTCAACTCCTAAATAGGCTAGGAGTTATAGTTTTATATTTGCAGCTAAGTAAGATCCGGAAAGACCTAGTAGAGGTTAAAGAGGTAAGCAACTCTTCTGAAGAAACTGTACCGGGTAAGATTCTATCTAATAGTAGTGTTCTATTTTAACTCTTTTGTAGAGACGAATTAAGCAGATTGTACATACCTGCCACGATTAAATAACAATTGTATACGACAACTTTGACTGGAATGAATGGGTTTGCTATAAAACCACCTCAAATTAAAGTAAGCACCTCTTTGCTATAACATTAAAGCTTATACTTAACCCCGAACTTCCTAAAGGCGGGCTTTGTAACTTTATGCTTAATTCTAGTATACAGCTTACGCGAGAGGCTATTTTTAGTTATTTAGGCAACTAGAAGGATTTAATAACAAGAGACTGGCAGCGATACTAGGTAATGGAGGCTATTGCCTATATAGTACCAGGAGTAAAAGAATACTTTAAAACTCGCTTTAAGAGCTAGGAAAACTTTTAGTTTTATATACCAGATCTAGATCGCCTTAAGCTATAGAAGTATTCTTACTACGCATTAGGCCCTATTATGGAAAACGAGGGTACGCTAGTAGGTACGTACGGCGTTCTAAAGAATATTTTTGGTGGCGATGATGGAGATTGTGGCTTTCAAGAAGGCCAGCTTGGCTATAAGGAGTCATCATTTAATGATGGCCAAATCGTCTTTATTAATGGCGATAAGAAAATAGTTGGTCTACTCCAATCGGCATAAAGAGAGCGCCGCTTCGAAAGGTATACTAATGCATAATTATAATGGTTTGTTCCCGTGCCCGGTTTATTCCATTAAAGGATAAACTATATTAATATAGTTCACAATATATTTAATGGCCCTAGAAGCGCTAAAGATAGCCTAGAATATGGTAAAATTAACCTTAGTGTATATTGCAGTAGTAAAATAAAGTTCCACTATAAGGAAGAAGTGGTAATTAAGACTTTCTACGCTCGTGTCTTTGCATATTTTGTATTTTAACTTCTAAAAGAGTATATTTAACGCGCCCCTAACGAGATCCTTACCCTAAACTACGCTTTAAAATGGATTAAAGGAGACGATATTACTACTACCTAGAGCAATAAAGAAGAAGAAGGATGGCTTAGGTTTTTAGCTCTAGTAGAAGCAATTTAGAAAACACTTTTCGAGGGACTAGAACGGGGGAAGATATAGGGCGACGAGGTGTTTCGAAATCATGTCTGGTTTATCTAAGATATAGCGTTTTACCTTACCCTTAAGTTTGCCATTAAATACGCTGATATAGGCCTTATTGAGCGCGTAATTGTTCGCTACTGCCTTATCTTTGCTAGCAGTAGAAAGCCTTAATATACGCAGCAAGCTCTATACCTTACCCGCCTTCTTATAACTAACGTAGCCTATCCGGTTCTCAAAAGGGCCTTACTAGCTAGTATATTAGTTAATTGTTAAGGTAGAGTAGATAGCTGGTTTAAGACTGATTGGCTAAATAAACACTACAACCTTCTCCTTAAGCTGCTGCTGTAGAGCTGGGCGTACTCTAGCGTTAACGTTATGGAGCTTTTCCGTAAAGTGTTGCTGACTGCTAGCTACTGCTTAGACCTCTAAGAGGCTATAGAATATACGTTTGGTAAGGTTAATAGCACCCACTATACTATGGTGGATGCAGCCGACGATGTATTTAAGCTTGGCGAAAAGCTCTGTAAAGAGATTGCTAAGGTAAATAAAATACGGAAAAGCTATTTACCAAATTGCCGGGATATTATTATAGTTGGAAACTATAAGCTTACTAGCTATATAAAGATTTCGCTGCCTTAGCGAGCTGTTAAACCGAAGCCGAATTTAGTAACTAAATCTTTATAAATACTACCTTTAAGTCCATTTTCTAAGGCCGCGAAGAAGCTAAAGAAAGATTCGCACTGGCTGGATCTTATTAAGGCCTTTAATGCAAGGCTTTGGGGGCGTGCTGTACTTATAGAAGGCCTAGACGATAAGGCTGTAGAAACTACTACGCCAATTAAGTACCTTATAGAGAGAGCTATAATTGATAATAATAGTGACGATAACTAATACTACTGCTGCTCTAGTCCTATTTAGGCAATTAGCCTCTGCTCCGGTAGATCCTTGGACATTATGTTAAGCGGCTTGGCTTATTATTGCGCTACCTCTTACGCTGCCTTTCTTTTTACCTCTTTTATTGTCTTTCTTATTGCCTTTTTACTTAGCAATTTAAAGAGTAAGGCTTTATATTTAGGTACTTGTGATCTAGCTTACTAATTAGATTTATAGGTCTCTATTATTTACCTATTCTAGCTATTGCTAATTATTTACGGCTTTACTATCTACTTATTCTATTATTTATTAATATAATAGCGGGCTTTCTATAAAAGGGCTGCCTCTCTACTTTTAGCGCCCTAGAACCCTACAACGCTATTAGTCTTGCCTTAGCTTACATTAATATAGACGACGAATTGTTTAGAAGCTTTATGGACGAAGTTAATAAAATTCTTGCTTCTAAAGAGGCTGCACCTTCTCCTCTACCTCCGCCTCCACCTCCGCCTCCACCTCTACCGCCACCACTACTATTATTATTATCGTCGTCGTCCTTTAACTATAAGTCGGAGTCAGCTAAAACCGTTGCCAGCTATCCGCGTACGCTTTCTCCTTCACCTACCTGCTTAGCGCAGCGCAGCTCTTGCCAAATCTTGTGACGTTTATAATGTTCCGTCGTCTGAGAGTAAGGATAGTAGAGATAAGGGCCCGCGTCTAAGCCGCCTGGGGTAGGTTTTTATTTATTTTTAGTGCCTGGAGTACGCTAACTTGTACGGCAGATCTGTGAAGAAGACTATTGCACTATTATCCGACCCTCGTCCCCCTCCTCTCCCTACCGCCGCCGCCGTCGCTGCTGGTCTCCCGACGCCTGCCTAACACGCTATTGATCTTACGAACGCCCGCGCCGTTAATGTATAACCTAGGGCTTTCGATTATAGGAGTAATTAGGCTACGCTGGGTAAGTCTTATCGGGACGAGATTGCTAATGCAAGGATAACTGAAGACGGAGGATATGGCGATGATGCACCCTTACTATGCAAATACTGTGCTGATTATAAATATCAATGTTGCTACCTAACGAGCCTAGTGCTATAGGTGGAAAAAGAGGCGGCCTGGGGGGTGGTATAGGTAGTAGAGGCGCTCCTGTTGTAGTATAGATTATATTTCCTAAAGCTCTTTTAATTACTTTTTATTCTTTATTTGCTTTCTTAATAATCTAATGCGTGTTAATAGTAAGGTTAGGGAAGGACAATATTTACATACGAATATTTAGAATTATATTTACTACGAAGATGTTAGTTCAGCTTACCGCCCTTTACTGAGCCAATAGCGATTTTCTATGCCGGGCATGGAAAATCCTAATTGGCCTATTTAACGATTAGAGCCGGCAGAACTCTATACCGCCACCCAAATTTGGTAGACAATTAAGGTTAGGAAACCCTATACTAAACTTTACTTTCTCGCCCTAATAAACCTTAGAAACAGCAGTAATTAACTGAGAAGAACGATAACACGATTACCATGCCTCTACTTAGCGGACTACTGGTCCTATATAAGGGTACTAAGCGACAGATTAGTGACGTTCTTGCGGAAGTGAGAGGCTTTGCAGTTAATTAGCGCCGCGCGGTACTTATCTAAATCTGTAACGAAATTCTGCTTGCTTAAGAGAACTACGCAGATACTACTGGTATAGTGGTTGATTTCATTAACTATGACAATGGACTACAGGCATCTTTAGGAAAGAACGCATTTATGTCAGTCTTTGGCGACATCTCTAACGTTAGTAAGATGGCTAAAGATTAGAGAAATCGGTATAATAAAGCCAGAGAAGCCGTCCAAAAAGCCTAGGGGCAGGGTGTTCTTAATAGACCGCTTAAATACGCAGTCTCCTATAACTTCCTCTCCTCCGTTTAAAAGCTTATAGTTTACTTACTTCTGGGAGTAACAGTAAGAGTTAATAAGGCCCTAATTGACAGGCTTAATTATCTAGGACGCGGCATTAAGACTACTACTCGACTATAGCCAACTAATTTCGTACTTGCGCCTACGAAGTCAGGAAGGGTAATATTAGACTAGGTAATGAATAAGCATGGCTTAGGGAGATACTTAACCGGCTTCCTTGTCCCAAATAAAGACCTACCGCTAAGAAGTGGAAGGCTGACTACCGTGGGACTAGAGGCTACTAATGTCGGAGTTATACAAACTGGAGAGAGCTTAGCCCTTATACTGCAAATACATTCGTGATATACCTCTGATATAATAAACCCCTTAGCATTTTAGCCATTAACGCCTATTTAAGGAAGGGGCATTAGTATTACGCAAGGCCCGTCACAGTAAGGATCACCTATATTAGTGGACTTGCCTCTATTATCTATAAATGAAAGCATTCTTGCGGCTAGAACGCCTGCTAGCTTGCCCTTATGACTGCTAATACCCTCTTTAAGAAGGAATCCGAGGAGAGGGCTTATGGTTGCTTACCTAGAAGTAGGAGGGCTAGGAGTAAAATTAATGTTTAATAAGAACGTTATTGAGCCGGGAGATGATAAAGAGTACATTAAGGAGGCCGTAGATGCTGTAGTAATACTCCGCGTAAAATGAGGATATGACTATAAGGATGACGTGCTAGCCTATCTTAAAGCGTCCTTAAACCGAACCACTAAAATCGAGCCGACTAAGGTTATAAAACTTCTGCGCAGCTGGTATAGAGCGGCCGGTTTAGATCTAGCTATATGCAAGGTATGCTGGATGCACACGTAAGCTATAGGAGGACGTATAGGTTTGGTGATGAAGGGCCTGAAATATACCGCATTGTGTTATAGACTTTGTTTAATATACTACTTTTGTAATTACCTTAGCACTATAAAGATAGATCTAACTATATACTCCTGGTTTAGAAAGGCTTATAGACCTCTAGTCCCGTCTGACTCCTTAGGACCGTATAAATTTATCTATAACTTAGTACTAAGGTTTTCTTACGATAGAGAGGCCTTACTTAATTAGATACTATTACTAGAGGACTAAGATATATAGCAGCGAGAAGGGTCTGTGGTCTTAAACATATTTAGATAGTAGTGGAATTCTAGCATCTTAATAATAATAGAGGAGGAAATACGTATGTACTGCCATTATCAGCACCTGATTAATGGACGTCTAAATTACGGCTAGTTAAGAACAATAGTTTATGGCCTCTATCAACAGTTAATAAGACAAGATCCTTAGTACTATTATCTCTATTACGCCCTCAGACCTAACAGTTAGTGGCGTCTTATCTCTTACCCTTACTATACAAAGTATACGGTTAAGGGAGACTCCACGACTTTCTATTATATTAACGTGAATATTCCTTCTCTTATAGAGACCGGACGCGGTGCTAATATAATCCAAGGAAGCGTTTCCCTAGATAATAAGACTAAGGACAATTACACGATTATTCTGCCTGGTATACATTATCACTTAAAGTCATAGTGGGCGGATCTTAAGGCTCGAGGGTTAACTAAGGGCGATGGATTTATATATAAGATCACGGACCAAGACTGGACGACTAAGGACGTAGAGAAGTATAGGACAGACTAGGTGGCTTAGCCGTGTAAGAAAGGAGACGTATATATAACTATGCCTTACCTTCCTTATAGAGTGAAAGGACCTTCGACCGGAACCTAACGAATAATGCTACTATGGTTTATTGGTATTCAGGACGACCATAACAACCTCAAGGTTACTAAAGGGGGGACTTAGGCAGAGCTAGCAGACGCTCACCGAGACTTAAAAGCGCCGCCCCGTACGCCATCTAGACATGCCAACCTCTACGGCGCAATTCTATATTGCTTCCCTGCAGTAGTCGAACTTACGGCTGCTAGCACCCTATCTAATGCCCTTCTTGGTAAACGACAATGGGATTCTCTAGTAGTAATCCAAGATCGCGATCTTCTTCTTATAGGCAGTAGAGACTAAGTCGCGAAATAGATATATTCCTACTGCCTTAAGGCTGCTAAGAACTATAAGGATGCGTTTAAGCTGATGCGCGCAACGGAAATAGACCGCTTTAATAGCCGTTCGTACTTCTACTGCGTTGACAGCGGGATTAATCCTTTAGCCGTCTCGGCAGATCTAAGTAGGGTGCCCCCTATTGTTAAAGAAGGGTAGAGTTATATAGAGTTGCCTAAAGAACTATGGGATAGAACTAAACAGATAGGAGGACGCGAGAGAGCTATGTTATTTAAGAGTCGTCAGTCTGATGTCTCCCGTACTGCTTAACCGGGTGGGCGAGAATAGTCTTATTTGACTAGGACAGAGTTTCCTCGTTTGCCATCTCGGGCTTGTGGTAAGGGTAAAGAGCGCATGCGATTACCTCCTGCGCCCTTGTCTTGAAAATAGAGGCGGAGTAGGGAGTTTTAGAAGTTGTTAGGGGAGCTCTAAGTCAAGTTTGGGTCTACCTAAATAGATATTATAACCTATTTATACTAGCCCTTTTATCGCTTATAAGAAACCCTAGACCATTTTATCTATAGACCAAAAAAGATACTCTAGTTAATACCTTATTTACGGTTATTAAGAACAAAGATACTCTGTAAGATATTATATATAGAGCAAAGCTAGCTATATTAAACGCAAGCCATCCTTATATGCGGTACGTCTCCGGCTAGGTCCCCGCTATTAGTAACAATTGCTACTTATAACAAGAGTTCTCGCCTAATGTGGTATGCTTAAATATCTCTAGACTGGGCTTGCCTATATTCCTAAAAAGCACCTAGCTTATTATTTGCCATTGTCGTGATATTTAAAGGGTACTTTACGCAAGTTCCCGAGCTCCTAGGCACTTTAATCTTAGAGATTGCTTTAATTAGTAAGCTCTTACCCGCTAATTAATCACCTACTATAATTATTCTTGGTAGCGGGATTTTAGACTTCGTAAGGCTAAGTCTTTCTATCTTACTAATAGTAAGGACTAGTTCCTTAATGCCTCTGCTAATAATCTTAATACTACTAGCGACTGGAGTATAAGGTATATTTAAGCGATGTTAGTATTCTAAAGTTATGGTTGCACTTAAAAGCCTTTCTTACCGCCTAAACCCTTACTCTTTTTATTTCTGAGATGCCCTATATACTATGCTTTAGCAGGTTAAAAGCTAGTTTGGGGATGTGTATTAATTATCTTATCCATAACCGCGTCACTAGAGCTTTATTGGCGAGTAGCGCTATTAGTGGTGTATTGGCTAGAAGTCGGTAAGATAGTAATATTAGGTTTATATTAATTGCCTCCTCCAGATTAGAGTTATCCGACTATTTTAGAAGAAATTAATATATATAAGGTAAACTAAAAGAAATCCGTTAGCTTTAAAAGTGAATTTAAGGAGGGTAAGTTATTAACCATAGTGTTTGCTAAGAAGTATAACTTATAAGTTATAACGTGGTTTACTACTGAGCTGGCTATACTACCGAGCTGGCCACTTTAAAAACTTACCAATATTTAGAAAACTTATACTTTAATATCTTAACAACCACTTAATAATAAATTTTAATAATTTAGATTTAGACTTTTATATACACTTTACAGCTTCTATTAAAGTTGCATAGTAATTAGTTTAGTAGTTTTTAAAATATAGTAATTTGGCTTTATTTTGGCCCCTAAATTATAATATCTTAAAAACTATAAAACTAATTACTATACAACTTTAATAGAAGCTGTAAAGTGTATATAAAAGTCTAAATTTGAATTATTAGAATTTATTATTAAGTGGTTGTTAAGATGCTAAGGTGTGGATTTTTTGGGTTTTGGTGAGTTTTTGAAGTGGCTAGCTCGGTAGTGTGGCCAGCTCGGTAGTGTAGCCAGCTCGGTGGTGAACTACGTTAGTTTAATTAATAGTAGGACACTGTTTTCCTATTTAGGAATAGGGTGTTCCGAGTAACCGACTTATATTTTTTAACTTTTCTATAGCTGCCTTTCTTCCTTCTTTTCCTTTTACTATATAATATTAACGGAGCGTAAAATAATACGGAGAGGGAGGGCAGCGCCCCCTATATAGGCCCTCCCGTATAAGGCCGTTTAGCGCATAGAGTAGGACTTTATACGTAGGTTTGTTTAATAGCGGGTATAGGTTATAAGTTATAACTGCGCTTAGCAAGAGGGGGGGAGCTAGGCTAGTACTGGAGTGGATTACTACTAAGCAGTATATGATTTATAAGCCGGCTAGGGGTTTTTAAGGAAGAGGTAGAGGTAGATTCTAGCGTCGGCTGTATAGCTTTCTTACCACCTGCTTTAAATGCGCCTTTCTTTTTCTCTTTTTTCTTCTCCTTCTCCTTCTTATTAAATTCATTACGCGCTTTTTATAGTGACTCCTATAGGGCGTTAGAGTAATTATCTGTAAGCTCCTAACGAGTAACCATTTCATTAAACTTTAGACGGAATAGTGTACTAGCTGCACAAGATAGTCGCTCTAGCGCGGTAAATGAAACTATATTGGTCGGAATAGCTTTAAAACTAGCGTCCTTAAAGTAAGATTTCGCGAAGGACTGAATAGAATTCTTAAGCCTCTCCAAGATATAGCGACTTTTAGGGTTGGTAATAGGTCCTCTCTTAGTATATATCTGGCGAATAGGTTTAAGAATTTAAAGTTTAGGGTTACATCAACTGCAGTAGTAAGTGGAGTTGGTATTTTCCTCCCAAAGGCTCTTAGGCTTAAGGAAGTAGTTAAATAAGATCTTCCTAATGCACGTTAATGCATTAGCCAGATTGTAGAATTCATCTTTAATGGCCAATCGCTTCTTCTTATCTTCTTTTATTTCTCTTAGCTTTAGCTAGGCCGTATCTAATTTATTAGAGTCTATAGATAATATAGAGACCAACCTAGGTTGTTATAAAGCCGGATTAAGTTAATAAACGGATTTTAGTGGCAGCTATAGTACTAGATCTCTCTTACCAAACATCTAGTGCTTAAAGAAAAAGATAACTTTAGCTTTCTTACTATCGCGTCTACTACGACCACCACGTTGGAGAAAAATAGCAAAATGTGGGTAGGGAGATGGCAGTTAATAGATAACTAACCGATAAACGTTAAAAATATCAACGCTAATACCAATAGCCTCTGTTGCAAAGATAAGAGTTATTTCAGAGTACTTTTTCCTAAACTCCCTTAGTATATCCTTCTTTAAGTATAATAAGATATTTCGGTGGAATACAGTAGTTAAGGCTCTAGCTTTCTCTTTAGTATATACTGGGTGTAAGCAATATAGATATTTAACTATCCTAGCTTGTGCATTAAGGGCGTTCTGCCTTATATTAAAGAAAATAATGGTTTTTGGTATATTTTAAGGCGTTACGGTACGGCCTTCCAAATCCGGCTTATTAATGACCTCTTGATTTATTGGGGGTTCGATAGCGGCGTCCACAAGAAAGCGTAGTAAGGTGTACAATTTAATTGTATTTCTTAGGATAATACTAAGGCGAAAGGCGAGTTCTTTCCGGGTAAGAGCTGTTCATACAATTTCGGTGTTGTGATCCTTAAGAACTAAAGATCTTATTATATCTTTTAATGTCTCTAGATTAAGAGTTACTAAATAGGCAAATAGCGGAACAGAAAGCCTAATAAGACTATATAGATTTTCTAGCTTTAAGAACTCTTCACAGAATGCTAGTTCCTCTCTGTTGGCTAATTGGCCCTAGTAAGCGACAAGATAAGCTTTATTAATAACAATTATAGCTAGATATTTCTTAAATTGAGGGTTAGTAAGGAGAGGGTGAAGTACTTCCAAATTAGCCAGCTTAGGACTAAGAAAGATATATATATATTTGCCTTTTATCGCTATTTTAATCTTCTTATCCTTATTAGGAATATCGCTATTTAAAAATAAGGGCGTTTTACTAAGAGACTCGACCTTTATAACCTACTCCTTTATAATCTTATTTAACGGAAGGATTAATAAAGTAATAGTGTTTTAATGAAGAATAGAAACAGTTTATATAACTAGGCTTTTACCAAAGCCAGTTTTTGTAATAAGAATAATATTATAATAACCGAAGATTAAGTAGCGGATACAATCTACCTATTCCTTCTTTAGATCAAAGTTTAAGCTAGGTAACTTTGAAATAGCTCTTTTAATTACGCTGTCCTAGCTTTCTGTGTTACTTTGCCCCCATTCTTATAATAGGCGCTTTATTTCCTCCGTAATTATCCACTAAACAGCTAATACGCTAGCCTAGTTAGCTAGTTAATTAGCGGTTAATTAGAACTGCGGCGCTACGCTTATATTAGGTTATTCTTAAGGGGTAGGTTTAGGGTTAAGTAGGCGTAAAGTAACCGCCGTAATTATTAGCGACTTAGTCAATTAAGGCACGAGCACAGCAAGAGGGACGCGTAAGCCTGTACGATTAGTAGTCTATAAACGAAGATCTAAAGCTAGAGAAAGGAAAGGAGAAAAAGAGCAGCGCCGGTTAAAGTAGGGTTCTTTTATACGGTCCTCTAGTCATATAACCGCGAAGTTCTGCCAAGTTCTGCTAGTGCTATAACATTACCCCCCCCTCCGCAAAAGCCTACCCTTAGGCTTTATAGTCCGTATTATACTTATAGGGCGTTCTTATCTTTATGTTCTTCTGGTAGCTTATTATTTTTACTATACTAGCACTCCATCCACTCGTCTAGGTACTTTAGGGGTCCTGGTTTATTAGGGTAGCGGTTATAGAATTCTTAAAGCTTATAGGGACTGCCAATAAAGTTCTATACTAGGTACTAGGTAGGATCTAGGTTATAACCTTTCTAACTAACGCGGTACTTTAGCGTTTTCCTTACTAGTTTATAAGCCAGTACTTCTTTAATTTCCCATTCGTTGTCGCCATTGACTTAAATCGGTAGGGGAGGTTCATTCTTTTATCCAGGCAATAGGTCGTTTATAGCTTTCCGTAGCTTATCTAATAAGAAAATAGGGTAAACCTTGATTAAATCTGGGAGCTTTACTTTATATAAGTTACCTATCTTCTTAAGGACCTTATACGGTCCCGCTATCTAATAGTTTAGCTTACAGCTAGGCCGTTCCATCTTCTAGTTCTTTATTGTAACCTAGACTATATCGCCTATAGTAAAGTCGGGTTCGCGCCTATGCTTATTTACTTACTATTCCATTAATTTCTAGGCCTTTTCTAGATTTATATGGGCTACCGTCTAGGCTTCCTCTAAGCGCTTAGTGTACTGCTAGGCTTCCTTATAAGATAGTTTCTCGCGTATAGTCTATAGTCCTTCTAGTCTATCCCAGTTAAAGCTTATTTAGGGTAAATACCCTATTTCTAGTTAGATAGGTGCAAATCCCGTAGAGTTATAGGGTAGGGTCGCCTGGGCGTAGTCTATTAGGGGTAGCAGTTCGCCCCAGTTGTCCTAAAAGTAGTTAATAAAAGGCCAAAGTCTCTGATTTAAATATTAATTTATAATCTCCGTCTAGCCGTCTATTTAGGGGTAGTATACTATAGAGAGCTTTAGCCTAATACCTAGGATCCAGGTAAACTCGTTTTAGAAGGCTGATATAAATTACGGGCTATAATTAGATATAATAGTATCTAGTGGTCCGTAAATGTGGTAGACGTAATAGATATATAGTTGGGCCGCCTCCTTAGTATTAATATTCTTATAATAGGGAATTAAAAACGGGCGCTTGCTAAAGCGGTTAACTAGAATTATAACCATATTATATCCATTACGGTCTATTAGTAGCTTATAGAAGTCTATAGAGATATACTGCTAGGGGCGGTTAGGTATCGGGAGAGGTTTTAATAGTCCTAGGGTCTTATCTCGTGGAATTATAGATCTATAGTAGCTATTACAGTTCCGTATATAACGGTTAATATCTATAACTATTCTAGGCTAGTAGTAGCGGTTACTAATAATCTTACGGGTTTTATTTTTTCTAGGGTAGGCCGTAGAGACCTAGGTATGAGCTTTGGTAATAAGCTGGGTCTATAAGTTCTATTCCTTAGCTACTACTAGCCGTTCCTAGTGCTTAAGTAGTCCGTTTTTAAGGGACTATAGGCTGGCAACGTTCTTTACCTTTTTACGGTATTCCTGTAGAGAGGGAGTCATTCGGTTGGCCTATAGTAGTTTATTAATAAGGTTAAGTTTAGAGGAGTTAATAGAATATATCTTAGCGCCTAAGGAGTCTATGCTTAGTTCTGCCCGTATCTAGGGGTTAAGGTATTTTAGTTATAGTAGCGTCTAGGTCTATAGTGAGATCTTTACAGCCGTCTAGTTATCTAGGTCTTACTCACGCCTTATAAGAGCGTTTGCACGGTTCGTAGCGCCTAGTCTATATATAATTAAGAAGTTAAACTAAGATAGGGTATTTACCTAGCGTACCTAGCGTACCTACCAGGCTATAAGGGCCTTAGTTGTTATAAAATATTCTAGGGCCTTATAATCTGAAACTACCTTAATCGGCTTAGAGGTTCCCTCTAGCTATATACGCTAGTGCTAAAAGCTAGAGATAATAGCCAGTATTTCTTTATTATAGATGTGGTAATTTAGCTTAGCATCTATTATAGTCTTTAAATAGTATATAATAGGGTGCCACTCTCCATCTGGTTGCTTCTAAGAAAAAATACCAGCTATTACGCCGTCTAAGGCATTAGTTTCTAGTATTAAGGGCCGTTTTAGGTTAAAATAGGCAAGTAGGGGAGCCAATACCAGCCGTTTCTTAAGCTTATTAAAGGCCTACCTATATATAGCGTTAAAGTAAAAGGGCTGGTCTTTTCTAGTAAGACGGTTAAAAGGCCAGGCGATTCTGCTATAGTTCTTAATAAAGCGTTAGTAAAAGTTATAAAACCCTAAAAAGAATTATACCCCCTTTACGGTCCGTAGGGGTGCCCACTAGTTAATTGCGGCCGTTTTCTCTAGGTTAGTTTTAATTCCGTCTATACTAATAATAAAACCTAGGTACTTTATACGCTTAACACTAAACTCTAACTTCTTAATATTAACCTAAAGGCTAGCCTTACGGAGCCGTTATAGGACTTTATAAACGTACTCCTTATATTCTAGCTCGTTCTTAAAGTAGATTATAATATTATCTAAATAGGCTGTATAGAAATTGTTAAGGTAGTTAAAGAGTACATTATTTATATACCGCTGGTACGTAGCTAGTCCGTTAGTTAGTCTAAAAGGGAGTACTTTATATTTATACGTTCCGTAATAGGTCTAAAATATAATAAGATCTTTAGACCTAGGGTCTATTTTAATTCAGTAGAAGGCCTAGCGGATATTAAGCTTTATAAAGACCTTAGCTCTACCTATTTAGGCTAGAGTCTTATTAAGTAGGGGTAGCGAATAGCGATCCTTGCGGGTTATATTATTTAGCTTATAGTAGTTAATGTAGAAGTAAAGTCCTCTATTTGGCTTTTTAACAAAAAAAATAGGCGAGGTAAAAGGGGCTTAGCTAGGCTTAATAAAGCCCTTATTTAGGTTATCGATAAGATACTACTTTATAGCCTATAATTCGGTAATAAACTACTCGTAGAGGGGGCTAAAGCTAAGGGTGTTTTCTTTGCCCTGCTTAATCTTAATCTTATAGTTATACGGTTAGTGAGGTGGAAGTATATTAGACGCTACTTTAGAGAATACGTCCTTAAATTTCTAGTGTTAATAGGGCAGCTTTTGTTTTACTAGTTCCTTATCTATAAGCTCGCTTTCTTATCCGCTAAGCTTATTTCCCTTTTCCTTAATTATTTAATTAATTTCGTATAAGCTCGTTATAAAGGCAACGGTATTAGGCTAAACCAAGTTCCGGTAAAATCCTACGGCACTAATACAGTAGACATTAACTAGTAGGAGGTCCGCTAGTTTCCTTATAGCCGTTTTCCAGACCATATTTTATAGTCTAGGGTTTATAATCTTTCTTAGCTTCTATTCTATCTTCCACAGGTTATCCCTCCAATCTATTAGTTTAGTATAACGTCTAACATCCCTTGCTGTTCTTCGTAGCTATATAGGGCCTAAGCTTTCTATAGGGGGCTTTTTTAGGTCACTATTAACTTCCTAGGCCTTTAATGCGGGTGGCGTAATATAGGTAGTCTAAGGGCGACGTAGTATACAGATCCGTTACAAATTAAGTTATATATCTTTCTTAAAGGCCTAGTCCCTATATATAGCATTAGCCTAGTAAATAGTATTAATCTAGGGCTATATAAGGTTTTCTATTATAATGCTGATTTCTTTTATAAAGAAAGGGGTTAGGGGTAGGGTTTTAGGCTAGGTAAGCCGTCTACTCCATATATTAAGCTGTAAGCCTAAATAGGCTAGCCATTTTCGCCCTAAAATTATATTATGGCTACCTAGGTCCGTAATAAGGAAGGGGGCGTTATACTACCTTCGTCTATTAACACGGAGGTAAATCCGCAAGATAGTTGTAATAGGTAGTTCTATCCGCCTATTATACCTATAGATAGGAATTAGTTTGGGCAGTTCTTTAATAGGTATATTTAGAAAGTTAGCTAGCTTTACGGCATACTAAGTATCTATTAAGGTAAAGGCATTTGCTCTAGAGTTAGCTAAAGCAGAGGTTAAAACTTAGTATTTATTACGGAATAAAGTATAAGGGATAATGTAGCTTCTTTTACTAACTAGCTGACCTAGATTAACATCTAACATATTAATCCCTTTTAACCCTAAAGAGGAGTCTTCCTCTAGGGTTCCTCTTTTTCCAACTCCGCGTTATCCTCCTAGATTAATAGAACCTCGTCCGCTTTCGCGTTTATTAGGTAATCTTTTATACGGTAACCTTTTTATCCGCAAGAAAAGCAAGCTCCTTAATTACTAAGGGCCTATATACGGGGGTTACTATACGTAGGCCAAGCATTCGCCGGACCTATAGTAGGGCTAGCCGTACGGCTAGCTGCTAAATTGGTGGTGGGCTGTACGGGTAGTGCTATAGGGGTTACTAATCGTGCCGGGGCATTGCGGGCCGTTCTTATATTGCTTATAGTCTAATTTAAAGGGTTTCTGGCTTTATACCGTTTAGCGCGTGCCTTAATTTGGTAGAGGCCTTAGTTAATAGCTAAGCACTAGTCTATAAGTTCCTTTAGCGTCTATATAGTAGTAAAAACTAGCAGTACGGCTCGCTGCAGGTCTAGAGTAAGCTTGTTAAATAGGTCTGGTATTAGATCTTCCTAGGGAATTTAAGCCTAGCTAGCTAGGTGCAGAAAGCGGGTCTAAAAGGCTAAAAAAGTCTCTATCGTTTTTATATTTAGGCTTTTATAATTAAGTCGGGCGTTTTATACTTTAAAGGGGTCCTTATAAATAGAAGATAGGTAGACGATTATCTCTTCTTTAGAGAGGAAGGGCTTTACTAAGTCCTATACGTACCACGGACGTAGGTACGTCTATGCGTCCCTATTAGTATAGCTAAAGACGTAGGCCATTTTAGCCTAAGTAGTAGGGAAGTAGTCCGCATTAACTTTAAGCTTGTCCTATAATTAAAGCTTCTAATTATTAAATATAGGGTTAGTTCCGTCTGTAAGCAATAGGGGGTCTATAACCTTTATAGACCGTAACAATGCTAATACTATATATTAGGCTAGAGCCTTAAGGACTATAGCAAGTCTCTAGGTGTTTAATGATTCCTTACTAGGCGTAGGGGGTTCTCTAGCTTTAAGCAGCTCTCGAAGTCGTTTAATTTCAGCATTAGCTATTATGAGCTCCACTTAGGAGTTCGAGTTAGTTACTGTTTTACTATTGGAGGTATTTAAGGGTCCTGCGGCTGCTTTGCCGGCTGCTATATTTCTTAGCATCGTGGTACGGTTGTTAGGGTAACCTTTAGTAGGATTCTATAGGGGTTCTAGTCTGTGCGTATTCTATAGGTCTTATTATTCTTTTCTATTCTTCTAGTTCTGGTAATATTCTTTAGGTCTAATTCTATATTCTATTCTGGTTCGTAGTCCGTAAATATATTTAAGTTCCTTCTTAGGAAGAAAGGGTAGTTAAGCTTTAGATAATGTTAGCGACTTAGTTAATTAAGGCACGAGCACGGCAAGAGGGACGCGTAAGCCTATACGATTGGTAGTCTATAAACGAAGATCTAAAGCTAGAGAAAGGAAAGGAGAAGAAGAGCAGCGCCGGTCGAAGTAGGGTTCTTTTATGCGGTCCTCTAGTCACGTGACCGCGAAGTTCTGCCAAGTTCTGCTAGTGCCGTAACAGTAATAGGGTTATTATTTAATTTTTTGGCTTTTGTAATTCTTATTCTCTTCATTCCTACTTTAGTAGCCTTTCTTTCCTTAGCTTATAGCATTTTTAGGTCGGAAATATACCTTTATTAGGTATATATTTGGTAAGGGAGGCAGAAAAAGGTAGGTAGAATTTAGGCGACAGGGAGGGTAATATGGCGGGCGATAGGGCAGCAAGGTGAGCATATAAGTGGCCTAGATTAATTATATTAGTTCTATATATAATATAATATAAGAATAATTAATATAGGAGTATAGACTTTGCGATTCGTTAATAGTAAATACTTTCGGTGTTTTAACCTCTGTGCTAGAGCTAAACTTTGGTATAAAATATAGCAACAACCAATAGGCGGATTTTAATAATTTTCAGCTTAATAGATTTAGAAAGCTAATATCTCAGGCTTGTTGTCGCGATATTGATGCAGCAGGCGTTATAGCGTAGGTGGTTGATTGTAAAAGGTTTTATATAGCGCTATGTGTTGTATGTAAAATGCATATAAAGTTCGCCAACTTCACCAAAAAATCGCAACCGTGTACCAGACGTCCACCACGAAAGGTTGACTCAGCAGAGTCACGTGGTGAACCTTACTAGTAAGTTGACGTCTAGGGCCGAGATAACATCTAATCTGTACGTTCAGCGCTTACTAAGCAATCAATCTGCTAACGTGTTTTATCAGTCATCCGGCAATATCAGTCATCCGGCAGCCCCAAAACCCACCAAAAATTAGGAAAATCGCATTTTAATATCTTAACAACGGCTTTATAATAAATTCTAAAATTCTATAGCTAACCTTTTATGCCTATTCTAAGACTCTACTCTAACTTTGGAAGTAATTTATTAAGTAGTTCTAGAGAAATAGCAATTTCGCTCAAAATTGGGGGCCAAAACTCAATAAAACTCAATATTTTAATAACGGCTAGGCTCATTATTCTAGAACTTTAATAGGAGTCTTAGAATAGGTATAAAAGGCTAGCTATAGAATTTTAGAATTTATTATAAAGCCGTTATTAAGATATTAAAATGCGATTTTCCCAATTTTGGTGGTTTTTGGGGCTGCCGGATGACTGATATTGCCGGATGACTGATAAAACACGTTACCTCGTTCAAGAAGTCACTACTTCTTCTACCTTTGCAAGTGTTTCGAGCTTCTTCCGGGTACCTCTCTTGTACTCGTGATTACCTTTATTTACTAAACGGATGGACGATCGAACATCGCATCGAACATCGCATCGAACATTGATTGAACCGAACCGAACCTGATCGTACGAACCCGACCGTACGAACCCTAACCTCCTTTAACCCAAATACACAACCATTTGACAAAATCGACCTACCTACCACAGCGTAACGACCTCATATGGCGTCCAAGTGAGAGCCCAGCCAGCGCAATAACCAGGGCACGGAGCCAGTGCGAGATGCCAGAGCACGGAGCCAAAAGAGCACGGAAGCCAGTGCAATACGCCAGAGCACGAAGCCAGTAAAAGCCAGATGCATAAGCTAGCTTGGATATACTAATGGTGAAAGATAAGGATATTGGGTAGACACAAGGAAGGCACTATACCGACGGCAGTAAGAGGACCGTCGCCAAAACCAGACAACCGTTCGAACGACCAGCTAGCGAACACCAGATCAATTCGACTGGATTGAACGTCGAACATCAGATCAAACCAAACCAGAGCCTCGATATAGGCCTGTCGCCAAATCAAATCAAGGCCTTCTAGGAAGGCACCAATACTACAACGGAACAATTAATTTTGATTCCAAAGCACCAATCGAGCCTAAATGGCACCAGCCTAAATCGGCACCAGTTGCGACAACCGCAACGTCACCAGATTCGACGTCTTAACGTCACCAGAGTCACCAAGTGACTACTTCCAGATCTACCTCGATTACAGCTCATATGGCTACAGCCCAAATGACTACCTCGAACACAGATCGAATATCTACCTCGACTATGGATCAAAAAGATCTACCGCGAGCACGGATTGATTGACTGCCTCGAATGCAGATCAAAACACCACACCTGGATCAAACGATTCAGTAGAGCCTCCTACAAAGGATGCTAAACATCTACCTCGACTATAGATCAAAAGGATCTACCGCGAGCACAGATTAATTGACTGCCTCGAATGCAGATCAAAATGGTATCCCCTGAATCAAATGATTCAGAAGAGCCTCCTACAAAGGATGCTAAACAGTTACCGACTCCCATCAAAATGGTATCCCCTGAATCAAACGATTTAGAAGAGCCTCCTATAAAGGATGCTGAACAGTTACCAACTCCTAGTAGAATGGTACCTCCAGATCTACTAGCGTCAAATACCACAAGGACTTCAAGACGATATCTTGGATACAATTGAAGCAATTCCTGACCAGCCTACATCGGCACCAGTTGCGACGACCGCAACGTCACCAAGTATGACGTCTACAACGTCACCAGAGCATCGATATCGGCCCATTGGCGAATCGAACTAAGCTTTACCATTCCAAAATTGTATCTAAATTTCCTATTTTTGGTACAGTTTTCTACCTTCATTTGTCTTCTACAGCTTTGACTACACCGTCAAATCTGGGGGGGTGTGTAACCGACTACGGGTGCTGCCGAGACAGCCTCAACGCCACCCTATATATTGATCGCAGATCAATATTGCCTGCAGATCACTGTTCCCATTTCATCCTGTTACCTACACCATGTTATGTATATATTCCACTTGATACCCATAGATTTACAATCAAGTTGCTTGTTCAATTCCCACACACTGCAAAGCTTACAGAAGACGTACGCCAAGTATCTATCGTCGAAGGAAAACATAGAACTCTCCTTTAGCTCGTTAAAGATATCTAATTTTATAATAGAATAGAGCGTAGATTAATTATTAAGAACAGCAACGGTTTATATGCCATCTACCTCACCATACTTAGTGAAGTATTAGTTAGTAGAGTAGTCCTTAATTTCCATATCCATAAGGAGCTGTTTAACCTCATTAACCTCACCCTTAAGATCTTCTACGCCTTCGTATTAAACCAGGAAGCTTTAAAAGTAGGCCGCAGTAACCTCGCGATTTCTAACGTTTTTTATACTCTAACGGAACTTATTATATGCCTCTTTTTACTTATTAAGGGAGTATCTAGTTAACTAGTAATTTGGCTTCTTACAAACGTAGCACTTCTTCTAGCAATTACTTTGAAATAAACCTCCACAAGGACCTCTATAATTACCTTATAGTTAATATTAATTATACCCTCTTCCGTATTCCCTACCACGGCTACCATATATTTAATTAGTCGGGAATACTTAATTAGGTAGGGTTTTCGGTATAAAACTATTAAGATTCTTATATTCGCATTGCAGTACCTACGGCGGAGCATAGCTTAGCATATACTCCTTTAAACATATCTATAGGTTTATATAGCGCCAAGTTACACTTAGGAACGCTATAGCATACTAAAATAACCTAGTCCCTTAGGCTGTTCTTATTTTAGTAAGTTTTAGTAAAGCCATATTAGATTTTCTAGAGTTTATTAAAGAGTAGTTAAAGGCACTCTAAATAAGTCTTTATTAGGTTAGAAGCAATAACTCTCTAAAATATAGTTTCCCGCCATTCGGATATATAAAGTTAGTAATTCTTATTAGTCTTAAAGTGAGCTCTAGTAAGCTAAAGCATTATATTAAAGCTATAGTTTTTACCCGTAATATAGTCGTAATAGAATGTCGCTACCCGTCCTTTTAATATAATAGAGAAAGCGTAGTAGTACTGGTGGCATTAAATTCTAACCTTATTGCAACAGTTATAAAAGACCTATAGTTTTACTCCAAGTATATCGTATAATTCTCCTCTAAACTTCTTTTCTTCGTCCAAATATACCTTTATTAGATTCGTGACTTCTTATAGTAGAGGCTTACCGGTTAGCTAGGATAAAGGGGGTAGAGGTAGCGGAGGGGGTAGCGGAAGAGCACCTCTAGGTAGGAGAGTACCTCCTAGTGGGAGAGTACCTCTAGATAGGGGATTAGCGTTCTAGGGGTTTTAATATAAATTAAAGTTGCCTTCTAAAGAATATAGGTTAGTTTTAAGTTTCCGTAGTTAATATATAATCTTAGTTTCTGTCCATACTAGTTCTTCTATACTAATAATAACGGCCTAAATATTACTAGCTGTTGGGAATAGGGCAAATTGCCGCCATATACGGCAAATTGCCGTCACGTGAGGCAAGTTGCCGTCACGTGTTGCCGCGGCACTAGCGTGGTAAGGAACCTTAAGTTCCTTACCCTTCCCCTTTCTTGGAAGAATATATAAAAAGAACAATTATTATACTATCTACGAACCGTAGCTACGTGATATCCCCTTGTGAGTCTAACACTAATTAGTGGTTAACTTTACTGTTATACTATAGAGTAGCTAGGTATTCTACCAAGAAGAGACGAGCTACTGTACTAGTGCTACTCGTGCTAAAGGAAGCTGTCTTTTAAGGTCAGAACTGGTCCTAAACCTTAAATAGAACTCTTCCACGAATCTAAGGATCTAAAGGCCAGAACTAGTCTTAAGCCTTTCTAAGATTACAGATTCTTGCGTCCATTACGCAGAATAATACGCTTTATAAGTCTTCGCGATTTAAGGCTAGAACTAGTCTTAAGCCCTATAATCGTAAATATACGTTACAAACGTGTACTAAACGACAATCCCTATACTACTAATATTCCCTTCCTCTAAAGATATAACTATGGCCACTCTAAACAACTAGAGAGACTCCTTACTACTAGGGGTAGCTATATACGCGAAACTCATTAATAAAGATTAGGACGCATTTACCTTTAATATAATAACCTGTACCGTAAAACAAGTTAACGGCTTTCTCCTACACTATATTCTATTCTATTAAGATAGCTACTATACTAATTTACAGTTATAGGAATACTTTAGGGAGGATTTTATAGGATGGACCGCCGACACCTAAGCACTTGGCAATATTAATATTATTTAGGATTTTTAAGACTCCCTCCGAAGGAATAGGGTATATATTGCTAAGGACAGTAACCTAATTGCTAGTAATATTTACGCCGTTCTTACTAGTATAGAAGAACTAGTATGGANGGAAGCTGAGATTATATATTAACTACGGAAACCCAAAACTAACCTATATTCTTTGGAAGGCAACTTTAATTTGGAACAAAACCCCTAGAACGCTACTCTCCTACCTAGAGGTGCTCTCCTACCTAGAGGTGCTTTTCCTCTACCTCTACTACCTCTAACTCCTCTATCTTAGCCAACCGATAAGCTTTTATTTTAAGAAGTTACGAATCTAATAAAGGTATATTTAGATAAAGAGAAAAAGTTTAGAGGAGAATTGTATAATATGCTCGGAGCAAAACTATAGGTCTTTTATAACTGCTATAATAAGGTTAGAATTTAACGCTACTAGTTCTATTATACTTTCTCTGTTATATTAAAGGGACGGGCGGCAACGTTCTATTATAACTATATTATAGGTAAAAACTATAGCTTTAATATAATGCTTTAGCTTACTAGAGCCTATTTTAAAACTAATAAGAACTGCTAACTCTATATGTCTAAATAGCGGGAGACTATATTCTAGAGAGTTATTGCTTCTAACTTAATAACGACTCGCCTAGAGTGTCTTTAACTACTTTTTAATAAACTCTAGAAAATTTAATGTGGTTTTATTAAAACCTACTAAAACGAGAACAGTCTAAGGGACTAGGTTATCTTAGCATGCCATAGCGTTCCTAAGTGCAACTTGGCGCTATATAAACCTATAAATATATTTAAAGGAGTATATACCAAACTACGTTCTGCTGTAGGCACTATAATACGAACATAAGAACCCCAATAATTCTATACTGAAAACCCTATTTAAACTGGGATTTTAGACTAATACGATTATAACTGGACTAATTAAATATATGGCGGCCGGAGTAGGGGATACGGTAGAGGGTACAATCAACGTTGACTATAAAGTAATTGTGGAGGTTCTTATAGAGGTTTATTTTAGAACAACTGTTAGAAGAAGTGCTACGTTTGTAAGAAGCTAAATTACTAGTTAAATAGACACTCTTTTGATAAGTGAAAGGAGGCATATAATAAGTTCCGATAGAGTATAAGAAATGTTAGAAATTATAAGGTTACTGCGGCCTACTTCTAAAGCTTTCTAGTCCAATATAAAGGTATAGAAGACCTTAAGGATAAGGTTAATAAGGCTAAATAGCTCCTTATGGATATAGACATTAAGGACTACTCTCCTAATTAATACTTCACTAAGTATAGTAAGGTAAACGGCACATAAACCGTCGCTATCCTTAATAATTAATCTACGTTCTATTCTGTTATAAAGTTAGATATCTTTAACGAGCTAAAGGAAAGTTCCGCGTTTTCCTTTGATAATAGATACTCGGCGAACGTCTTCTATAGTATTATACCGGATACTAGAGCCGCAGGAGTATTTATAGCAGGAAAACCTTAAGTTTGAGCCCTTTAGCAGCTTAATAGCTCTATTTAAATTAACTATTTAACGGCAGGCCAATACACGATTTATTTTGGTAAAGGTACTGCGATTTTTCTTAGCACAATTAGGGTTTAAACCCCCTTAGGGTATATTACTTTTTACGTTGTTCCTATAAATACCCCGTTTCTATTTTGTATTAGAGATATAGATAAACTAGGTATTAAGCTTAATAACCTTAAGAATATGCTTGTGTAGGGAGATAATCGGGTGCCTATTGTACGTAAGTGGGGTTACCCTTAGCTGCTCCTTTAATAACTAGAAAAGAGTGTTGCTTAAAGCTATTTAACTAAGTTAGAGTTACGCCAACTATACCGTCGTTTTGGTTACCTATTAGTTCACCAATTACTTAGGGTTCTTTAGCGAGCAGGCTATAAAGTTAAGGTTAAGGTAATTAAGCATCTTATAAAATACTATTACTACTGCTAAATAAACTAGAGGTCCCCTAGCCGATTTAAGTTCACCCTTAAAGATAACTATAACTTCAACTTCTATATTATCGTTAACGTTATATACCTTAGCGGTAAGCCAGTACTCTAAGTTGTTAATTTCTTAACCTCCTTCTAAGCCGCACGATTCTTAAAGGATATATTAGCTAGGAACGCATAGGATACCCTTTAGTTATGCTAGATTAATGTCTACCTAGGACCCCCTAATTAAATCGTCTATAATATAGGAAAGAACTTCTTATCTATAGAGTTCCAACAATAAATAAAGGTAATAGCAATTGAGGTTAAGGAAGTCCCTATTAAGGCACATAATAGTATTAAAAAAGTAGAGCGATATTACGCGCTATTACGCCGCGTATATAAGATTATCTCTTTAGAACTAAAGGACGCTAGCGAAGAACTTACCTTATAAATGGCTGTTAAAGCTGTTAATAATTCCGCTGGCCTGGATGGACTTATACCTATGTTCCTAGTCTTTAGCGCCTATCCACGAATAACTAACGATTCTCTACTATCTCCTTTTGTTGTGTAATAAGCTAAGGCAATTCGCAAGGTAATAAAGGAGGTGCAACGCCTTTATGCTATATGTTAGGTTAATAACGCACTAGGAATAAGAAATGGCCCAAATACCTTAACTGCGCTTAATCTGCCACTCCAGTCTAAAGTACGCGTATGGCGTAAAAGGGGAGGATGGTTAGGCCTATATCAACTTATTATAATTAATGGTTAAACTTATACTATTTAGATGCCTTATAAACCCACCCAATTCCGTTTAACTATTATTAAGCCTTACTATAAAGATGATAATTCCGAGCCTTTATAGGATGCCCCAGAAGATGCCCTAAAAGAGAACTACAATTAATATACTTTAGAAGGCGACTACAATCCTAATATAATTGTAGTAAATGCGCCATAACTATGACGTGGTAGAGGTCGCCTGAAGGGATCACGAAATCGCCAATACCTTATTAATTTTGAAGAACAATTTGTTGCCGCCATTAAGAATAAAGTTGAGTTATTAATGGCCTTTATAACAGCTAAAGAGAAGGCTAACTTTAAGCTCGCAAAACAGCTCTAAAAGGAAGGTTATATTATAACCCTAGGAGCTCCTTTCTAAGTATCTAATAAGTAGGAGATTAACGGTCTTATTACAAGAGGAGTCTTTAAATTTAAGAAATATAACCCTACTAAGTTCGATAGAGTTCGCATCTTTAAGTTAAGAATGGTTAATAAGATTAAGGGTAAAGCTACTAACGCCCCATTTAAGAAATTAAGGCTTATTATCTAAGGTTACAACAATAATGGCAAAGAGATAATTTTTATATAATCTCCCACGATTTAACGAGCTAGTTAGCGAGTTATTATTATATTAGCTCCCTCCTTAATAAAGAATAGAATAGCAGTTTATTTATAAGATATTACTCAAGCCTATACCCAATTAGAGACGCACCTTTAGCGCTTAATATTAGCATACCTTCTAGAGTAAATTCGCCACCAGTATCCTAAAGATATAATTATAGTTATGCTTAAGCCATTATATAGAATCGCAGAGGCAGGAACTTACTAGTAGGCTACCTATAGTAAGTACCATAAAGAGAAGCTTCTAATAACTACCTCTATATTCGATCCCTACTTCCTTATTATAACCACAGGAACTCTATTTAGAATCGTCGGCATATAAACTAATAATATAATTATCTTAGGAGACGACTAATTTTTAGCTCTTAAAGAGGATAAGCTAGTAAAGGTAAATCTTATAGCAAAGCTAAAGGAAAAGCTTAACTTAACAACACTATTACTCTTTAATAGATGCATCCTCTCCCTAAATGAGGATTCCATTGCTTTATGCCAGAAGGGTTAAGGTAAAAAGATTAACGTTATTAATATTAATTCCCTAAAGTAAGGATACGTGGAGCAACACGCTTATAGAGCTTATATTACTTCTATCTATTAACCCGAGGCTTTATTTAATCTCTCTATTACCGCCTAATACCAGGAACCAACTAAGGACGACGCTCTTGCCCTAAATAAATATCTTTTCTAGTAAATAAACCATCTCGATTGGGGACTATTCTATATACCTATTAATCTTCCTACCGCCAAGCTCTTTATATTTATTAATAGATCGTTTGTAAACAATAAAGATTTTAGCTCCTAGTTAGGATATAAGATTATTATCGTAAACGAATTTACTAGAGAGAATAACTTTACAATCTATGGCAATCTTATCTATTGGAGCTTAACTAAGAGCAAGCGCGTTACCCGAAGTGTTTTGGCGTTAGAGATATATAAAATAGTTAGCGGAGTTAATATAGCAATTATAATTGGAACTACCCTAAAGATAATTATAGATCAACTTAAACTTCCTGTTATCCCTATAATCGTATACACTAATTCATTTTCCCTCTATAAGTGTTTAGTTAAGCTCAGTACCACAAAGGAAAAGCGCCTCATAATTAATATTATGGCACTTCGGCAATCCTATAAGCGTTAAGAACTCTTTAAGATTTAATGGATTAATAGCCAAGATAACCCGGTAGATGTAATAACGAAGGTAAACCTAAACAAGACACTAAAGACGTTTGTTAATACGAATACTCTATATATATAAGTTAAAGGTTAGGTTAAAAGGGAGTCCCCAAAAATTTCTTAGTTATGTAAGGTCTTAAGATATCCAGGAACTTTAACCGGCGGTTGAAGTTATCTAATTAGTCAGATTCTGTAGACCCTAACTTAAACTAGCCAATTAGGATTTTCCATCCCCGGGATGGAAAATCGCCATTAGCTCGCTTACTACTAGCGCCTTGGCGGCCCACTCATCTTTACGTTAACCCCCTAACACCCTTCCTCTTTTCCTTCTTCCCCTTAGCTTTGTACTTTTGTATAGTAGCAATCTATAGGTGTTTGTAGATAGCAACTACAAAAAGAAGAGTTGCCAGTATTGGGAATAGGGCAAATTGCCGCCATATGCGGTAAATTGCCGTTACGTGAGGCAAGTTGCCGTCACGTGTTGCCGCGGCACTAGCGTGGTAAGGAACCTTAAGTTCCTTACCTTTCCCCTTTCTTGGAAGAATATACAAAAAGAATAATCATTATACTATCTACGAACCGTAGCTACGTGATATCCCCTTGTGAGTCCAACACTAGCAATTGGGTTACTGTTCTTAGTAATATATACCCCATTCCTATAGAGGAAGTCTTAAAAATCCTAAATAATATTAACGTTGCTAAGTGCCTAGGTATCAGCAGTCCATCCCATAAAATCCTCCCTAAAGTACTCCTATAGTTATAAATTAGTATAGTATTTATTTTGGTAGAATATAATATAGTATAGGAGAAAGCTGTTAACTTGTTTTACGGTATAAGTTGTTATATTAAAGGCGAATTCGTCCCAATCTTCATCGATAAGTTTCGCGTGCTTAGCTACCCCTAATAGTAAGGAGTCTTTTTAGTTGTTTAGTGTAGCCATACTTTCGGAAAAAGGGAAGTATTATTAGTATAGGGATTGTCGTTTAGTACGCGTTTGTAACGTATATTTGCGATTATAGAGCTTAGGACTAGTTCTAGCCTTAAATCGCGAAGACTCGTAAAGCGTATTATTCTGCGTAATGGACGCAAGAATCTATAATTTTAAAAAGGCTTAGGACCAGTTCTGGCCTTTAGATCCTTAGATTTATAAAAGAGTTCTATTTAAGGTTTAGGACCAGTTCTAACCTCAAAAGACAGCTCCCTTTAGCACGAGTAGCACTGGTATAGTAGCTTATCTTTTCTTAGTGGAATACCTAGCTGCTCTATAGTATAACAGTAAAGTTAACCACTAATTAGTGTTAGTTACATAAGGTGATATTACGTAGCTACGGTTTGTAGATAGTATAATGATTGTTCTATATATCTTCTATAAGGGAGGGCGAGGAGCTTAAGGCTCCTCGCCACGCTAGTGCCGCGGCGACACGTGACGGTAACTTGCCGCACGTAACGGCAACTTGCCACGCGTGACGGCAATATGCCTTATATGGTGACCACTTGCCTTTATTCCCAACAGCTTATACCTTTAGATTTTATATACTTAATACTTCTTATAGTAGCTAATATACTCCTTTATTTCTAATTAAGCTTTAGCTAATAGTATTTACATTAAAGTAATTCTACTATTTTAGCTTAACTATAGTGGCTATCTAAAGTATTATTATAATTTTTTATAAAAATCTTCTATTATAGATTTACTTCTTATAGTACCTAAACCTTACTATATCTATATAATAGCGCCTAATAGCTTTCTTTCCATTATATTTTTAATCTACTTTTATATTAAAGGTAGTATAGAAGGCGTCTTTCTGTTATACCTTATAGATAAGATCTATTAACCTTTTAGATAGTTTTTAGATAAAAGCTATTTTCTTTATACTACTCTAAGTATAAAACTAAATAGTACTATAGATCTTATAACTTTTTAGTATATATATATTAGGAAGGCCGCTATAAGATTAAAGTCCTTTAGTTATTATAAGGCTCTAAGTATAAGGCATATTGTAACCGACTACTGACACTGCGCTGAGACATAAGATCACCGCTTGGAAGGCTCTAAGACGGCGTTAACGCCACCCAATATATTGGTTGTAGATCAATATTGGTGGCAGATTACCGTTCCCATTTCAGCTATCTATTACCCCATTACTTCCACCTTCTTTGTGTATATATAGAGCCTCTAGAGCTACATTTACAATCAAGTCGTTTATTTAATTCTTCGCACTGTAAAGCTTATATATATTACCAGGGTATATAGTAGGGAGTAGGTAAGCTAAGTATAAGTTATAAGGAGAGTTAATAGAAGAGGACGATATAGTAATAAGGGTAGGTAATAGCCTAGTATAAAGATAAACTAATAGGGGAGGAAGGAGGCTGTAAGCCTAAGGAGCTTATAAGGGGTGGCTAAGGCCTAGCTAAAGGCTAGCCTTAGCAGCCCCTAAGAGCTCCTAGGATGTAGCCGAGTAAGGAATTAAAAGTACCCTTATACTAAGTTCTAATTACTCTATAGCTTAACTATTAGTTTAAGAGGATAGCTTAGTAATTAGGGGTAATATATTACTAAGTTTTAAGATTATATAAAGGACGTTCTATTTAAGTATATTTAGACTCTTATTAGCTATAGACCGGATATTAGTTAAAATATTAATATAAGCTAATAGGGTTTAATTTAATAGTAGCGATTCTTTAAAGGAGTCGGATTTAATACTACTAAGTAAGTAATATATAATAATATATAGACAATATATAGACTATTTAACTCCTAACTAAAAGCGACGCTAAGCTTAACACTGTGACGGTTCGTCTACATGGCTACTAGAAGGCGTCGTCGGTCATAGATTAACGTTGTTCCGACCACCGGACATGTATATAGTCGTCTACCCACACCCCTTTTAAGCTCCTTACCTTAGTCTATTTATAATATAGCCCCTTATTATTGCTTAATCTATCGGATCGCTCCTACAGGAAGTTAGCCGTGATATTAGACTAAGGTCAACCTCAACTGGCCTGTAGAGGCAACATAATACTAGGTCCAACGGTCAAACGCGTAGCCAGACGGAGAGCTGTTCTACCACCACGACTATAGACCAATCAACCCACTAAAGCCCTGCAACGAGCAGGCAATTACGACAGTAGATTAAGCAGCTAAAAGAAGAGACTGCGGCAATTAGATTAAAAGGATTACCCTAATTACAATCTTAGTAGCAAAAGGAATTACTTAAGAAAGCAAAAGAGACAATATGGCAAAAAAGAGTGCATTAAGGCCTAGTGCGCTAGAGATAGCTACCGACCCAACGCTGGCAGGACGCGAGGAGCCTATAGACGCGTCACTTAAGCCGCCAGAGCTCTAACCGTACTATGGCGAGATAGAGCTTTCGGACGATATAAAGAGCAAATAGGACCGTCTTATAGCGCAATTAGAAGACGATAAGAACCCCATATACTTTAAGATGGAGACAAAAAGAGAGTATATAGCCGCAACCACCCAAAGCCTAGCCGCAATTCCTATAACCGAACTCGTAGAGGAACTAAGGCTCTAGGGAATATAAAGGAAGGCAATAGAATAACAGATTGCTATACTATAGCGTCTTATAAACAACTACGCGCATAAAGCTCTTAACGCGAAAGAAGAAGCTTAAGTAAAGATAGTGGAGCTTAAGGAGCACCTAGATAATAGAACGGACGAGCTCCGCGAGGCCAATTGGAAGATATTAAGGATAGGCCGTAAGGTTACTATACAAGCCCCAGATCGGGAAGATAGCGAGCGAGAAAGCACACCGTCACGGATAATACGAGAAGGGATACTACTCTCTTAGACGAGCAGTGTTATGGGCTTAGGACGTATGGCAAAGTTTCCAGACCTACCTACGCTAATAGATGGGAAAGAGCCTACCTATTGTGCCTAGAATGGCTATATATAAAACAAGCTTTAATCTAATATAGACTGGTTCTATTAAGATAACCTAAATTAGGAAGAAGATGCAAAAGTAGCGTATATTGAGACACGTGTAGGTAGCAAAGCTTATAACTACCTCTTACCCTACTTAAAGGCAGAGCGCGATATAGGATATAACCCTACTAGTAAGAAGGTACTTAAGTTCTTAGAGAACGTCTTTAAGAACCCAGACCGCTAGATTAAAGCTTAATAGGATCTTAAAAGCCTAAAGATGCCGTACCTAGGAGACTTTAATGATTTCCAATCCAACTTTGTACGGCTAGTAAATATCTTAAGGATGCCATAAGATTAGTAGAAAGAGGAGCTTCACGATAAGCTTTACAATAGCCTACGCGTCTAAATGGAAGTTAAGGTGGCAGATAAAGACTGTAGCTTCTAGGCCTATTGCAAGACTGCTTAATAGTACGCCTAAGGTCTAAAGTAGACAGGTAAGGAACGAAGTGACCATAGAGCAGCCTAGGCTATTAAGAGAGCTCCTACTAAGTACGCTAAAGAGACTAAGGGTCCCCCCCCTTCCTGGCAGTCTCTGACTCTAGTACTGGCCGCAAAAGCACTAGTTACCTACTTTAACTATAGCAAGTAAGGACACTATTCTAACGACTATATAGCGCCGAAGAAGATAGAAGCTAAAGTAATTAACTAAAGTAAAGAGTATGAGATAGTTACCAACTTAATAGAGTCGGAAAATAAGTAGCTCTAGAAGAAGTCTTCTGCTTAGAGTAGATTGGAGCAATTAATATAGCGCCCGTATAGCTAAAGGAGATCTTAGGAGGCGTAGCCCTTATAACACTATATAGGATCGCGCTAGGCGGCGTGGCTCTTAATATAGTAAGCCTGCTTAACTCTAGTATAGGTGGAGAGGCCTTTATACACTATAAGCTACTACTAATTATTAAGCAACGACTGCAGCTAAAGCTCTATAAGATTAAAGGACGAGGAGTTGCCGTATTAGGCCATAATAATTAGCAGACGGATATAATTAGATAGCTCTTTAAGGCTAACCTAGTTATAGATGGCCGATAAGTCCCTACGTAGTTCCTATTCTATAATACTAGCCGCTATAATCTTCTTATTGGCTATAAGTGGTTTAAGAAGACCAGGGCCCTTATTAACTGTAAATACTAAGTCTTAGTATGGCGAACTAAGAGGAACTACTATAGTAGGCAGGACGTAATTATACTAAGGAAGGAGCTCCTACCTCTGCCGATTAATGAGGATCACCAGAGAGACGCAGATTAAAGAGACGTATTGCTAGACTAAGAGCCTAGGCCTACCCCCTAACGTATCCTTAAACATATAGTCGCGATTAAAGAGCTCTAAGAGAAGAAGCCCCCTACTAAAATTAAACCGAAGGGGTAAGCTAGGCCGAAGCAAACTAAACGGACCTTATATAACTATAAGTATACTTAAAAGATCGATACCTAAGATGCGATTAGGAAAATAGAGGACTAGCTTTACCTTAGGCTAGCTTTACCGTTAAAGCTAAGAGCAAGGAGGCCTTTATCTACTAGGGAGTTTAAGATAGTAGACATTACGCTACTTAAGGTAAGGAACTTCCTATAAGGGGCGAAGCGTAAGGACGTAGTAATCGGGTATACCAGCCTCTATAAGATAGACCAGCTAATAAAGGATAGAAAGGGATAAGACGCCCTACCTAACAATAAGGAAGAACTTCGCCAGCTTATCTACGAAAAGCTGCTATAGCCCTACTAAGAATATACGGACAGCTTCTTAAAAGCTATATCTAATACGCTACCACTATATCGCGAGGGGGTAGACTACAATATTATTCTTAAAGGTAATAGCCGCGATCTAGCTCCTAGCCCGCTATATAATATATCGCTAGAGCAGCTAGAGCTTATTAAGGTTTACCTACAGGAACACTTATAGAAGGGGTTTATAGTACTAAGCAACGCACCCTTTATAGCTCCGGTCCTATTTGCTAAGAAGCCTAAAGGGGGGTGGTGATTCTACGTTAACTTTTAAAAGCTTAATACAATTACTAAGAAAGACCGCTACCCGCTACCGTTAATTGAGGAGACGTTAACTAGGCTATTAAGAGCTAAGATCTTTACTAAGCTAGACGTTCGGTAGGCTTTCTACCATATATAGCTGAAGGAAGAGGTAGAGGAGTTAACTACCTTCTATACAAGGTACGGATTGTATAAGTATTACGTTATACCCTTTGGACTATATAACGGCCCTACGTCCTTTTAAAGATTTATTAATAACGTCCTTTTTAACTACCTAGACGGTTTCTATACAGCCTATATAGACGACATCCTTATCTACTTAGACGACCCGCTAAAGTACGAAGTTTACGTTAAGAAGGTCCTATAAAGGCTTTAAGAGGTAGGCCTATAGGCGGATATTAAGAAGAGCGAGTTTAACGTTACTAAGACAAAGTTCCTAGATTTTATTATTGGTACTAATAGGATCGCTATAGACACTAATAAGCTAGCTACAATTAAGGATTGGGAGCCCCCTACCTCTATAAAAGGGGTGCAATCCTTTTTAGGATTCTGTAACTTCTACCGGGCCTTTTTAAAGGATTACGGCCAAGTCATATAACCGCTTAGTAAGCTCACGAAGAAGGAAGTATGGCACCTACTAGGGGAGGAAGAGCTTAAAGCCTTTAAGTAAGTTAAGGCCCTTATACTATCGGGAAGTGTAATAAAGCACTACTTACCGTTCCAAGACACCCGCGTAGAGACTGACGCGAGTGATAGAGTAGTAGCTAGGGTGCTAAACTAGCTATAAGACGATAGGACCTAGAAGCTAGTAGCCTTCTTCTCTAAGATAATGTCCCCTAAAGAGATGCGGTATAAGATCTATAATAAAGAGATGCTAGCAGTAATAAGAGGCCTATAGGAATAGCGAGGCTACCTTATTGGCCTTTAGCGTACTCCCTTTACGGCTATTACGGACTACTAAGCCCTTAAGTACTTTACAACTAAGAGGCTACTAAATCCACGGCAGGCCTACTAGGTAGACCTATTAGCGGATTTCTATATGCGGATTATATATAGGCCAGGTATAGCGAATATAGTGGCTAATACCCTATTACGTAAGCAAGAGGTCCTAAAGACGTAGAAAGAGAAGGACGTAGCGGTATGTACTATATACTTAATTAACCCTATCCTTATAATTATTATACTAGAGGTAACCTCTAGGGACCCCCTAGCTATAGCAAACCGCGAATAGGAACTGTATAAGCTGGTTAATTAGATCCTTTAGGCCAATCGAACTAGTAAGTCGCTAGTAGGACTACGTTAGCTAGCTAAGCAAGACCGGAAGGGCTGGAAACTCTAAGGAGGACTACTTACCCGCTTTAGTAAGCTAATAGTCCCTAATATAGACTGCCTCTATACCTACCTTATTATAGAGGTATACTCTTGCCAGGTAACTGCTTACCTAGGTAAGATAAAGACTAGGAAGCTTATGGTAGACCAATACTATTGGCTAGGACTACCCTTAGACTGCGACACCTATATAAGAAACTGTAGGACCTGTAGGAGGACCTATATACCCCGCGACAAAACCCTAGGCCTACTGCACCCCCTACTAATTAGTAAACGCTGCTAGCAGTACATCTCTTTTAATTTTAAGTCCTTTCTAACGGACAAAAAGGGCTTTAATAACGTCTTCGTGGTTGTTAATCGACTAGGTAAGAGAGCCTTCTTACTACCCTGCTATAAAACTGCCACCGTAGCTAACGTAGCAAACCTATACTACCAACACGTTTGGCGCGTGTACGGCCTCCCAGAGACAGTTATATTAGATTAAGAACCCTAATTTATCTTAGCCTTTATAGACGAGCTATATAAACTAACCAGCGTTAAGCAAAAGCTCTCTATATCTAGTTACCCGCAAACTAATAGTAATACAGAGGTACTAAACCAGTATATTAACCAACGCTTAAGGCCCTTTATTAATCACTACTAGGACAATTAGTTAGAGCTCCTCCCCTATATAGACTTTGTATAGGCAATCTTACCGTATAAGTCTACTGGCTTCGCACTATATAAGCTAGAGCTAGAATTTAAGCTAAGGCTCTACTTTAACTAGAAGGAACGTATATAAGCAACCTTAATACCTTATAAGAAGCTAATATAATAAGAAGCTTAGGCTTTTGTACGTAGGACCTAGGACGCAGTTAAATAGGTAAGAGATAACCTAGCGAAGGCCTAAGAGCAACAGATAAGGTAAGCTAATAGGCACCGTTACAAACTAGACTTTAGAGTAGGTGATTAAGTATACGTTACTAGGAAGGGCTAGGCTACTAACTAACCAAGTATTAAGCTAGATAGATAGCTTATAGGGCCCTATAAGATTCTAGGTATAAAAGGACACTTATACGTTATTAACCTACCCCTAAATATAAAGATGTTAAATGTCTTCCACGCTAATCGACTATAAAAGGACCTAGAGAACCCCTTGCTGGGTTAGAATAGGGAGCTAAAGGAGCCAATCCTAATTAATGGCGAGCCGGAGTACGAAATTAATAAAATCCTTACTAGTAGAATCTACTACAGGAGACTATAGTATAAAGCTAGCTGGGTAGGCCATGACCTAGACAACACCTGGTATAACGCAGACGGCTTTATTAGCGCTCCCTATAAGATTAAAGCGTTCTATAACGAGAGACCCCACGACGCCGGGCTACCTATATAGCTATCGCAATGGCTAGAGGCGTATTATAAGGGCGTAGATCTAGAGCCCTTAGAGGAAGATAATAAAGCAAAGAAGGACGGAGGGACAAGACGGACAAGGAGAGCCTAACTACGAGGATCGAGGGCGATCCTCCCGGCTTAAAGGGGGGTGATGTAACGGTTCGTCTACATAGCTACTAGAAGGCGTCGTCGGTTATAGATTAACGTTGTTCCGACTACCGGACATGTATATAGTCGTCTACCCGCACCCCTTTCGAGCTCCTTACCTTAGTCTATTTATAATATAGCCCCTTATTGTTGCTTAATCTATCAGATCGCTCCTATGGGAAGTTAGCCGTGACAAATACTAAGCTTTAATATATTAATATCTGTTACTACTAGCTCCGCTAGGAAGTTCGTAAAAAAAAATTAATATTAAGTAGGTTCCTATAACAGTAGACGGCTTAATAAAAGCTCTGCCTTATAAAAAGCATAAGACATTTATTTAGTAATTAAACCTTACTAATATTAAGGATTGTTAGAAACACAGGGCAAATTACTAATACTACTTAAGTAGATATAGTGATGGAAAAGGTTAATAAAGCTTGTTGTTAAGAATTAGGGGGTAGGTAAGGAACCTAAGGTTCCTTACTATACTAGTGCCGTGGGACACATGACGACACGTGACAACCGCTTGCCTTATTCCCGACACTAGCAACTCTTCTTTTATAGTTGCTATCTATATATACTTATAGATTGCTAATATATAAAGATATAAAGCTAAGGAAAAGAAGAAGAAGAAGAAATAAAGGGGAAGGGGTAGCGTAGGTAGATATATGGGTTTATACAAAGATATTAGTTCCGCTTACCGCTCTTAGCCAAGCCAATAGCGATTTTCCATCCCGGGGATGGAAAATCCTAATTAGCTAGCTTAATAAATAGCGTTAGCAGAACTCCATACCGCTACCTAAATTAATTAGGCGCGGCGCTCTTAGCAAGAATCTAACTAATTAAACAACTTTAACCGGCGGTTAAAGTTCCGTAAGATTTTAACTTCTTTAAATTTCCCTCTTAACCTAACCTTTAACTTATATATATAGAGTATTTATATTAACAAACATCTCTAGTGCCTTATTTAGGTTTGCCTTCGTTATCGCATCTACTAGGTTATTTTAGCTATTAATCTATTAGATCTTAAGGAGTTCTTAACGCTTATAGGACTGCTAAAGTGCCATAATATCGATTATAAGGCGCTTCTCCTTTATAGTACTAAACTTAACTAAATACTTGTAGAGGGAATATAAGTTAGTGTATATAATCATAGGGATAATGGGGAGTTTAAGTTAATCTATAATTATCTTTAAGGTAGTTCTAATTGCAATTGCCATATTAACTCCGCTAACTATTTTATATATCTCTAACGCTAGAACGCTTTAAGTAACGTATTTACTCTTAGTTAAGCTCTAATAAATAAGATTACCGTAAATTATAAAGTTACTCTCTTTAGTAGATTTATTCGCGATAATAATCTTATATCCTAGCTAGAAGCTAAAATCTTTATTATTTATAAATGATCTATTAATAAATATAAAAAGCTTAGCGGTAGGAAGGTTAATAGGTATATAGAGCAGCCCTTAATTAAAATGGCTCCTTTGCCAGAAAAGACGCTTATTTAGGGCAAGGATATCCTCCTTAGTTAGTTCTTGGTATTAAGCGGCAATAGAGAGATTAAAGGAAGCTTTAGGTTAACAGATAGAAGCCATATAAGCTCTATAAGCGCGTTACTCCATATATCCTTACTTTAGAGAATTAACGTTAATAATATTAATCTTCTTACCTTAACCTTTCTAGCATAGGGCAATGGAATTCTTATTTAGGGAAATAATGCATCTATTAAAGAATAATAGTGTTATTAAATTAAGTCTTTCCTTTGGCTTTGCTATAAGATTTACCTTTACTAGCTTATCTTCTTTAAGAGCTAAGAATTAGTCGTCTTCTAAGATAATTATATTATCTATTTATATGCCAATAATTCCAAATAGAGTTCCTGTAGCTATAATAAGGAAGCAGGGATTAAATATAGAAGTAGTTATTAAAAGCTTCTCTTTATGGTGCTTACTATAAGTAGCCCACTAATAAGTTCCTACCTCTGCAATTCTATATAGTGGCTTAAGCACAACCATAATTGTATCTTCGGGATATTAGTAGCGAATTTGCTCTAGAAGGTATACTAGTATTAAGCGCTAAAGGCGTATCTCTAATTGGGTATAGGCCTAGGTAATATCTTACAAATAAACCGCCATTCTATTCTTTATTAAGGAGGAAGCTAGCGCAATAATAACTTACTAACTAGCTCGTTAAATTATAGGGGATTACGTAAGAATTACTTCCTTACCGTTATTATTATAACCTTAAATAACTAGCCTTAACTTCTTAAATGGGGTATTAGTAGCTTTGCCTTTAATCTTATTAACTATTCTTAACCTAAATATACAAACCCTATCAAACTTAGTAGGGTTATACTTCTTAAACTTAAAGACTCCTCTTATAATAAGACCGTCAATCTCCTGCTTATTAGATACTTGGAAAGGAGCTCCTAAAGTTATAATACGGCCTTCCTTTTAGAGCTGTTTTATAAGCTTAAAGTCAGCCTTTTCTTTAGCTGTCATAAAGGCCATTAACAGCTTAACTCTATTCTTAATAGCGGCAACGAGTTGCTCTTTAAAATTAATAAGGTATTAGTGGTTTTGTAATCCTTTCGGGTAACCTCTACCGCGTTATGGTTATAGCGTATCTACTATAGTTATATTAGGGTCGTAGTCGCCTTCTAGGGCACGTTAATTATGGTTCTCCTTTAGGGCATCTCCTAGGGTGTCTTTTAGGGTATCCTATAAAGGCTCGGAACTATTATCTTTATAATAAGGCTTAATAACAGTTAAATAAAATTAAGTAGGTCTATGGGGCATCTAAAGAGTATAAGTCTAACTATTAATTATAATAAGTTTATATAGGCCTAACTATCCTCCCTTTTTACGCTATATGCGTACCTTAGATTAGAGTAGCAGATTAAGCGTAGTTAAGGTATTTGGGCCATTTCTTATTTCTAGTACATTATTAACCTAGCGCGTGGCGTAGAGACGTTATACCTCCTTCGTTACCTTATAAATCGCCTTAGCTTATTATACAATAGAGGGAGATAGTGGAGAATCATTAGTTATTTAAGGGTAGGCGCTAAAGACTAGCAACATAGGTACGAGCCTATTTAGGCTAGCGGTATTATTAACAGCCTTAATAGCTATCTATAGGATAAGCTCTTCGCTAGCACCCTCTAGTTCTAAAGAAATAATCTTATATACGCGGCGTAATGGCGTATAGTATTATTCTACCTTTCCAACACTATTATATGCCTTAATGGGGACTTCCTTAACCTTAATTATTATTGCCTTTACCTATTATTAAAACTCTATAAATAAGAAGTTCTTTCCTACGTTATAAACAATTTAATTAGGGGGTCCTAAGTAGACATTAATCTAGTATAATTAAAGAGTATCCTATGCGTTCCTAGCTAATATATCTTTTAAAAAGCGTGCGGCTTAGAAGGAGGTTAAGAAGTTAATAACTTAGAGTATTAGCTTACCGCTAAGATATATAACATCTATAATGATATAGAAGTTAAAGTTATAGTTATCTTTAAGGGTAAACTTAAATTAGCTAGGGGACTTCTGGTTTATTTAGTAGTAATAGCAGTACTTTATAAGATGTTTAATCGCCTTAACCTTAACTTTATAACCTACTTATTAAAGAACCCTAAGCAGTTAGTGAACGGATGGGTAGCTAAAACAACGATATAGTTAACGTAGCTCTAACTTGGTTAAGTAACTCTAAGCAATACTCCTTTCTAGCTATTAAAGGAGCAACTAAGGGTAACCCTACTTGCGTACGATATGCACCTAATTATCTCCCTAAATAAGCATATTCTTAAGGTTATTAAGCTTAACGCCTAATTTATTTATATCTTAGATGCAAAATAGGAATAGGGTATTTATAGGAATAATATAGAAAGTAATATATCCTAACGGGGTTTGGACCTTAATTATACTAAAAGAGATTATAATACCCTTACCAAAGCGAATTATATATTGGCCTACTGTTAATTAGTTAATCTAAATAGAACTATTAAGCTGCTAAAGAGCTCGGACTTAAGGTTCTTCTACTATAGATACTCCTACGGCTTTAGTATCTAGCATAATACTATAAAAGACGTTCACTAAGTATCTGTTATTAAAGGAGAACGCGGAACTTTTCTTTAGCTTATTAAAGATATCTAACCTTATAACAGAATGGAGCGTAGATTAGTTATTAAGGATAGTAACGGTTTATATACCATTTACCTTACCATACTCGGTAAAGTATTAGTTAGAAGAGTAGTCCTTAATTTCCATATCTATAAGGAGCTGTTTAGCCTTATTAATCTTACCCTTAAGATTTTCTTTACCTTTATATTAAACCAGGAAGCTTTAAAAGTAGGCTATAGTAACTTCTTAGTTTCCGATATTTTATGCGCTCTAGCGAAACTTATTATATGCCTTCTTTTATCTATTAAGGGGGTATCTAGTTAACCAGTAATTTGGCTTCTTATAAACGTAGCATTTCTTCTACTAATTATTGCAAAATAAACCTCTATAAGGACCTCCACGATTGCTTTATAGTTAATATTAATTATACCCTCTACTATATCCCCTGCTATAACCACTATATATTTAATTAGTCTAGTTATAATTATATTAGTCGGCCAGGTTAATTAAAGTAGGTTAAAGTTAGGCGTTAAATTACTATACTTTTTAAGAGCGTAGGGCGGTGCTAATAGAGGATCTTAATTAAGCATATACTCCTTTATAAGTACTTACAAAGTTAAAGAGAGTAAGGTTATATTCTTTAACACCTTAGCATACGCTAATAACTTAATCGCGTAGGCTAAAGTCCTCTTAATATAATTTAGATAAACCACGCTAAATTATTTAGAGTTAATTAAAGAGCTTTTAAAGATAATTAAGTTAAGAGGCACCTGGGTTTATAGTAATAATTCTTAGAAAAGTAGTCTCTCTCTACTCCAATATATACTGCTGCTTATTCTCCTCTGTTTTAAAGTAGCATCTTATTTTATATATTATTCGGTTAAAATTATATCCTTTTCCTACCAAATAATTATAATAGAAGGTACTAGCTTAGCCCTTAAGCATAACTAAATAAGTAATATAGTATTAATTAGGTTCTAGTCTAACCTTCTAGTAACAGTCGTAAAAGATATATAACTTTAAATTAAGGATATTATATAGTTCTCCGCTAAACTTCTTCTCTTATTCCAAATAAAGCTTTATAAGCTCTATAAGCATTTTTAAGGTACCTCTAATTAGTATTTAGCTACATTATATTGTAGGCTGCGATGGTAACGTAGATCTAGTTAGTAGAGTTTAAAGGTTATTAAACCGCGAAGCAAGGGGATCTTGCGCTTATTAGGGGTTATTAATTAAGGCTATAGGTTAAGCTAGTTAATACAGGGGAGTTAAAGACAGAGGTAGAGGCGATGGATATAGAACGTTAGAACTTATACCTAAAGTAATAGAGTTAGGACGCGTCTCTAGTAGTATATTACTTAGGTTCTATTATAATTTAAGCTTCTTTATAGTATATAGTTGGTACTTAATCTCTTATAGAGTCTATTTATGCTCTTCCTTTATATTAATAACGTGTTCCTAAATATTATCCCTAATACTACCCCCATTTATAGGGACAAATACTCTATACTTCTAAAGGAAGTTACAGAAGTCCTATACGATATCTTTATTTATAGGAACCTATGTTTCCTTTATCTATCTAATAAAGTCCTCCTTTATACAATACCATAGCGCGGTATTATCGTATTTACTATCTTTATAGTATTTTATATGGTATACTAAAAATCTATTTAGGTTCTATTGCTTAGCGGTTATAAAGTTAGTTATAGCTCTATCCTATATCTCCGGGTTAATATCTTTTTTATACTTCTTTAAATAGGTTAATACTATAGTAGGTAGAATTAACGAGGTGTTATACATTAAAGGTAGGCAGGATTTTCGGTTTTATAGGATCTCGTAGGTTTGCTGTCTAAAAGTAGGCAATTTAAGATATTGTTCGACGCGTTTCGGACGTCAACTTAGGACCTTAGGTTTAGTAACACTTCTAACCTAAAGTACTCAACCAAATCTTCGTAAACGTAATTGTTCTACGTAATAGACGCAACTTAGTATCTCCTAGTACTTAGTAATACTTCTATTACTAGTTTTCCGCAAGTCTAAGGTAGTACAGTATCGCCAGGATCCATTCCATATGAGCGCATATAGCACCCCTGCACGAGACTATCTCTTCTATTTAAAAACCTAGCTGCTCTGTGGTTAACTGTGTATTCAACCACTAATTAGTGTTAGAAACATAGGGCAAATCACCAATACTACTTGAGTAGATACAGTGATGGAAAAGGTTGATAAAGCTTGTTGTTGAGAATCAGGGGGTGGGTGAGGAACCTAAGGTTCCTCACCACGCTAGTGCCGCGGCGACACGTGACGACACGTGACGACCGCTTGCCTCATTCCCGACAAGGATCTAATTTAATTTAATTTAGATAATATTTGGACAAGGTAACTATATAGAAGATTTCTTTAACTTAACACTAAATTAGTATCGTAACTTTTTAGTATTTCTATAGCAGCCCAGAAGGGTCTGTGTAGCTAGGGGGTGTATCAACCTAAATCGGATTTCATTACCACTATCTACTACTGTCTTTAATGCCTAGTACCCTATGTCTCACCACCTGTTTCTATTACCTATTTTGTTTCAGTTGCCTGGACCTACCTTATATATATAGAGAGCTTCTAGAGCCCTCTTTAATAGACAGAGTTCTTAGTCTTGATCGTCCGTTCAACAGAAACCTAATGAGCTTCAGCTTGTATAGCCCGTCCTAATATCATTAATGGTGGCCTTACTGCTATAGACTTCGTGCAAGGGAACGTGCTCCGGTGCCGATTTTGTGCTCAACGCCACTATGTAGGTGTGCTTTCTCGCGTTTATGTGACAAGTTGGCAAACACAAATGGGCGCAACAAGATTAGAGATGAAATAGTTTCTGCACCTCGGGGTAAACATGCTAGTCATGGCTGAGGCTGAGGGCCATGCAGCATTATCTGAAGCCAGTTACGAAAGCACAACTGGGAGCACTACCAGGAGACTAAATCAATTATTTGCCTAGCGACAGGTCGCCGCCTGCATCCCCATCAACCCAGCTCTTCACATTAAAACAGCGTAGGCATCTTCTTCACCCACCTCTGATCCGGGATGACCGGCTGACTCTGCGGGATCCAAGCATCCGTCCGCCAGAGAAACGCCAGCCATCTCTTCTCCTCAAACCACCGCTGCACAAGATCGTCCCGCATCCAGAACTCAGCCCGCTTTTCCTTCGGGTTCCAATTCAATGTAGTCACCGCTATTAGCCCCTTCTCGCGCCACTTTACCGCGTCGGCTTTCTGGTGCCCGGTTTCGTCATCGACGAGGAACGGGCGAAGTGGGACGGGTTGTTTACCGCCCTCTTTCATGTACGAAATGTCAAGGAAGAGGAGCATGAGGGTCTGAGTGCTGACTGCCGTGTTGTGAACGGACTCAAACATGATCTGGTACCTGTGAATGTCGGAGACAGAAGGGAGATCTGGCGAAATGATACCGAAGGGCAAGCTGTGCTGCCAGAGTGTTGTAAGGGTACTCAGCTCGGGCACGAACGGCGCTGTACAGATCTTTCGCATTGGGTTCGCCGCCTTGACTTCGGCAATCTCGAGTGGCGAAGTTCGTGGTGGGCGTGCTGTTGTGTGGACGGTGTTGCTGATGATGTTGTGGAGGACTTCCGAGAGCCAGTGGGCTGGATATCCGATCTCATGGAGGTGAGAAAGAACGCGGAAAAACATGGTGAGGTTCAGCGGAGCGTAGATTAACGACCACCCTTTAATAGCACGCTCAACCGGAATGGCGAGTTTGAAGAAGTGAGCATAGAGCCAGCGTTCTAGCTCTGCACGGGCTACGAGGTGTTTGAAAGGAATTCTCGATATGCTTGTATCGCGCTGGTAGTTAATGTAGTTGGCCATGATGTATGGATTTATGTCCCGGGGATCGGCTTTCAAAATCGGCTGGTCGTGGACGAGTTGAACGAGAGTAAGTTTCTGCATTGACAGACCATCATTTATGAGGAAATACTCGTTATTGAAGTCATTGATAGTTTTCCACTGGTTAGAATTCCGAAGGCAATTCGATGACAGCCAGGAGGTCTTGTTCGGCTTCAGTACTGGCATACTGTATAATAAAGACGTCAATGAGCCGCCAATGTAGTCACTAAGGGTCAGTCAGTAACGATAACCTAAAGGGCAATGACTAGCTTACGGGATATTACTCATATGTATCCGATCGTAGCATAGAGGGAATAAATCAGATTCCGAATTCTTTTCTCCCTGTAGCGCGTCACTCCGTCGGTCAAGGAGACCAAAACGAATCTTCTCCAGTGTTTCTAGAAGTTCGCCCATCACTACTTCGATAGTAAGCTGGCCTTCTAGCTGACCGAGGGCTCTAGCCGCCCGAATGAAAAATTCTGTTGTATAATCGAAGAGTCTTTTTGGGTCCTTTGGTTTGATACCAGTTTCCTCAATCAATTGTCCTGCGACATCGAACGGATGAAATCCCATGTCAGGGGGTTCAGAGGTCCATTTGTTATCCTCCCATTCTAGATCAATTACCGTCACGTTCGTTTTCCAGTTCATGTCCAGATATTTGCCCACCTCGGTTTCGCTTTTCTTACTAGTCTCTCCGAGCAGTCTTTGCAGTTCTTCGTCGTGCCGTTTGAGAAACTCTGGTGCTGGTTCAAGTATTCCAGTTTCCAGAAACCTAGCCCGTTCTTTTTCGCAACCGGGAGGCACCAGTGATTGACCTCCCATCGCAGAAAGCCGCACAGAAGTTTTTACATTATGAGACATGGCCAGTTGACGGATTGGGCGTGTATCAAATCTCTTCAAAGTTTCGGTTTCCCAGGACCTCAGAGTTTTCACGACGGCTTCTTTATCTGGCTCGTAGAGGTAGAGCCAGCCAGGAAGCTTTCCAGGATCACTGATGTCGGAAATAATCTCCTGTACGGTTCTCTGAAGAGTCTCGTATACATGGCCCGGAACTATCGGCGTGGCGAAAATGAAGTATACCGCAGTCAATGTATCCGTCCATTCAGGCAATGCTTTATCTTGAATTTTGGACAGCTTTATAAGCAAGTAGAGGATAATCAAATCCCGGGCAATAGCTGGTGCTTTGAGGTCTAGAACCGTAAAGTGGTATTTTCGCTTCGGCATCTTTTTGGAATTTCGCTCATGACGTGCAATATCCGCAATCGTTGCGTAAAAATGGCGAGCATCTCCAATGCCGGCGAAAAATATGGAGATAGCATCTTGGGTGGAACTATCACATAGCGCTGCGTCGAATTGAGATGTAGCACAATCGTGGCCAACAGTGAAATATTCCACAGCATCTTGCCTGTTATTGTCAGGGGTCGGCCCTTCAAGGAGAGCACAGTACCTACGAGCTTGGTTTGTACCGTGGGACCCTGCTAATAATATTCACTAGCATCTGCTTCTCATCTGGAAGAGTTGTATGGTATAAGCCGATTTGTTGGAGGGTCTTGTCTAAAGTCGTGTATTCGCCGTCTCGCATGAGATTGGAAAGAGTAGACTTTGCCTCGTCGAATTGCTTCAGATGCACATGTGCTTTGGTAATACGTGTGTACAGTCGCTGCCCAAGTGGACTGGAAGCATCTCCAAGCTTAGCTAGAGCTTGCTCGGCATAGTCAATGGCGGATGAATACTTGCCTGCTTCGAAAGAAGCAGCAGAAAGATTCGAGAATGGTGCTGGGTCATCGGGTGTTATTTCTGAGGCTCTGAGGTAGGCATTGAGTGCTAGGTATCATGGGCGTTAGCTAGATGCATAGATAAGATATGAATGAAACTCACCATCATCGATTCTCCCGCGCTTGTAGAATCCATTGCCTTCTTCTCTCAGGGCAGCAGCTTGCGAGGCATTATCTTGATTCACCATTTTCGACTTCAATTGGAAGGCTGAAAAGCGATGAAACCTGGAAGCTTAGAATTTGTATTGTGCGAGTTCATGACAATATCTTTGTGGGGAACTAGCCCGCTCCCAGCCACGTGGCAACCATGTTTCCCAACAGACCTTCAAAGCTCGCTGCGTCTTCGCGAACTCACATGACCGCGTCGTGAATTTATTTCTATCTACACCCTCCACACCAGCCTCACTCACCTTAACCCCAGCCAATCCGTCCATCTCCCCCTCCCTCCACAGCTTACCAAGCTCCCACCAGGCCCACCATGGCCCGCACCAACAAGTTCAAAGCCAAATCCGCCTCATCCACCTCAGCATCAAAGAGCAAACAAACCACACCCAAGCCCGCCAAACTCCCTCCTCCCGCCGCCATCACCATCAATGAAAACAGCAACGGCACCACACTCGAGGAGCCAAACCCCCGTCCAGTCTCCCGCCGCCGACTCGACAAATTGCCCTGGGCCGACGGCGACCAGCCCCCTCAATTCGCCGCGGCGCCCTCTCTCCCCTCGGCCCTCGCACCGCTCCCGCAGGCCCTTCCCCAGCCGCCAGCCCCGGCAGCCGCAAGCCTCCCCGCCGCTCCCATCGACCCGCTCGCGCTGCTCCCGCCCAGTCTGCGCGACGCCGTCGCCGGAAGCTACGATCTGCACCACCTGCCGATCGGCGCGAGCGCGAAGATAACGGCGAAGGTGACGGCGCTGCTAGCGCTGCTGGAGAACGAGTTCTCGCTCGCGCAGACGAGCCAGAAGCCCGCGGTTGTGGCGGTGACGGCGCGGGCGCCGTTCGCGAACAGGATGCTGAGCGTAGTAGAGATTGCGAAGAGGGAGCTTGTTGGGAGGAAGAGTAGGTGGTTTCAATATTCGGCCGTGGCGGGTCGGGTGGAGGAGATGAAGTCCGAAAGAAAGGGTGAGCTGCGGCGTAGCGGGAGTGGGAAGACGGCTGGGGGGTTGGGGGGTAGTGGGGAGAAGAAGGAGAATGGGGCTGGGTTGGATGTGGAGATGGGAGATGAGATGGGGGGTGGAGAGGATGAGGAAGAAGAGGAGGATGCTTTTGAAGCTATGCGGTTTGAGGCCGAGGAAATGACTAAGGTCAGGGCGGTGCCCGTGATGACGGTTTATCTTTCAAGGGTCCCGGTTCCAGAGCTGAAAGCGGAGTTTGGGTAAGTCACCCAACCTAATATGGATATTCTCCGAAAGACTTAGATTTCTTAACACCATGATGTGTAGGGAGCAAACATTCGATCCAAGACCACCGCTTGTGCTGTAGCTTGGGCTATGGCTTCTGCGTTTTACTACCGCGGGATTTTACACTATGGCTGCTACGTTTTTCAATAATCCGGAGTTTTTGCACTGCGGCTTCTGCGTTCTCCTGAATGCGGATTTTCCTTTCTAACCTGTAACTTAATGGTTGTATTACATAGGGCGACGACATTGTCCCTTTCAGTCATAATTCTGAGTGAGCAGCTCAATGCGTGTTTTTAATATAGCATTCTGGGAAGGAAATACTATGGATAGCAATGACTTTTTCTAGTGGCCAGAATTTGCCCGGCACTTTCATCTTTTCACAGCCTTACTTTGATCCGGTACTCATACTTAAGGCACACAATCTGAATCGAAGCATCTAGGGCATATGCGCTAGATCTTTAAAGCCAATAGTAATCTACACGGAACCCCTCTCGCTTTCTTAATCACCCCTTTGCTTTACTCCTCCCTTTCATCAAATCTATCGTACACTCCGACTTCTCTGATTTCCATAGAAACCTGAAAATTCGAATCTGCAGTCGTTCGATGATGTACAACAGCATCCCACCAGGCTTGGATTTTTGTTAAATCATCAGTCGCGCCGTAAACCGCCATTGACAAGCCCGGTGCAGTACCATCAGAGTCCCAAGAGCCTCCAGAATCGGGTCCTCACTGCTTACCCCCCTCAGCACCCCACCGAGGCACGAAAATGGTCACGCTCTGCAGACCAGAAAAGTGGCGCAACCGCAGCTTTTGTCGTGTGGAGGCTGTTTCGGTAATGAAGCGACGGTCACTGGCTTCGATAGTGGCTGGCATGGGGCATGAGAAATGGCGGTGATTCCGAAGGTCGGTTGAGTCAGATTATTTTATAGATTGAACGATGAGTTGTTCTATGTAACTGAATTGAATGCGCTGAGCAACCCCGACCGGACGGTTCACACATTAAGTCTGAGAATCTTGGCTTCCGGCAAGCGCGGGTTTGCGGAGTTACACTTAGCTGCGCCTGAGGAGTAAGTGGGGCGGCTTGGGTTCTGATTGTTGACACAACCGATACAAGAGTTTGGCTCGGAATCCCAATCACAAGAACCAACAGCACTACCGCAAGCCCAATATCTACCACCGGCTACATCAACAAAACCGGCGAGACCGACATACGCTTCAGTCCTTAAGACTCCTCCAAGTTCTCAACCAGGTATTCGTATGTGATGGTGAGTTCGTCGCTGGCGATGGAGCGTCTGTGACGGATGTAGCCTAGAGAGCAGAATCCCCCCAAGAAGGGCTGCACGTCTCGAAGCTTGTCTGCCTATAGGCAGTCCCATACCCTCACCCACTATCTTTATTCCAGGTAAGTAACGGCTTACAAGGGTGTGGCCAGAGCAGGTCAGCCACTCTCCCTAGCGCGAGTCTTTGTTGCTCTGCCTTGACAGCCTTGACAAGCTTTACTTTGATATGGGTACTCTTGGTCCGTCAGGAACCTCATCGGTCTCGCAGTGTGCTTTGTTTGTGTTTAGGAACCACGAGGACTGCTTGGTGCTCTTCGCCCTCGAGAGCCCCCTTTCGAGTGCAAGAGTGATCTTACTATGCCTGTATCGTTCGTGTTCAAGAGCGCTCTGTGTCGCATCATGCTCGTCTCGTTCGCGTTTAAGGGCATCATGAGTCTTACGGTGCTCTATTCGTTCGCGTTCAAGAACCTCGCGGGTCATCTTATGCTCCTGCCGTTCGTATACAAGAAGTCGTTCATATTCAATAGCCTGTAGTTCGCGTTCAATAGCCTTTTTCTCACGTTCGATAGCTTGCTGTTCGCGTTCAATAGCCTGCTGCGTGCGTTCTACTGCCTGATTCTCGCGTTCGATAGCCTGTTTTTCGCGTGTTCTTATGTGTGCGACCTCGTCACCCATTGTAAGCGGCTCCATTTGTATCTTAGAATTCTCTTTAGCACTTTCGCGATCTTTATGGGAAGCAGAGGATTTAGGCGTTCGTCCACCTTAAAATTGACACGTCACTAGGCAGCGCCAAGCCGCTAATTGAGAACGGGCGCCATTCCTTACCGACCTACGACTAATAACCACTTTACGAACTCTTCTAAAGAAATCCCCATTTCGCTCCAAGGCGAGTTGAAATTGAACGTGAAATTTCAAACCATTGCTAATCCGTCAGCCGGAATAATTTGTTAGAGTGGCAGTAAGGAAGCCGCATCGAAACAGCCCTCTGGCGGGATTTCGAGGTACAGGGTGTCGAGGGTAGTTAAAATACATCACAATAGGCTGTTGGCAGCACCGTCCTTACTGCGGAGAGGCAGCGAACCTAGATGAAGGGTGACGTATCTAGTGAATCTAGAGACTTCCGCAAATTCCGAGTTTTTCATCTTAAGACGGGGAAGTATTCTGGCGCCCTTTCATTTTCCGCGACATGAACATGGCGATCGTTTGGGTACAGAAAATCAAATATTTTCTTGTACAGCTCCAGCGAGACCCGCTCAAGTTCCCGCATCGAAAGTAATTTGCTAGTAAGAAATATAATCTTGTAGAACCGAGAACGCGGATATACCAGAGAGGATACCCAGAGAGGAATTCTGGCTGATGATAGAATGAAACAACATTGCTAGGAGTAGGAGCACAACAAGGACCATGAACTACCAGTATATCTTTTCACAAGGCTACTTACGTTTATGTACACAACATTCAATCATTACGTGAGAGCGGGGTGGCTCCCTAGAATTTGCTAGGCTTCATGTGTCGAGCAGCGCCTTGGGTTGTAATGCTTCATACACGGGCGCAAATACGTACTGGGTCAGAAGCTCTCCCTGCTAACTTTGCTCCCGACTAAGCGACCCCCTAGCCAGAGAGCAGGACCGACATATTTTAAAAACAAAATTTACAGCAACGACATTGGCCTTATCTTAAACCCGCTAACGGACGAGAGTGGTAAAAGCCAATAGGCCCTCGCTCGACTTCTGTATTAATAGATAACATTGATCTCACAACGTCAATCCCACAAGCCAAAAGGCCCCCACGCAGTACTCTCCGACCTATCAGCTAAGCCGAACGATCTAACCAAGGGACACATGTAAAATTCCACGTATCAAAACGAGCACTCTGTTGGTGTGGAAGAATTAGAGTGATATATTGGCCCCGACTCAGGTTCGTTAAGATAAATGCATTTTGTGACCCAATCTAATGCGCAACCCACATATTCCAAACCCCCAATCCCTCAAGCATTCGGCCTCGCCTCATTCCTCTCCACCAAATCCCCGACCCCAAGCCCCCGCCCAACCTTGACCTTGACCTTCCTCTTCTTCGCCGCCTTCTTCGCATCCCCAGCCGCCCCCGCCTCGCCCTCCCCCTTCTTCCCCGCGCTGCCGACAGCCTCGCCCTCGTCCACGCCCTCGCTCTTCGTCTCCTCGCTCTCCTCCTCCTCGTCGTTGTCCTGCGCCTGCAGCCGCAGGTCAGACAGCTCCATGCGCATGTGGAAGGCGTCCTCGCCGTCGGCGTAGTACTTGGGCTCCGTCTTGTCGACCGTGAAGCCGAGCGTGTCGCGGTAGAGGTGCAGGGCCGCGGTGTTGGAGACGCGGACGTGCAGCGAGACGTAGTGCGCCGAGAAGGTCTCGGCCATGGCGCGTTCTGTTCGTATGCATTAGGCCGAATGGACGGAGAAAGGGTAAGAACGCAGATGTTGATATTCAGCAGCATGGAGTAGCGATGGGACATGAACGCCAAAGCAATATGGAAATGTGCCGCAGAATCCCTAGCTGTATCGATTCCAGGCGAAGAATCTCGTGAAGAGTAGCACGGCGAGACGCGCATCCACTTTGACAGGGGCCGGGAAAAGCACATAGGAGAGATGTTTTTTTGGAAAAGGAATAGAAAAGCTACTCACGGCTCTGCCTCATAAGCTTCTCCGCGAGCCCGAGTCTCCGATGCGTGCGCATCACGCTCAGGCTCGTGATATGTCCATGCTGGACGCCATCCGCGGGCTCCTCTTCCATCTTGGCAAGCACATAGCCCACGATCTTCGGTGGGTCATATGGCGTTTTCTGCGGTCTAGAAACCTACAATACCAAAAAAAATTATTTACTACTATTATGCCCCTATTGTGCTGAATGATGGAAGAAGCCGTATTGAATGGAAGTCTCCGAAAGGCAATTTTGGAACAGCCTGACAATAGGAAACGCATTGTGCGAATCTCGAAACAAGGACAATAGATCTCGCGAATGACGAAGAATAGAGAGACAGGAGATGACGGAGAAATAGAGGCGGTATACGAGAAAGCGCAACTCACATCGACGGCTACATACGACAGCTGCGGCCACGACATGGCATGGTAGAGGTAGTATTTGCAAAAGTAGTTCTCCGGCAAATTCGTGATATTCGTGAGCTGCACATGTGGGATGTCCGACGGCTTCAACACCCTGATATCCATCTTGAAAAATTACTGCTACTGAGGCACTGGCGTTGTTATTATGGAGCGATTATTCGCGGAGAACTGTGTGCGAGGTGAAGGTTGAGCTCTTGCAGGTGTGACTAAGCGAGAGGAGCCAATCAACGGCGAATATGGAGACTACAACCTGGTATTCACGACAATGGGTATTGTTTTAGGGTTCGTGAATAGATGAAAATGGCTATTGCCTATAGAATACAATACTGAACTCAGAAGCCTTCGCATTTCTTCTTCAGGTTTCAGTCAAGCATCACATCCAGCATCACATCCAGCAGAATATCTACAACATCAATCAATCAGGTCATTTCAATGTCTCCAATATCACCACCATGAACACAATTCGCTCCCTCCTCACTGCTTGCCGCGACCTCTTCGCCGGTGTGACGACACCAAGAAACGGTAAGCGCCCAACCCACCTCCTAATCCTAATAAATTCCACGTTCCCACCACCACCTAACCCAGACCTCCCTCTTCCCTCTCCCCTATCCACCACACCGCAACCCCTTCAGCCCGCTAACCCCAATCCAGACATCCTCCTCGCAACGACTGGACCGCTCTCCCACTCCGCCATCATCACCACCATCCACCTCACGCCTACCAGCCAGCACCAGCCCCCTTCCGCCGCCCCACCCCGCAAGCGCAAAGCCGCCTCCGAACTCACTGACCCCCTCGCCACCGCCAACCTCACCATCAAGCGCCTCCGCCGCACGGTGCTCGCGTTCCAGCACCAAGAGCGCGCCTTCGCGCAGACGAGCCGGCTGAAGGACGCGGCGCCGCAGGAGGCGCGGCGGGAGCGGGCGGAGTTCGAGGCGCGGCGGCGGTGGTGGGAAGGGCGGGAGGACGAGCTGGAGGAGAAACTGCTGTTGGAGAAGGTGGATAATGAGATTTTCGCTGGGGTGGAGTTTGAGAGGGGGTATAGGGCTGGGAGGGAGGAGGGGGTGAAGGAGGAGAGGGAGGAAGGGAGGAGAGAGGGGAAAGAAAAGGGAAGGAAGGAGGGCTTTAAGGAGGCTCAGAGGATGTTTCTGGGAGGTTTCGAGGATGAGGTGGGAGGAGAGGAAAGCTTGGCGGAGGAGGATGGTTACGCTTGGGGGATGGAGGAGGATGAAGCACCCCAGGAAGAGGAGGAGGAAGAGGATATGGGTGCGGTGGCTGGTCCCACCGCCACCGTTCGTCCTCGTGTGGCGGCGCGCGCGTTGGTGCTGGACGAGGACTACGACGAGGACTACGACGATGAGGATGAGGAGGCCGAGGAGGCCGAGGAGACTTACGAGGGGGTCACTAAGATCCCCTCAGACGACGAGATCATTATCCTTTCGGATTAGTCTGGAGTTTTGAAGCTGCTGTGACGGGAGTTTGGAGTGGTGTTTTTGGATGTCTGTTTTGGAGTTTTGATAGAAGGACCACGCGACCATCACTGGGTTGGTCCCAGCAGCGCACCAAAAGCTGCATGAAATCAAAGACCGTTACAAACTGCTGCATGGTGTCTTCTCTTTCCGTGCTGTGACCTGCGGAACAGCGGGGCGGCGCTGTAGAGCACGGTGAAGGGACAATCCATAAACCCAATGGCAATGTGCGCCAAGGAATCGCTATTCCTGACGTGATGAGCCTCGTCGAGCAAGATGCTATGCCACCGACCCGAGAGATCCCTAGGCCATTTCCTGTCCGGCTGCTCAAACCAGTCGTCGGGCTGACGTACTGACTCTTTCGCCTCAGTCGTCTTGTAGATTCTCTCGCGCCACTTCTTGAGCGCGTTTGGGCTGTGATGCGAAGCAATGGTACCATACGTGCTGATAACAACAACGCGTGCATTGGCAAGATCGCCGTTGAAGAGTTCATGCTTCTGCGTGAAGATTACGTTCCAACGCAGGACATCAGCAGTGGCGGATTTTTGAGTTGATGACTTGTTGTGGTATACCTGGATATCAAAGATAGGTGAGAATCGCTGAAGCTCTTCGATCCACTGTTTAACAAGCGCAAGTGGGACGACTACGAGGAAAGGCTTTGCGGGACCAAGTGCTTTAAGGGCAGCGACGTCGTGTTTTTCCGTGGCACGGCGGAACTCCTTCTCCCACTCGCTGATGGTCTAAGAGCAAGTGAGTAAACAAGACGTTGGGAAACATAGACCCTCATGATGAAGCGATTGAGGTATGACTGGTGATAGCGCATCAATTGCAGATCTCTTCGTCACGTGTTTCTGAATTACTCGGCAGCTCGCCAATTGATTCCAACGTCTTGTTGTGAAGGTGATCTCCGACAACACAAGAAACATGGCCTTTTGAAGATGCAAAATTGAGTTTTAAGCCACCGGTTTGCTTGTGTAGTCGGACAGCATATTCTGCGGACATACGACATGCATCGGAAGCAACCCTGGAATGCCTATCCCGACAATAGTGCATCCTGCTGCCGTGTTGCCGTGTTATCTTCATGGTTATATTGGCATGTTGGTATATTGTATGTTGGTGTTGTGGGGGGTAGTTGCAATTCCGACATCGGATGGCCCGCGGCTGCACAATGTCGATGCTGGAGCTAAACCCAAAGCAGAAATTGTGGAACGGATAAAACCGGCAAGAGACGGCGGGGACTGCACTGTCACGCCCTTCCCATCTACATCACAGGGACTGCAGCGACACGCCCGTTTGGCTACGCGTCAAGGCAGTGAACAAGCCAGACGAACTCTCTACCCGCTACTATCCCGCCCCGACTGTGGGCTAGTGGGGGCTAGCAAAACTCTGCAACAAGCTTTTTGCATTCACCTCGACCTCGCCCTTGCTAGTCATTCAATGGCCATAGCGAAGTCCGCGTGATAAGAATCCTCTGCCAAATGCTCCTGGTGACTCTTCCACTATAAAATGCCCTTCCGCGCCGTGTGCTGCCTTTCCGCCTTATCTCCACCATCTCCACTATTTCACACTGACTCAACTTCAATTAATTTTCCAATTGTATCAATTGGCTCTTCCAATTGCCTATCACATTTCTTCCACTTTGCCTCTTCCATAATTGCTGCTCATACGAACCCGTCACCATGTCTCCCATAGCCGTCCCAACAGCGGCCGAATCCACCACCTCAGACCTAACCGCCAATGGCATCGCCACCAGCGTGACCAAAACCGCACCGTCGTTGCTCAAAGACATCCCCACAGCTAACGGCACCGCGGACAGAATACTGGACAACCTCACCAACGGCAGCACCACCAGCAACGGCGCCGCATCCTCCCTCGCCGAACTCGACGCCTCCCGCCTGACAACCACCCTCACCAAAGACCCACGCCCCGTGCCAGCCCCTAACAGCCCCGAAGTCATGTCGCAGAAAGTCTGCACCGACCACATGATCCAAGCCCGGTGGACCGCCTCCTCAGGCTGGGACGCGCCCTCGCTGCAGCCCTACGGCCCCCTCTCCCTCATGCCAACAGCCTCAGTGCTGCACTACGCCACCGAGTGCTTCGAAGGCATGAAGCTCTACCGCGGCTTCGACGGGCGCCTGCGGCTCTTCCGCCCGCGACTCAACTGCAACCGCATGCTCGTCTCCACCAACCGCATCGCGCTACCCGCCTTCGCGCCGCCAGAGCTGCTCAAGCTCATCGTCGCCCTCTGCGCGCGCGACGGGCCAAAATGGCTCCCCAAAGACCGGCCGGGAGCCTTCCTGTACATCCGCCCCACGATGATCGCATCCGACCCCGCGCTCGGCGTGCAGCGCCCGCGCGAAGCCCTCCTCTTCATCATCCTGTCCTGCTTCCCGTCGCTGGACACGCGCACCGCGGCGGCAGGCGGCGCGGGGATGCGGCTGCTGGCGAGCTGCGACGACACGGTGCGCGCGTGGCCCGGCGGGTTCGGCTACGCCAAGGTCGGCGCGAATTACGGCCCCAGCCTGGTCGCCCATGGCGAGGCGCGCGCGCTGGGCTACGACCAGATCCTGTGGCTGTTCGGCGAGCGGTGCGGCGTCACCGAGGCTGGGGCGTCGAATTTCTTCGTCGTGTGGCGGACGCGCGAGGGGGTGGTGCAGCTGGTTACCGCGCCGCTGGACGAGCGGATCATCCTGGATGGCGTGACGCGGCGGAGCGTGCTGGAGCTGGCGCGGGAGCGGTTGGAGAAGGGCGCGTGTGGCGACTTGGCGCCGCTGGAAGTTGTGGAGCGCAAATTCGATATGTTTGAGATTGAGGAGGCAGTGCGGGAGGGGAGGCTGTTGGAGGCGTTTGCGGCGGGGACGGCGTTTTTTATTACTCCGGTTGAGCTGATCAATTTTAGGGGGAAGGACTTGAAGATTCCAATGGCTGAGGGTGATTCCGGGGCGTATGCCAAGGTGATTAAGACTTGGTTGAGGAATATCATGTGGGGGAAGGAGCAGCATAAGTGGGGGTATGTTATTGAAGAGGAGTAGAAGAGTAGTTGGAGAAGAGTGGTTGGAGAGGAGTGGGTGGAGAAGTAGATGGAACCTTGGATTCTATAAACGCATGTTGGAACACGCTGTTGCTATTGATGGGTGGTTAGATTCGTCTTAAAATCTCGCCGGAGTCCTGGCAGAGGACATGGACAGCGTAAGAGGTAATTCATGCGGCGTCCGGAGGTTCATTTTCACCGTTCAAGGAGTATGAAAAATGATCTTGTAAATAGTTCTACTAATGTACGTACCTAATTCAAACGGAAAAAGAAGGCCACGCCATGCAATATCTAAACCTATAAACCCAACACCTTCAATGCATATAGCCATCTATCAGTAACCTCTCTAAACTTAGTTTCTGCATCACATCACCTCTCTCCACTCGATTTTCGCATCCAATAACTTCTCTCAACTCGGCTTCTGCACCCCATCCAATCCGCGCATAATACCATCCGCAATCTCCCCAGCCCTCCCCTCCACAGTCCTCATATCCATCCTTTCCACCGCCAGATTCACACACTCCATGACCTCCCTCTCCTGCACCACCTCTCCCATCACCTCCCCCTCCGTGCACCAATACTCCTCCACCACCCCCCTCAACCCCTTATCCCTAACCAACGCATTCCGCAACACCCCTAGCGCCCGCAACCGATGCAGCGCGTCCTCCACCGCCCGCGTGCTCTCCTCCACGCGCTCCGCGACGCTCGGCCCAGCCGCCAACCACCGATTCGACGCCGTCAGCCACAGCGCGAGGCCGAGCGCCGCGTCCGTGGCGGCCACCGCAACGCACCGCAGCACCCTGACGCGCCAGAAGGCGAAATCCAGCGCCGCGACGACGGCCGCGTGGCGGTTGCGCCGCACGTCGTAGCGGGCGACGTACGCGACCTCGGCGACGAGTAGGGCGGCGCCGGCCAGCGCGGCGTGGGTGCGCCAGCGGCGGCCCTCGGGCCCGCAGAGCACGCTGCTCGTCGCGGCGCCCAGCACGGCCAGGTGCAGCAGGTGCGGGGCCAGCAGGCGCGGGAGCGCGTACGCGAGGTACGAGAGCGGGTCGTCAGGCCCGCAGAAGGGGCAGTGCGCCAGCGCGTCCGGGCCGAAGAGGAGGTACAGCAGCCTGGCGTCCGCGCTGGCGAACCGGGCTTTCAGCGCGTTGTCGAGCGGCGTCAGCGGTCGGAGCAGCGCCAGCCGCGCGAACAGCACGTCGGTCGGGATTTGGAGCCGCGACTGCGTTTTCAGGAAGATGTTCTCCGGTGCGAGGGCCGGGAGCGTGGCGAGGAGCGCGATGGTCGCCGATGCGAAGAGGAGGTGCTGTGCTGTTTGGACTTTTTTGGGGACCGGCCGGATGGGCACGCGCGGGTTGCGCGAGGGCGAGCGGAGCGATTGGATGAAGGCGACGAGTTTGGGGAAGAGGAAGGGCCCGAAGAGTGTGAGGAGCGTGCGGAGAGAGGGGTCGAGGAAGGTGAGGCGCGGGACGAGGTAGAAGCTGCAGACGTAGAATATTATGGTTTGCCAGGCGGCCATGGTTGCGGCATGAGGGCTAGATAGACGAGATAGGACGAGACGGGAGGAAGAGATAGGACGAGACGGGAGGACGAAATAGGAGGACGAGATGGGAGGAGAGGCTGGTTGTGGTGAGGCGCTCGTAGAGGATTGGGGCGTGTATGGGGTTTTGAAGAGGTTCGGTGGTGGTTCGTTGATTGTGATCCTGGTCAAAACGTGGCCATTGTTTTCGGTCCATATAAAATGCACCTGGAATACGAATTACCATATATAAATTCAGGCCTCTCCAATTTAATTCCGGGCTTATAAAATGTCAAATTTCGTAATATTCATTGGTATATAATAATTATGGCTGGTGGGCCAACACATCCTATTTGACATCACAGTCGACATGAGCTCCTGCGATTCAGTCATAATACCTCGCTTCCTCCCGGTAGCAAACAATCCGGCCTCGTCGTTCACAATGTGTTGCCGGTGTTTGAGAACGACCGTTTACCGCATCGATATTCTTGCCCTTGACATTGGCGCTACAAGGAGTACCACATACATGGCTAATATCATTTAAACTCCAGGAAAGAGACAACTCCTAACAGATTGAAGTAATACTGTTGTACCAACTTTTATCTACGCTTCCGGCTTTTGTCCACATACTATATGCCTGTGACAGTCATCGTGTTAGAACGCGTCTCTATTTGCGGCTCTCAGAATGCACTCACAGATCAATTTGTGCATGAATGGCTTTGCTCTTCAGCTCTTTCCTAACCTTTGCGATCAAAACATCGGCTTCCTGGAGAGGCCATTCCAGGACACGTGTCAAGAGTCGATACGAGAATCCCTCGAGTCCGTCGAGAATCTGAACGAGATTGAATAGACCAACTTCTTTCTATAGAAATCCGACCATGTAATATTAGTCACAGCATCGATCCAAAGATTTTGATCACAGAGCCTACCTTTTGTTTATCCTTAGCCCAAGGGCCGATGGGGAGCTTGACTTTTTCATGGTGGATATTTGTGAACCCTGCATCTTTCACCCATCCTTCAAGAAGCGGACCTGGACTTGGTTCACGACCATTCTTGCGGGATGCGTCAAGTAGAATATCGACCCATTTTGATGTGTTGCTGTCATCCTTGAGCGTATCGTCGTCTGAGTAATACTTCAGGTTAAAATCCTGAAATTCTACCCAACCACCAGGCTTCACGTTTCTAGATGTGATGTCGACGTTAGCGCAAGTTCATGGGCAAGTGCCATAATTGAGATGGTTGACTAACTCGAGGGTGCTCTTGACCAGGCCAGGCCAATCCTTGATTGCAGAGCATAAGTATCTGCAAAATATGTAATCAAATGGCTCTGAATATGCCCAGGCACTCTCCACATCATCCACCTCAAACTTGACATTCGGTGGGACCCTAACTACGTAAGCAGATTTGTCTTGTAAACGCGCATTTGACATACCATGAAGGCTGCATCGGACTAAGATCATTACCCAAGATCTACACCGTTCTTAGCATCGATTTACATCGAGTAAATGGCAGAGGTGAACGCTGAGGTTAATTACCTCGGCTCCTGGGTGGCTTTCGCCTATCACACTATCAGCATACGCCCAAAAGCAATGTCCCAGATAGACATACCCATTTCTATCGCCCATATACCGGTTCCAGTACCAACATCTAGTATTTTGAGGGCGCCGCCTTTCTTGATTGGTGCCAAGTACAGCCTGTCGCCCAAAGCTTTCTTGAATAGAAAGTGAGCAATATCTAGCCGTTCTTGCTCAGCCTACTCGACCACATAGTCAGCGAAGCCCTTGCGGCCAGTTGAAGAAGCACATGTTACCTCGTCATTTGGCAGGATGTAGACTGCCACAGAAATTAGTGACTGTGCATTTAAGACGGAGCATTTCCGACAATACCTCCTGGCCGGAATGCGTGGTAGCGGCGGCCATTTTCAGTTGGGTAATTTGTTACGCTCGAAGAAAGGGAGGTAGTAAAGGAGGCGCTTGGTTACATTCAGAAATTTGTCATTTCAGAAGGACGATAGAACACATACAGTTCATCGCCATAGTCTCCTAGAGATGAATCTGCATCATTTGGGAGGTGCTATAAGAAGCCTCGGTATTAGACAATTTTTTGGCGCAAAATAAATCAAATAAGTGCGACCTTTGGCCAGTCGGAAATTCTTCATCTCTTTGAATGATCGAACAGTGAAGGAAATTGAAAATTTGCTGGGACATACATCAGGGTCAATTTCAATAGGAGCAGGCTGAGCAGCGGAAGTGGATGCCATTTTTAACCTAGACCTTGGCGCCGCCGGCCTTCAAATGGTATTTCTGCTTGTTTGCGGCAATCTTAAATCAGACGATATGGTGGTCAGTATTTGAAGTTGAAGATAGCACGGGTGGCGGCAGTCGGGCGGTATTGATAGCGGTTAGGCCTTTGGGCCCTCCGTGCGACCATGAAGCTGGATATAGTCAAAGGTCGGAGCATCTACAAGAAGGGTGAGTTGCAGTTTGATCATGCACCCATGCCTGTAAGCGGAGGGAAGACGCTTCGGCTGACTTTGTTTTCCCATTCCCCCTGCACAGGCGTAAATGCAATTCTTTCTCTCATCCCACTCTCCACGCATTCTTCAAGCCCCAACTCTGTTAATGATTCTTCGTAGTTATCCTGAACCGCTGCCATCATTTGCCATCACCTCTCCTGTAATGAATATGCTGGGAAAATTGCCTTTTGCTTGCCCGAATCCGATAAATATCCTGATCCTCGTATTTCACACAGACCAAAAACCTCTTTCCGAACTTCCATGCGCCAAATAGTCTCCCTACCGGTCGAGTTTCCTAATCAATTTTGCTCCGTCATTTCTTTGGAGGCGACGCTGTGCCATATGCACGTGGAGGTGCAGAAGAACCAACTGGCCTTTTCAGTGTGGAAACCGAATTACCTAGCAGCCAACCTATGAGGCCATCTAATCAACAAGATCTTTCATGCTCGAACGACTGTGCCGCATCCACTCCCACCGGCCGGGCGGCAGTTGTGAAAATTCTCCCATGGAATCTTCTGGCTCCCTGGCTCCCCCGTTTTCTGTACTAATTTAAGCAAAGGCGGCTCCCGGTCAACGATCTTGCCGGCTATAGGGCTAAAAGTGTATAAGGTTTATTTATAGTAAATATAGACTATCGTCTAACTGACTTTGAAATAAACTTTCTTCGCATATAGCGAGTCTCAGGGGTGTCGATACTCGCAACCGAATACCCGGCATTGACGTCTTCGGCTGGCTCGGCATAATACCGCGTAATATCGGCAAAAAACAAACAGGGTAGACCATGTCATTGATCAAGCCATGTTCAGAAGTCGCAGCGTCTGATAGCTGCTGGTTTATGCTCCAATGTCTGTAGTTAGGAGGGTGCAATGAAGAATCTTGATGGGCCCAATTAGCTTCAAGAATGACTCCTGTATCGGGGGTTTAGGGAGCCAATAGATCTCTCGGCTGATGCCTAATTTGTCTGACAAGACCCGTGTCAGAAAACGTGCGCTGATCTAGTCCAACCATTCTTCTTTTCTTTGCCGCGTACGGCTCCGGATATTCACAGCCCCGCAAATGTGACCAGCCTCGTAACCACGTTCTTCTCTTCGTCATTAGGTAATCTTCCTGTGAGCTCAGAGAAATTTCGGCGGGGATTTAGAGCAGCTGAATCCGTAGCTACTTGACTCGTAATGAGCCTACTGTGAAATTTATTGAGCAAATTATCTTTAAGCTCTTACAGATACCAGCGAGAAATCACCTCTTGCTATGGCCCCAAAACAAAATTACGTTCAATACTGAAAGAACTAAGTATTGACTAGGGTACGTGATTTCTGATAAATAAGCTCTTTCAAGCTTCTTCAGTGTCTCGGCAGCAATGAGCCAGAGCACTTTCTTGGGACACAATAGGACAGCTTTGCTGCTGCTTTCAGAACTATGCTTGGAGATCTGGGCAAATAGATGGAAGTGTCATGNTTGGTTAGCTTACCGGAACATTGTCGGCCCTGGTTTTCTAGTTGATAATTCTTCGCTCACCAACAAGCTTCGTCCTTCACTTTCCTCCATGGACTCAGGCCTAGCAGTGGTCGGATTTAACCAATTCCGACAATATTCCTTGGGACTTCTAGTACCTTACCAGAAATGCTATTTCGTACCCCGTATCTTGCTAAAAAAGGAGGAGCCAGCATCCTCACAAGCTTGTAGAGTACCAGCAAACATGGCGCTATCGAAGACTCGGAGATCACTACTTTCCAAGGTCACGAGCTCAAAATGACCGCCTATATCGAAGCAAGACCTGCCAAGGTCATCTCACTCGTGTTGCAGTGTCTAAGCGAAAGCCTTGAAGACTTTGCGTCAAATTGATGAGAAACATTTCAGAATTCACAGGAAATATTTAGTGGAGCACAATTCTACGTAATAATTTTATAGACCTCAGTCCTAGTATCTGTTCGTGATATCGTATGCACATGTACAATTACAACTCCTTTCGGCCTGCCTCAGTCTGCTGAGAAGACTCCGTCCCGCCAGCTGCACCCTTTTGAGGCCCGTCTTTCTGCTGATCCGCGGAGTCTTTGGTCACGAGGGTATAGATCGCTGTGATGGCTTCACTGACAAGCCCTATGACGCTTGCGCATGCAATGTCCCAAATATTGATACTGATGCTGCCACGAGGCGCCCTGGGGAACGATAGAATCCATTCCACATAACCCGGTACCCAACCCTGGGGTATCCAGAACAAAGGCTGCTTGGTATACCAGAGCTGTAAGAAGAAACGGAGGCCGTTGGTGCTTAGCCAGCGGATGGTAGTAACTGTTGTGTCAAAAGACGTTTTAGTGGACCGGATGGAGGAATCTGGAGTGACATATGTCAACACAACTTTATCGAAGTAGCCCTATGGATCATGATCAATAGAATGCGTACCAATCTTCTCAAATTCCGCTACAGCCTTGTCGTACTGTCTCTGCAGCTTCGCCCATTTCGCGAAATTATCCTGCGCGCTGACTCCGTTGAGTTCTCTTTTCAAGCGCACAACCTCACGCTTCATCCGCATCTGTTCATGCGCTGCCCTCGCTGTCTGCGTGGGGAGTTTGCCGTATAGGATCCATAACTAATATTCTGTTAGTCGCCAGTCCGATGACGTGGAGAACCGGGAAGTTTACTAGCTGATTTATTGTGTTCGCACCAAAAGTGTTGAGAAGATGAAGGACTAGCTGAAGAACGAAGACAACCAAAAGAAGAGAAGGCATGTCGGCTTACAGAAAGCCTGAAAGTGTTGTAGGACGTTATGAAGATGTGCGATATTGACTTCATTTGAGAAATGACACATACTGGTCCGAATAATTTTCGCTCGCTCCGGATCGTTAGCTAGGGCTGCCTGCCTAACTCATAAGGCTGAAAAGCATCCCTTAATTCATCTTATTAAATTTACCTTCACAGCAACACCCTCACGAAAAGAGAATATATTACAGCTAATCTTTAATGGCTAGAAAGGCAGATGTTGCTCTATCAACCATGCTACCAAAAAATCATGCTTACGATGCCTTGAATGACTTTTTTAAGGCTCATGAGAACGTCGCGGTAGAAATAGAAATTCTTCCATCTGCTTTAGCTCCGACCGATGCCCTCATCCTGCAAGATGGAATAAATATTGGGATCCCAAAGAAAGTCCTGGTTCAAGCGTATCTCAAAGCTCGCACTATATTCTTCCTTCAGGATGGCAGTTCACCCAGTAAAACAGTAAGTGCTTCAACCATTCCAAGAGATCTAAATTTTAGTTCCTCGCGTTTTCTGTCATTATTTCGAACTGTTAGATTCTTTCCAATATGCTTATGTGATCCATTAGTTGGCGCTCGAAGCTACAAGAATCATACTATTGTTTGATCCCGAACACCTAACAGCGGCCAATTTTCGCAAGAAAAGACTAGTCACGATTCAAAAGGAAGTCACAGGAGGCTTCACGAATACTCTTACTACCGCTGCTCAACAAGAACTGCAGTTTTTGAACAGTATACTGACTTCACCTTTACATCGACAGTCTAAATCACCAACTCTCTGGTATCATCGATATTGGTTATTTTCGAATATTCTGCTCACCACAACTTTGTATGATCCTTTCAATGAGCTATATGACCTACTTGTCAAGTCCGAATTTGATGCCGTGTTCAAGGCAGGAGAGCAGCATCCCAAGAATTACTATGCTTGGCAATACGCGCGAAGGTTGATTGAGCTCCTTATGTCAATCTCACAGCAATCAGAAACTCAGAGCAATCGAGCGCAACTGGATGTTCAGGACATTGTCAATATCTCTGCTACTCGAGTGAAAGATTGGTGCCTCCGCCACCCTAGTGATACTTCGGGCTGGTCTTTCCTTCTCTTCGTCCTTGGGTGTGTTGGCAACTTGCCTACCAGAAAGGACATTATCTCGAATATCTTAGACCTCACATTTGGATTTCGGTGGCAACATGAATCTCTGTGGGCGTTTATACGTACAGCTCTCTCAGATCCTTCTATACTCGCGGATGGCCAAGCTCCACTCGTCGAACGACTATACGGGTATGAAAAAGAAAGAGACAATTACACGACTTCCGTTAGTACTGCCCTCCAGTGGATCGAAACAAATAAAACAACTGTTCCTTAATACAAACGCCAGAACCCTCGAAGGCACCCTAGATACCATCACAAACCGTCAAGTCATGAACAACTGATGGATTATCTAAAGAGTACATGACTCATGTACTCTCGCTTCCCGAAACCGTTTTCCAAATATATTTAAGCGCTTCCCCAGTCCAGCCGACTAGAGACGTAAATCCAGACCCAACAGCAAGGAAATAGTCGTCCATGCAGTATCCCTGCTCGTCGTTTTGCTCATTATGGCTCGCAGGCATACGAATGCTACCGTAGTCTCTGGTATCCGGAATTTGAACAGCCAACGCCGGCTTTATGAGCCTCACTGGCTGTGAATTCCTGGATGAGGAAATCGCGGGGTTCGATATCCGTAGTGATGTCCTCGCCGAGCCGGGCTCGAGTTGCGAGCCCGGAACATAGCCCGTCAGGCTCTTACTCCTAACAAGCAGCCGATTCAACGACTCTTTATCCAACTGGTAGTCAAGGCTCAATGGAGTCTTCACATTACCGTAGGAGCGGAGGTGGAACCAGTTAATCTTGTAAACGCCGTGGGCGTTTACGTACGACTCCCACCGCAAGCAGGCTCCATCTTGCAACTTCAAAGTAGGGAAGTTCTTCTTTCCAGCCTTCGTGGTGGCATCTGGGTGTGGCGGAGTGGGAGATACAGGCAGGTAGTGCGAACGGCGCTCTCTGTGAAATTTGTTGGTTTTGCCGTATATCTCGTTGAGTTTCTTGCCACGGAAAGACGTGACCTATGTTTATCCACATTAGTATGTGCCTACGCTTTACGCTCTTTAAAGCTGGTCTGCCTTTCTGCGAGGCTACTTACGATGTGGAAATGCACGACGTCCTCTTCCTCTTCCGCTGGCCGCGAGCATATGACCACTGGATGGTCAAACATGCCCTCATCAACAGGTCCTTTTCCAAAGACACGCTGAACCGAGTTTTCAGGCGTCTCATGGAACGGAGGGAGGAATAGAATCCGCCCTTGAACCACATCCTCGCTCGCGACCGTGCGAGGCACCGGCTGGAAGGATGACCGCTGCGTTCTGGAAGGCATATCTTCAATCTGGTGCAATTCAAGCGAGCGCAATACTGGCTCCTACATGCTCAAGGTACTTGAGTATATGTGTTCTCGAAGTAGAGGATTATAACAGCTCCAGCCTGGGGCGCTGCCTAACACCCTGTTTGTTCTAACGAGGCTTACAACTGTGCCTCATCGGCCAATTCCTATTAGTAGATGTCTTTCCGCTTCAAATCAGACCGGTTTCATATGTGGGAAACAATTAGCCAGTGGTTCCCACTGCTACGGGAGAGTTTATCGCAGCGCTTAGCTGTGCCGCATGCGGAATTCAAGGAAGTAAACCATAGAACCACTATCTTGTGTACTCCAACAAGTTCTTTGGGGCGAAGGATCCGTGTCCTAAGGCCGCATGATCATGCGCTGTCAAACTTGCTGTGAATGTCTCAATTTTGCGGAGAGCCGAGTCAATTTCCCGAGAAATCTCATAGCTTCACTTGCATCTTATAGAAACACCATTTTAGATTTTATATTATGTTTTCAAACAAGAATAACCTTCTCCTTAAAAAATTATTATGCGTTTGTGGACTACCTCAGCGGACATTCCAGGCAGCCTTATTTCAGCTGAAGAGATCAGCCACCTCTCACCGGTATTTAGTGGAGAAATGTTCTCCAGCATAGGGCTTGAGCTGATACGACTGCATCAAATAAAAGCTACTGTAGGATTAATCTAGAACAGGCAAAGGAAACTACAAATACTAGTCGTCGCAGACTTTCGGTGTAATTATAAGGTATCAAAAGGCAATCAATACGAAAGATGACCCGCCAAACTGCGGCTAGTGCCTGCGCCGCATCTTGGCGCCGACTCTAGCTTCCATAGAGGCTCAAATTCTTCTCTTGCATTCGGGCTCTTGAGGCTTTAGCTCTTCAAGGCGCCAGCTGAAATTTCTTTCAAGGCCAGACTTACTGCATGTGTCCTTGAACTCATCTTGGAGCTCTTGACCATCCACCCAGCGGTTCGATTTGGAGAGAGATGCGTTCTAGGCTAGGCGTATGTGTCGACCGGAAATCTGAGGTCAGAAAGGAGGGACTCGTGTGTAGATTGATCTATGAAGAAAAGAGACTATATATACATGAGGTGGGTGGCGAAACGCTGACGACGACAATTTGTAATTGCCACTGGGACCACATTGCCACCTCGGCCGACAGTATGTGTCCGCCAGTCCTACAAGAAATCACGCAGACAGAAGAGAAAGTGTTCTTCCGGCCACTCAGACCCACAGCTGTCGAAGTGAAAGAGATGATTGGTGAGGCATAGGCTGCGGAGGGAGTAAGGTAACACTTGTGCCATTGGTGAAGCATTTTGAGGTCTCAATCCAAAGAGCACGACGATAGGAATTGAGAGCGACGTAAGCACTCGCATATACTTCAGTGATCCTACATGCATCGGGACAAACCGCCGCCTATGCCTCTGCCGAGAAATGCCGCCGGTCAGGTAGATGCTCGGGTTTACGAGTGTGTGTGACACATCCCACAAAACCAGGCTGGGAAATTGCCAGTCATGGTCATGTGTTTCGTCCCTCGAGTAGCTATTGTCGACATACCGATACGATGGTTTAGTATGATAGATCAGCGGTTTGAGCTTCGGCGTTGAGCGGAACGCTCCACGAGGGTTATACCGAGGGTCATTATGTCCAACATCTGGTGATTTAAGATGCTGAAAATCTAATGTTGTAATGTTTGATACTGCTGGCAGAAATACTTCGTCAAGCCCTAAATACACTGATAGCTTAAGGTTGTCAAGTGAGGGACATTTGTCAATCGGAAGATTAAGAGTGAAGACTCCGAATTATTGCAAGAGGCTCTTGAGCCTCATTATATACACGAGGTGGGTAGCAAAAGGATGACGACGAAGCTGACGATGAAGCTGACGACCTGAATCGGATGTCCTTACCACCGTCTTACTACTGTCTCAGTTACCTACCTTGCCTCGGTCATCGACTCGGTCATCGACTCGGTCACCGACTCGGCCAACGACGTAGTTTACTACCCCTTCCTTATGTATATATAGAGGCTCTAGAGCCACATTCAAATAAACAGAGTTCTCATTCCTGATCGTCCGTTCAACAAAAGCTGACAACTACGATTCGTAATTGCCACTCTGTCGACAACGCCACTCAGTCAGCAATAGGTAATAAGAACAGATCGACAACATTTCAATATGTTGGTAAAGATACCTGTAGACAGTTATGGGACCGGATGAATACCTTTATACCAAAACCTGTAGCCGGTAAGCTGGAGGGAATGTAGTAGATGGTCCTTGCTCTTCAGTGTTAAATGGAGGAATCGAAACCTAGAACAGATATTCAAATTTATCTATTTCAGCTGCGGTAGCTTTAACAGGAGAAGTGCAATAGCTTCGATTTGACCGTCCTGCAAGCTAGACTCTCAACGAGGTATGTGTTCGCGGACGCCTAGTTTTATTTGAACCAGGTCTTTTATGAGCTCCCTGCGAATTTGTATACCTGAAGATAGTGCAGTGATATTCCATAACCAATGATGTTTCTGACGTAATGACGGGTGATAATAGGGCAGCAGTATCTTCACATGCCTTTCCGGTGCATACACATGCCCCCAAGTCAGGCTAAGTGCTTGCCTAAATAGGCAGTTTGGAATATTTACATGGGGGTAAATTCTAAAACCTTTTTTTGTAGGTTAAGTCGTGAATGTTACCTTCAAATTGCCTCTATATTTGCCCATTATCTACAATCAAGGCCTCCCGCGCTTAGAACATGAAGGCGGTATATAGATCCCCACGACATAATGTTGCCCAACAGTATTAAGCCCTAGAGCCCTTCCTCCCTCCCTCCGCGTCCACCACGTGTCCCGCGTTATCCAACCGTTGAACCACCCTCTCTGCCAACTGTATATTGATTGTCGCTCGTTAAATCGATGTAGGAGGCTTGCGACGCAAGGAAGGAAGAATCGCAGAAGGTTTTAATCAGTTCAAACTGCTGAGACGGCGCAGGGGCAGGAGCGTGCGGGAGAGCAGTTAGATGTAGTCGACTGAAGCTGCAGTTAATTGTCTTATGTCAGCTTACAAACATGCCAAACTATCTATTTAGGCAAGCACTAAGCCTGATTTAGGGGCGTTTGTATGCACCGAAAAGGTATGTGAGAATACTACAGCCCTTTTAATAAAATTAATACTGTTAGATTCGGCTCGTTAAACTCTAAATTTTACATTATATAAGTATATAGATATAGAACATAGTTATTAGGCTATAAAGGCCATACAGAGCATTTTACGCAATATCAATTTTGGGGGTTTTTGTCGCCAACTTATTGAATTCACTCTACCGCCCCCTCTCCCGCTCATTTCTGCCGCCTTCTCTTAACGACAAGTCTGGCCACATGTGCCCATACGTCAGACCACCTCGTAGCAATATGAAGAAATGTTTCACACGCAACTTGGATTCGCTTGTTATTACAGAAAAGATGCTGATAGCGCCGGCATATATAAAGGGTGCCGGTTAGTCTTCAGTCATGATCCGATTAATCCAATTCTTCCATCCGCTTGGTACTTTCCGAGTGGCTCTTTCTACTTAACATTTGAAGTCTTATTAGGTCCCAGGCACCATTGTGTTAATGGCGATTCTATTGTTTTAATCTTTGACATATCCTTACTGCACCAAACAGACCATCAAAATGGCTCCTCCAACATCTCGGCCAATGCAGCATATTGATCGCAAGGACTTGTATATGAATCTGGAGGCGCAGGTCCAATACCTGCACTCCTTTCTAGATTTTAGCTCAAGTACGTGATTTTTCTCAAGCAATCGAGTACAAAAACCCAAGCAGCAATCAAAGGTTATTCAGTCAATCTGACATTTAAACGAGCCGGGGGACATCGAAGCCTTGCTATCGGGCTCCAAATATATCAAAACGCTTATTCCTGCTATCGTGAACATTATATACAAAAAACTTCTTCAGTACGACATCACAGCGCGAGCTTTCCAGACACACAGCACTTCCTACGAAGGACCTGTAGAACAAAACCTCAATGAAGATTCTCCCTAGATCTTGCATAGAAAAATGTTCCTTTGTGAATACCTGAATAAGCTCTGCTCAGACCCCAGCAAGATGGAGTTTTGGGAGTATTTAGATAAGGTGGGGTAAGTGCTTTGACAGTGATTTCACAATACTCGACCTACTATTACTGCCCCCCTTCATAGACCTTCCACTGCCATATGACCCATTGGACTCCCTGTAGCTTATCTTCAATCTCTCAAAACCGTAGACTTGTTTTAATTATATGTTCTACTTGCTTCGCAACCTTCTCGGTTCTTGAAGTTACGATATAATGAAGTGGGAAGTGGCCTTGATGCTAACATTTTGAAATAATAAAATGATGCATGTCAGTTGCGGCCGTCAGCATCCTCTGCATGTGGAGTACGTCCATATTGGTGTCACCCCCTCCTTCATTCAGGACATACTCAGCGAAGCGCTGCTTTCACATCCACGTCTCAAGCTCGACCGCAAAATAGCACCCATCAAGGCGCTAGGTAAGGTTATTCGGATCCAGAACGACTTATTTGCTAAGTGGTATGTGAGAGATGGCGACGAGTTTGAGAAAGAGGGATATCTTCACCGAAAGAAGATATTGCACGATGAAAGCGAGAGTGGGAGCGAGAGCGAGGGGGATGTTAATGCGGAGACTGTTGGCTGTCCGTTCAAAGGTATGGGTGCAGGGATGGAGAGAATATCTATGGGAGACGATGCACCTATGAAGAATGGTACACTACAGTAGAGGTGCAGGTCGACCAAAGCGATGCTTCTGTAACCCCGGCGAGTACGCCAACTCTTCCGACTGGTCTGTCGTTGGCTAACTCACAAAGTGCATCGACAATGGCGCCAAGTCCTTGATCGGTGTCTGTGAGCGGGATTCCTAGAGCTGTTGGCAGCCGTTGATTATTTTGTCATTCTTCGTCATCTTTGTAATATCACGTTTCATCTGCCAAGGCCGAACATCACGTGTGAGCCATTAACGAATCAGCGTAGGGGTTTGGACGTCGGTCATAGCTGGTTAGTAGGCATCAAGTATAAATCTACTCGTATCTCGTTTGAGTCATTCAGCCGAAGTTTAAGCGCTCTATCCAAGTCACGTTGACAACAGGACGCTCGAAGTGGTGATGTTTCACAGGCGTGGGATGCGTGGTGTTGAAAGGAGTAATGGCGTACGCCCACAATCTTAGGGCAGGAAGTGCTGGCTCGGAAAAGGTCGCCCCAAGGAAACTTGGCGTACCACCCCGGCTGATACGATCGCCTGAAACCTGCGCATGTCAAGTCCGTTTGTTGGGGGTCCGAATTGGCATCTGACGACTCTGTGTGTGGGAGCCTGATACGCCGCCTAGGAACAGGGGAAGTCGCTTGGAGAACCAATTCACCCGCTATCACTCAAGCATAACATGCCAGTCAGACGGCCATTAAGCTCGAGTGGGCGACTAGGTCTGCGGTCATATCACATACATTGCCCCAGATATTGGTAAGACGGTTGAAAAAGGCATAAGAAACACCGCTGCGGTGCGGATATCTGCAACTCGTGAGGCTTTCGAGGCAGGCAACATGCTATCACCGCCAAGGTAGCATTCCGTGGGCCTTCGAGAATGGTACAACAGGGCGCCCGCGCAGGAGCCAGCCCAGTAAGGGCCAATGATGGGCAGCAGACGGGGAGCCAAGGCGGGAATCCATGCTGCTGCGTCAGTAGCGGATTATTTTTGGCATAGTCCCAAATTGAGGCGAGCCCATCTTCCGAAAGGCTCATCGCCCCCGTCCTCAACTCCAACCTTTCATCACCACCGCGCGCCAACATACTCCCACCCGCCACCACAACCCCTCCCTCCACGCACAACACTTGCGACCGTATTTTTCTTCAAGACAGAGCTACAACGAGTCTTCCACTTTCCGATTCACGATTTATAAATTACATAATCCTTCTGGAACCTGCTATTCTGGCTTATCTAGCCGTCCCGTTTGTCTTCCACATACTGAAGCCCTCCACCTACGCACTGCCGTAACGAACCTTCTCTTCTTCCACTCCTTTTTTTTACCTTTAATGAATACTTCCTTTAATCTCCCACCCTTTTAGCTTTCGCTATCGCAAAGCGAACACTGCCGACACCCTTCCCGTCGACGTCACTACTCTGCGGCGCGGCGCGGCATAGCTTTCCCACGATTCACTACACTGGAATAGCCGCTATTACAGATGATCGCTGCTTCGTCTAGGCAACCGTTTTCCTCATCATGCAGTCCATGTTTCGCCTCCCGTGGAGCTCCGAGCCACCAGGCGACAAGATCATGGAGAAGTCAGCCTTCCACAAGCCTCGCCACGTTCCTGTCGTCGAGATCCCACTGCTGAATAAGCTTAAGAGAAAGAGGACAGATAGCCCAGAGCCCTCGAACCCGCATAATGCGCACATAGTGAAGAAGTGGAAATGCGCGCGCGGCGAAGTAAAGCCTGCTGTGATAGATGTTGGAGATTCCGGCCGCCCACATATTGTTGACGGGATCGCGCCTGAAGTCTCCGAACCTGTGAAAGCCCAAGAGGACACCGGCGCACCGGCACTTCGAGGAAAGTCAAGCTTGCCAATGACTGGGGAAACACTCGAGGAAGGCATCATCAAGACTAAATTCACTGAAAGCCCACATCCTTCTAGCACTTCACCTGACACGGCGCCTATTAATAACAACACAGTCGCTATGGGAACGCCTCTTTCGCAACTTCAACAAGCTATCGAAGCCCAGTTTAATTATGAGATCTTGCTTAAGCATAACGAGTTGCGCCTCATAGAACAGGAGCTCGGCAAGTGCCAGGTTGCCTTGGAACAGTTAAGACGTTGCCAGCTGATCCCGTATCCGGGAACTGAGTCGTTTTCCGAAAATGTTAGCAACGGTGTTGGCCCTGCACTAAAGCCACGGAGTGGTTTCACACAGCCAACGCACCCTGCACCTTGGGGAGTAACAGACGGTCCTTACACTCGGCATTATGCTAAGTGGTTGATTCCGGATCCGAAATTTGACTCCGTACCTCAACAATCGGGTTTCGGTCATGGGCAGAGTTACTCCGGAGCAGGCGAGGGGCGGACAACACGTGGAAGCTTTGCGGAATATCCGACTGCCGGCAAATCCCGATCTTCACGGACTTCTGCCGGTACGTTGAAATTTCAGGCGCTCGGTGAAAATCCAGCGCCTGTGCAGAAGCAGGATCCTCTGCTGCACAAGCGTTCCACGGATGGACAATGGGTTCGACTGTACTGTGCAGCTTGCAAGCACAGCAACTTTTCCAACACGCAAGGGTTTCTTAACCACTGTCGTATCAAGCACAATCAAGTGTTTAAGAGTCACGATGCAGCTGCTATCGCGTGCGGTGTACCAGTTGATACCAATGAACTCGGCTCTATTCTGCCACCTAACGATTCCACGCCTGCTAATACTGCTACGCCTACAGTCGGCCTCTCTGGTTCTTCTACTCCCGGTTTTGTCCACCCGCTCATTCGATCAAATGCTACCGGACCTGCTAAGAATGTCCCACCTCGGCCAATACCAGCACCGACATCACAGTCGAAAACCCCTGGTCTTTCCACCTCGGCTATCCCAGCGGCTCTTGTTCCCGAAGCAATCTCGCCAGGTATATCCAAGGTTCCATTTATCTCGTCTCCTCAGACACCTTACATGAATGCGCTCCTTCAAAAACGCGGGTTCTCAGGCAACTACAAGCAAATTGTCGAAACAGCTCGTACTCCCATTGATCTCGATAGCCTTGAGACTTCTGACGACGAGGAACGCGATTCAACCGTCCAAACGCCTGTCCACCGTGATTCTAAGGCTGCCACGTCCCAGCAACTCGCCCGACTTCCTGCAAGCGCTGCTACGAATGGCAAGACACCGGTAAGACCCAGTAGCAAAAAAGGTCGGCTTGACCCCGTGCGTCTGCCGCGTACCGCCTTGTATCCGCCTTCAGTTAGCGTCAATGGCATGGCTGGTAATGGTGATCGCAATGTCCCTGAATCGCCTGTCGATCTGAGCCCAAACACTGTGGAGTCAAATCCCGGTCTCATGAGCGATCATGATGATGACGATGATGAAGATGATGCTGATGCGAGATCGGTGCCGCAGCTTGATCGAGATGGCGATTTTGTCTTGGACGACGACGTTATCGTGGAGTATGCGAGTGATGTTGAGGGCGAGGGAGATAGACGGAAAGGCATGGTTGGGTTCGAAAAGGCGGGGCCGTCAAGGAAGAGATAAACCTTTGACAGTTTTGAATGGAGTTCATAGTAGTAAGAGTGTTGTGCCCAAGAAATGATCAGTAGTGCCATGGCTGAGTTACTAAACTTTCTCTCTCTCTATCTCTATCTCTCCCTTTCTACTTTGCTATCTAAAAGATTGTGTTTTATTGGAGCTTTTACGCCTTCGATGCGGTCATCGGCATGGCATTGCAGTCTTTTCCTTTAGCCGAACGGGTGTTATAGAAATTCTGGGAGGGAGGCTTGCACGTCTATTTCTCTTTCTCTCATTATGGTATGGTGTAAACGGATGGGGTGGGTATGGGATGGTCTAGTGATTGAAATTTCCGGCTGGCTGGATGGTTGGGTGGGTGGCTATGTTACTCCTTCAAACTCTCTTCTCTTGATCTGTTTGCCTATTTTAGGGGCGGGCTGGAAGTGTATTCATAGGTTGTTAAGGCACGCTGGCTGGGTTAGTTTTGGGTATGGGGCAGGAAGGTGAGTGGAGGCCGAAAAAGGAAAACATTGTATATATATTAGTCTAGTACTGACCATCTTAATCACTCTCATAACACGCCCAGGACTTGAAAATTGATGCGATTGTGACATTGCTACTCTGTTTTCACTGCCTACGATTTCATTGAACATACTCGTCTTATAAAGAAAGCCTTCGCTCTACCAATGCTCCGGTAACGCCTATGCTCAATAATTTTACAGCAATCCACTCACATCCACCATTCCTTTTTTACTGTCCCATGAATATTGAGATCTGGTTCCGTTATATCAGCCTTCTATTTCCCCTGTGGTTTTATACCCAAACAAAACTTACCGCCATTAACACGCAGCAGATACTCACATACGGACTCAACCGCTCACCTATCCGCGCGCACTTCCAGAATATGCCGAAAACACTGTGGTGTATCCATCAGCGCATTGTTCCACAAACGTAATCGAGCCACAAGATCTCAGAATATCAAAACGTAAATGAACCGGAGGACTGAAATTTCGAGCTTACCCATCCTTATTCCGGTCCATTATCCCAGGGAAGACATAGTGTGCGTAGGAGGACGTGCAGATTCTATGCTATATTAGTTAACGGAATCGGTGGAGAAGGAAGGATAACAAGCGGCGCACAATAAGAGGATGGCGAGGAGGAGGGACTGGAAGTTGAAGAGAGCTGTCTGAAAAAAATCTAGAAGTTAGCATTTGCATTCTTCCTCGGGGACATTTGGAAGTAGGCATAGTACCATGGTGGCCCCAGCGCTCAAGCGTTCGAGTTCAGTGTGAATGTGGCCTCTTGGATTATTTCAAGGCATGAAGTGGAATCAAAAGAGACTTTGTCAGGTCTTAGTTATGGTACACTCCTAGTATTTCCGAAAGGAGAGCGAAAGGTGCAGTAAACGTCAACCTGTCAAGACTACGGTGGCTGTCGCATGCGATGTTCGGAAAAATCGCGGTGCCGGTGGTGGACTGCGGAGTGACGATCTTGGACCAGTACGAGTATCCGTTCTGAACGTTACTCAGGATACCGAATCTACATTACGCGCTACTCTTACCACTTTCAGTGCATTGGAACCACTCGTCGTTCATTTCTCATGGCATAATTTAAGGTCTCGAGATAAGGCATCGAAAAGCCGTCATCTTGAAGACAGACGCTCTCTCAACAGCAAACCTCAGCTCCACTCTTCCTACGAACCAGCGCATCTTGTTGCTCCTCTCAAGCTGCAGCAGCTTCTTTAGTTAGTCATGACAGAACCACGCATGCGCATGCGCCAGAAGGGCCAACAGTTCCCCACGTCCGACTGTACGCTCTCCACTTCACGAAACCATACCCTACTCAGAAGAATAAATCCGTACCTGAAAGCCATCGCTAATATCCCACCAGTAGAGGCATACCTCGTAGCCTTTGGCGATGATCGCGACCCGCTACCCGAAACCGTCAAAGTGCTCGACGAGATCGTGACAGAGTACGTCCTCCTTCCCTCCCCGAACCTTCTCTCTCACCTGTTGCCAATCTAACTTCCTCCATAGCTTCATAATCGAAACTTGCCACGAAGCCACCGCTTGTGCCTCCTACAGCCGCCGTGCCAAGATAAAAGTCGACGACTTCAAGTTCATGACGAAGCCACCGCTTGTGCCTCCTACAGCCGCCGTGCCAAGATAAAAGTCGACGACTTCAAGTTCATGACGAAGCCACCGCTTGTGCCTCCTACAGCCGCCGTGCCAAGATAAAAGTCGACGACTTCAAGTTCATGCTACGGCGTGATCCCAAGAAGCTCGGACGTGTTACAGATCTGTTGAATCTAGAGAAGGAATTTAAAGCGAAACGGAAAGCATTCGATACGGATGAGGGTGTTCTAGGGAAAGAGGGAGAGAAGACGGAGAAGGCAAAAGGGAAAGATGCAGGGGCAGGGGAAGGAGATGCGGGCGGAAAGGGGGCGGCGGAGGGGGCCGGGGGAGAAAAGAGAAAAAAGCAGAAGGTGTGGAAGGGGGATGCTGCTAGCACTGTAGCTAGTAGTGCTGGCGGGAGGTAGTTTGTGTTTTGATGCGGGAAATTGAGCGGCATTGCTTGGAGTCTGGGCTGAGGGAGCATTTTAGGGCGTTGTGGAACACTCGTATCAGATATAGCGCCACTGGGTGGTAAGCGGAGGTCTATGAACCTTCGATGACTCTCTAGAGAGTTTTCCTGGAGACATTGGTCCCGCAGGCTTACACCAGCTCCGTAGTTACTTTACATGGGAGCAATCTCACAACCCAAGTTCTGATCCCCATGAGTTTTACCCCCAACCAAATTAAACACCAGAGCTTTTTCGCCCGTAAAACATGCAATCCGTAATTCTGTTTAAACATGCAATCCGTAATTCTGTTTCAACATGCTGATCCAATCCTCATAACATTTCATGACTCATTCGATCGATTCTGGCCACCCCGTCCTTTGCCCCGCCTCTCTCCCTGCCCTCCCTTCTGCCCACCGTCTCCACTGCCTCCCCCTGTGCCTGTAAGAGCATCTCCGGTGCCTAGCGTGAGCGCTGCGGTGGCTAACCTGTTGGAGAGATCGATTTGCGTGCGTATGGTGTTTGCGAGGTAGGAGACTACAAGGACGTCCTGGATGTGGTTGTTGCTATGCATAATTAGAATTTAACTCCGCGGCAACATAGAAGGATGGGAAATGCAATGTGTAAAAGACGGATATGCCGAGGCAGAACTCACAAATCTCGCTCAATATCCGCCGGATCCACCTTCGGCGCCAAACTTAATGCATTCATCAAGAACTGGCCGAGCGCACTGCTCGGCTCCGCCTCTTCATCTAGAACGTTGTTCACATAATTGGACACCCGCTCCAGCATATCCAGGACGTGCTGTATAGCCCTCTCCAGACTCTCAATATCAGTGAGAATTCCTTGTGTCCTGTCCTCTTGATCTTTCGCCCCGGAAATCAGCTCCAGTCCGCTCTTCTCCGCCTCGCCATACTTGATCTCATACGGCACCGGAATAAAAAGACAGCTATCCGCCGCACGTTCCGCCGTCACACCAACAGGCGCAGAGATGTACGTCCTGGCCTCGATATCCTGGCCCGGCACCGTGCTGACAGTCAAATGCACCGCAGGATGCGGCCACGTGCCATCGCCCTGCTGGCCGTAGAAGTTCTGGATAAGCGCAGAAAACGTGTTGAGCTCGGCGCTGGTCGCGTACCAGCCGACCAGTACCTCGCGCGGGTTCGCACGTAGGTGCAGCGCCAGCATCTGCTTCTGGTAGTCCATGTCGACCTCGACCTGCTCGGCGGTCTCCGTGTGCGGCACCGCGTAGCAGTTGCGGATCTCGACTTCGGTACCGTCTTCGGTGCGGGTGCCAAGCAGTGTGCCAATCACACGCTCCTGGTCCGGGTTGCGGCGCAGGGAGTGGTCGAGAATAGAAAATATAGCCTAGATAGCAAATTAGCATCGTCCACAGGTGAACGAGGACAGATTGGCGTACCTGAGGCTGTATAACGACACTTAGTGGGGCAGTGGAGGGTTGCGCTCCCACGGGCGCTGGGCCGAGCGGCCGAGCGAGATGGAGGAAGGAATCGGTGTCCGCCATGCTGGGCAGCGCTTTTCAGGACGTTCAGCGCTGTTGGCAGGCTTTGAGGCGGTGAGTAGAAGGGTAGAAGGAAGCTTGTGTCTCTGATATTGTTGCGGTTGGTGACGCTTGGCGTTGTGTGGAATTTCCTCGCCAAAGATTTCTGCCCCTCACCGCCTCAGATCCTCGTCGAAAAAAGTTCGGAGGTTTCGTGCTGGGCGTCGATACACCACTATGGCGCCAATGCGAGGAGGAGGTTTCAGAGGCCGTGGTCGTGGTCGTGGGAGAGGAGGGTTAGGATCTGGTTCAAGAAATGGGAAGAGAGATGATTTTCCAACGGCTAGAATTGAGGAACCAATGCCGCACGATGAGTAGGTTATCGAGATGCATGTTAAAGTATTTGCATTGCTAACGGGTGCAGAGATTCTTCTGAGAAATATATTCATGAATCGGATGCTGAGGCTCCCTCGGACTCCCCAGACGAGACTACATCAGAAGATGACGAGGTTCCTCAGCCAACCATCCGACCTTACAATGCCCTCCTCCAATCTTTCCAGGACTCAGCAGCACAGGAGAGGCCTCGAAGGAAGCGAAGGAAACTTGAACACGCTCTAATAAAAGGACAGGAAATTCATGAAATGCCTCTACACTCAGAAGAGATTGATGATGCCGAACCAGGTGCGGCGGATGCAGAAGAAGAGGTTGCTGGACCTGTAGAGATGGAGGACGTTGAGGGCGATGAGGATTCCTCTGATCCGTTTGAAGTACATTTCGCGAATACGGATGAGAACGAACTTTTAAGGAGGTTAAAGGCCATTGCTGCAAATGACTGGTCTAGCCAGAGGATGCTAACAGCAAATTCCGGGAAATGCCTGGCCTATACACCTGGCGGTGAGCAGAAAGGCTCTGTGAAACGAAAAGCCAAATCTACGAAAGATTTGAAACTGAAGAATCGGCTGTTTTCGACAGCTCATGAGGTCGTAGGAGAATTTGACAACCTGGAGCAAGCAATTGTGCCCCATATCTTTGACTACCAGGATGTTCTCTTTGGGGCCAGGTCCGTTAAAAATGCCGAGCGTCTTCGCCAGATCACCTGTCTCCATGCATTGAATCACTTATTCAAAACCAGGGATCGGGTGATAAAGAATAACACTCGAGCTGCTAGAGAACAGGAAGGGGAAGATATAGAGTACCGTGACCAAGGTTTCACTCGTCCCAAGATCCTTATGCTTTTAGAGACCAAACAATCATGTGTGAGAGTAGTGGACGCAATCACATCCTTGTGTGAATTTGAGCAGCAGGAGAACAAAAAGCGATTCCACGATACATTCGCGCAGGCTGAAGACAAGTTCTCGGATGACAAACCTGAGGATTTCCGAGAGTTATTCGACGGTGATGGTGACAACGAATTTCGTTTGGGCATGAAATTCACGAGGAAGACAGTCAAGTATTTCTCGAAATTCTACAACTCAGACATCATTTTTGCAAGCCCCCTCGGCCTACGGAGAGCAATCGAGTCTGGGGACCCTAAAAAACAAGATTACGATTTCCTCAGTTCTATCGAAGTCGTGATTTTGGACCAAGCCGATGCGATGCTCATGCAGAACTGGGAGCATGTAGAATACGTCTTCAGTCATCTCAACCTACAGCCTAAGGATGCTCATGGATGCGACTTCAGCAGAGTGCGTAGCTGGTACTTAGACGGAAACGCTGTATATCTTCGCCAAACGATTATATTGTCTGCGTACCTAACACCAGAGCTCAACAATCTATTTTCAAAAAATATGCGAAATGTAGCTGGCAAAATCAAGTTCCAGCACGAACATGAGGGTGCAATCATGGAAATCGGCTTGCAAGTCAAGCAGACTTTCTCCCGTTACGAATCTCCATTGCCAACAAATGACCCTGAAGCGCGGTTCAAATACTTCACGACAACAGTCATACCATCTTTAAACAGGTACCCTAAACCACCTGAAGGCGGCCAAGGTATTTTGATATTCATACCGTCGTATCTCGACTTTGTTCGTGTCCGAAACTATTTTACCACTTCGCAGACTACCCAGAATATATCTTTCGGCGCCATCTCTGAATACGTCAAGCTCCCTGAGGTTCGCCGTGCCCGTTCTCACTTCTTGACTGGCCGCCACTCAGTTCTTCTTTATACTAGCAGAGCTCATCATTTCAGAAGATATCACATCAAGGGTGTGAAGCATGTCATTATGTACGGTCTGCCAGACAACCCAATCTTTTATCAGGAGCTCGTTGGTGGATATCTTGGCGCTACCATCAGTGAAGGGAAAGTTGACCCAACCGAAGCTGGAGTAAGGGCCATGTTTTCTAAATGGGATGGACTGCGCCTCGAGAGAGTGGTGGGCACAAAGCGGGTGGGAAGCATGCTAGGGGATAAGAGTGGAGACACATTTGATTTTATTTGAACAAAAGATATCCTTCAAATTTAAATTACTCTCTGTAAGAGCCACACGGTTTTTGTACGAGCTCAGACCTGGCGATCTCGTATTGAGGCGGTGCAATACCCTAAGCTCAGCATGTGGCATTTCCTGAGTCTTGGACGTATTTGAGTCGGTATGTAAAATAAATTAGCAGTATAACATCTATTTACAGTTCTTCATTTTGCGGCACCCCCGTAGCTCTACTTCCATAGGCCAACTCGTTCCAAGCAATCTTAATGGGCTGATCTGTTAATCCTCCAGCCAAATTTAGGCATCTTAATCACAGTTTTACCTTTGCCTTTTCTGCTTGCCTGCTCAGCTTAAGAGCCTCTCGGACACCAAGGTCAATTAACACGTCTTCAGGGCCGCCCATCAAAGAGTCAGAAACTGCTGTGTCCTACAATAAGAGCTCATCGCCTTACCTGGAACAATCAATTTGGGCGTGCTTCGAAAAAAGGGTTCAACGCGGGCACCTTGGCCAGTTCTTGTGAGACCGAGTTTGGAAATATCAATACCGGTATCACGGGACTAAGTTTCAAGAAATACTTACCCTCCCATGATCTTCACGCACTCGTTGGCAACATACTTGCCAACAATGCCACCTTCAACCTTTAGAAGCGCAGCCACCCCACCTAAGAGTCTCACTCCTGTACCCAGATTCATCGTTAGCAACTCCATATAGTCAGGCAGTTCATAAGAAATACACACCATCTGCTGCACTCAAATGCTCCAGCTCATAAACGACCTGCTCCGTCCACGCCTGCAGCGCCTCGACCTGCCAGGCCATATTCCCAAACTTATACCTGACCACGGGCTGATCAATCAATCTCTGCCCAAACGCCTTACGCTTCTGCGCCTAGGCCATCACATCTTGCATGCTTGTCCTGCACCCACGAAGTGCCTGAAACACAATCCACAGTCGCTCGTGGTTGAAATTCACCATTGTCTGCCGAAACCCTGCGCCTTCGGCGCCGATAAGATACTCGGCGGGCACTTTGACGTCTTCGAAAGTCACGTAAGTGGTTGAGCTTAGCCTCCCGGCACCGGCGGAGATGGGGCGCGTTTTTAGGCCTGGGAGGCGCGGTATCAAGATCATGGAAATGCCTTGGGCGCCGGGGCCGCCGGTACGGACTGCCGTCTTAAGAAGACAAGGTCAGGGTGACTGCAAATGGAGAAGTAGCTAGGGAGAAGGGCTTACCATGAAGTAGTCAGAGAACATGCCGTTAGTGATCCAGTAGGTAATTATCAGCATTCGTGCAAGCGCTGTCATGGAGGGATGGACTTATCTTCTTCTCACCATTCACGATATAGTGCTTACCATCGGGTGTCTTTCAGCCGCGGTAGTCAAGTTGCGGACGTCGGAGCCACAGGACGGCTCAGTAACTGCGAGGCAGATCTTCTTTTGGCCACTGAGTATTTCGGGAATGACCCTGTAGAGGTCTGAGATACTCCTCGGGGCAAAACTGCTATGAACAATCTAAGAGGAAGTACACATGCTTTGCCTGAAGCGCTGGACTTGCAAATGCCCTCAAAGGTGGCGCTCCTACAGTCTATGGCGCAATGCTCATTAGCATTCTTTCGTCGCTTTCTCACTCCTTGACAAACGGGCTGAACATTAACCTACCAATCCGATAAACAAGCTTGCGTCCCTCCTCCTCTAACCAGTTCATCCCACAGCACAAAATCATGGAACCCGTCCCACTCCTCAGCCTTAATCCTGGCAATAATAGGGTACCCATTCTGGCGGAATTGACTTTCCCGCAGCGATTGGGACTAGCAGACCGGTTTTAGCACACTCTTGGTACACTTCGTCGGGGATTTTGCCGGCCGCCTCCCATTCTTCAGTCTTTCCAGCGAAGTGCTTGGAGTGCGTCAGTTTTGTGGAGATTTGGAGTGAGAAGGCTATTGAAGCAGAGACCCGCGGCCGAAAGAGGAGAGGAAGTGAAGGAATAATGAAAGTATCTACCTCCTCAGACCATTTTCGGACGTAGTCGCCGAGCCTTCAGTGGCCATCCTTGTAATATGGAGACGGGCGGCCAGTATACCTTTAGAATTGTTAATATTTTGCGATCTTTGCAAGAAGAATAGAGCTAGTTTCGGGGGCCTGGACGAATGTAGAATGCTCACCAGCTTGGCTCAGCCCACGGGATTGTGCTCCCGTAAGGCGTGGTAGTCATATTGAGGGCTACAAATAAGATTGACTTTGAGAAATAGTAAATAGTATCAGTGTGCTGTTGCAACGCAATGAGGCTTATGCGGGACTGTACTTATTTCTTTATTAAAATCCTTCGGGGGTTAATGAGGGCTCAACGACCGCGTCTCAGTCAATGTGGAACCCGTGAAAGCAGTGTCCCCGGAGCTCGATAGCTCGCTACGAGCAAGTTGGTGGTAGATTTTCGGAGGTTTAGCCGTACGCGCGTGGGAGATATCGCTGCCATTATAATGGTACCTGCTAGGTCAGTCGATTGAGTGATTTACAATAATCTTTTGTTGCATTCTTGCTTCCATCATACTTCATGTTCTCCACCGGCCCGTAAACTAAACGATCTTGCGCAGAGAAGCCTTTTGACACGTTAGTTAGGATTTACACTGAGAGCACTCGTCTACTATAATCCCTCTTGTCGACCGAGTGGCGATTACGATTTTCGTCATCAGCCTCGTCGTCAGCCTTTCACCACCTATATATGGAGGCCCCAAAACTTCATTTCAATAAGAGAGTTCTCATTCTTGATCGTCCGTTCGATACCTCTGTTATTACTAAAGGGAAGAACCACCCGTCGAGCAAGACGATCAAGAATGAGAACTCTGGTTTATTGCGAGAGGCTCTGGAGCCTCATTAAGTACACGAATTGGATGAGTCATATGCACCCCTGATCTAAGCTTGATATAGGTGCGTTGTAGTGATCAAACGCCAGGCCGACACCTCATTCTTTCGGGTTTCTCCCTGTACTCAAGATGTACCCTGCATCATAAGGCCAAGCCCATTTGAATTTTTAGAAATGCAGCGCCATGTAAAAAGAAAATACCTTTTGGACGATAAACGCTGAAATTACAATAACTATCCTACCCAATAGTCCAAACGCCTCGGTCTTTACACCCCCAGCCATACGCGCAAATACCCTTCGGTCTTCTTCGGTCATTATTGGCTCGGATAGTAAAGCATCAGCTTCTAGCCCACTCCTAACAATGCTGTTTCTGTTGTACCAAGTGGAGGAACTGCGATCGACACGCTGCCTGTCAAGCTCGATTTGCATAATCACCACTGCGAGTCTGTACACGCGAGCTAGTATACGTATCTCTTCCTTGGTTATTAAGGATGTTGAAGTGACCCTAGTGCGGACCCTATCAGCAACAAGTCCTGCTCGAGCTAACGGTGTGAGAGTATTCGTTGGCTTGGTCTTGGGCCTTCTTGACGCGCTTGTTAGCTCTTAAAGCAGGTGTAAGTCGAGGACACTTGCCTCTTTGGTGCAGGGCCCACGGGAGGTAGAGGTGCTCTAGGCTTGGGATGGAGAGGAAGTGGAAGCAGCCTGCCTATGTGAGAACCCCTTTGGCTAGTTGTGCTATGAAACCCTCGCTTGGGGGAAACATATATCCAGAAACATAAAGACGGTAGATTAACCAGACTACGCCGAGATAGTGGATGCTTCATAGCCATGATTTGTTTAGGGCTAGTAATAGTAGAGTAAGTATGGGCATTAGTATCTGAGGGAGAAGGAAGTAAGTAGCATCTCCAAGGACCGATGAGTGGCTCTGTTTCTGCCATCTTAGATGCAGGGGAATGCCTTGTGTTACGCAGCTTCGCGAGGGCGACATGTATTCAAATGTGACATATCAATAATCCCCCATCATAAGACATTCCTAACGTAAATACATTTCATCTACTACCCTCGACCAAATCCCGAAAGATGCTGTTGACCGGACAATTCAGAATGAGAACTGTCGATTTAAGCTGGCTCTAGAAGCTTTCTATATACATGAGGTAGGTGCAGGCAAGAGAAACAGGTGATGAGACATAGTGGTAAACTGTCGGACGGACAAGCCACTCATAAGAACTCTGTCGATTGAAGCTGGCTCTAGAAGCTCTCTATATACATAAGGAAGGGGTGACTGAGTCGGTGACCGAGTCAAGGTGTAGGTAAGATGGCAAGAAACAGGGCGGTGAGTCATAAGGTGGTAGGCAACTGAAACAGGGTAAGCAAATCCGATCTAGGTCAACACCCCCCAGTATTGACTGAGCAGATGAATAGAAAGTAGAGCAAAAGTCAATATAGCCAATTTGATTTTGAGTCAAATCTTCCAGATAGTTACTTTGCCTAAAAATCGTCCAAATTGAATTAGATTGGATCCTGGATATCAACGAGGTTCAATTGTCGAACGAACGCCTCGTCCTTTTTGACGTGTCAGAGCCTTCGTCAAGCCGTCTACAGCCATGTTGAGTGTAGGCGTCCATTTTATCTTGATCCTTCCTTTCTTGAACTTCTTCATTAGCTTTTCCTTGAGGGCCTTGAGCCCAGGTAGGTTCTCTCGGCTGCATACAGCCGTGATATCATCAACATAGAAGAAGACTATCAGCCAATCGTTGTAGTGGAGGCATGGCTCGCCTTTGATAGGCTTCAGGCCAAAGGCAGTCAGTGTCTTTGTAAAGTTGTTATACCAAAGTAGTGGTGAGCGTCGAAGGCTATAGAGGCTCTCGGCTCCAGCTTCTTCTTGCGAGGAATACCATTTGGTAGACGGGCCTTTATTCGCGTGCATTGAGCCTTCGTTATAATCACCTCCCCAGAACGTTCGGCAGATCCGTTCTGGTCCTGCATATTCGGAGGCGTATATTCCTTAGTAATTCCTTCGACAGCTATCCAAGCTTTAGAGTCGTCGCCATTTCGTAATAATCGTTTGGGTAGACGCCGTCTTCTAAGCGACAGTCTCTACCTCATTCATTCGAGCCGTACATTCGACCGTCGTTGGCCCTTTCAAAATCGGTTCAGTCTATTCCCATCTGCCTTCTAATCCACCAGAAGCTTCTTTGCAAATGAGGCCTCGTCGGAGGTTCTCTGTTTCAGTTCGTGATATTCAAGGGTTGACAGATTGCTGTGCCAACCGCAATAGGCGTACGTCTGTCGATTGCCATAGTATAGTAGGTTGTTCTCATTGTCCCAAAAGACTCCATGTTCATTAAGCTTTTGAAGACAGACCAGGCTCGTATGAAAGCTCGGTATATACGCTGCATTCGAGAGCGTGATCGTCTCCTTTCCTTCAGGTGTATTAATCGTGACCTTGGCTGTTCCAAAGCCTTTGATTGGCTCCAGTCGAGAGCCTGCATATATAAGCTCCGTGCTCGGACGGATATCGCCGACGAACCTTGCTCGGTCGTTGATGATGTGTAGTGTGGTTCCTAAGCCTAGGATTACACTGTCCCGAAGATCGTAGTCGGAGGTTGTAGTTCTTACTTGGTGAACAGCTAAGTTCCCATTCGGCCTCTTGTCGACGTCCTCCGGCTTCTTGTCCTGCGGAGCTTGCCTCCGTGCTCTGTCTATTTTAGCCTTCAGTTCTGGTGACGCATCAGCGATCTTCTGATCGACTGTTTTCTGAACTGACTCGGTCGGTTTCCACCAGCTCGGTCGATTGACCTCATTTAGATACCAACAATCGTAGTAGGGGTGAGGCCCACCGCATACGCATGGCACCCTTGGCTCCATCTTGCTGTCTTCCTTTGATGACTCAGTTGACTCTCCCTCGAAGGTAACTGCATAGGATCCCTGCGGGGTCTCGCCTTTCCGGGCAAGCTCCAAGCTCCGGTAGTTTCGGTATATTTCGACTAGTTCGAAGAAGCTAGGGAGCCTCTCCTTCTTCCTCTTAAGTATTTGAAATCCGTTCTTCCAATATTCCGACCAGCTCGGGGTGATTGGTTCGACTGCATATACGAAGTCTTCTACCGATCGATCACCGTCTACCTCCGGCAGACTCAACTCCTTGCACTCAGTATACACCTTCTCCCACTCTTGCAGCCAAGTCTCGTAGTTCTGGTTCTTTGGCGCCTCTTTCAGCTGTGTATACTGAGTGGCGACTTGAAGCTTTCGGGCGTCGTCAGCCGGAGCACCCGTTGCTTGAGCGAGGTGAGCATGTCGCAGGTGGTGTTGCATTTAAACGTGTGTATAGGATGGGTTCGAGAGACCGTGCTTTGTATTTGAAATCGCAAGGCGTCAATCGCTGACTCCTGCTTCTTGAAGGTGCTGAGGTCGCTCTTGTAGTCGATTCGCTGTATTGCAAGTTCCTCTTTCTCGTCCGCGTCAAGCTCCGTGACTTTTGACTTCCTAGGATTGACAGTCGTTACTGACGATTGAGTCGGTTCTTCGAGTACTGGAAGTTCCTCAAGGTATGGCAGTGAGGCAAGATTGCGATAGGATTTTAAAACTGACTGCTGCCTATATCTAACTTCTTATATAATAAAGCTACGATATTGCCACAACGTGGAGGCAATAGAGAAGATAAGGAGCTTTTACCTCGTAGTATTTTGGAGATAATTAGATGTAAAGAAGTATGTAGGGTATGGCAGTGAGGCAAGATGAGGCAAGATTGCGGCAAAACTTTGAGCTACCACTAAAGCTAGGACCATAAGCTCACAGACTCTCGGTGGAGAATCCGTTGGATAAGGAGCAGTACAAGGGGGTAACCTGAGCGGGCTGCCGCCCTCCCTGCTAGCGCTGGCATGGGTTTAGGCCAAACAAAGTATAATTCTTCGTATTATAAATGCATACAGAAGCCACCAGATAGAAAGATAATACAATAACAGGGGGAGAGCAAGAGACTTGTATCTTATATCCTAAAATACCAAATCTTGTTCGCCGGCGAATTTCCCTAATTTAAACCCAATTAAGAATATCTGGAGGCTGTTAAGGGGGAGAAGATAACAGAGGTTTCCTATAACGAAGGAGGAAGTTAGGGGGTACGTAGAGGAGGAATAACGAAGTATTAATACTGAATTGTTTTAATGTGGCGATGTGGCAATATAAGCACTAGCTGGAAGTACTAGCAGGGAGGGCATGCCCGCGTAGTGCGCCCCCGGGAATCTGATTTGTTTGTTGCAAAACGAATGAGAATCCTTGGCATGCAGATCCCCAATTTTTGCACCCAACCTTACGTGCAAAACCGTGAGATAGCCCATTTCCACATTAAACGCGCCTTATTGTCAACATATAGTCTATAACAGCTCTAGTGTTACCCCCCCTATATGCACGCGCAATACATATATTCTTACGTGCAGAAGTATTTGCACACTATAAAATGTCTTAGCACGCGCTCCTTTACCAAAATTGATTAAAATTAACAACTACCCCTAACTATATCACAACTATATGCAATTAAAGCTCTATATCTCTAATATAGCCTCTTTACTTTACTATCTACGTTATTTATAAATAGCTAGTTATATAATAGCTTTATAGTGGCACAGTAAAAGGGTAGTTAGATTTTTGCGACCGTACGTATAAAATAAAACGGCTTAGTAGCTGACCTTTACTATGCCACTATAAAGCTATTATATAACTAGCTACTTATAGGTAATATAGATAGTAGAGTAAAGAGGCTATATTAAATATATAAAGCTTTAATTGTGTATGGTTATAGTACAGTAATATATCTAAGATTTGCGTAATATTAAGGGATTTCCTTATACAAATTTTATTGTAGAGCCTTATCCAACACCTAAAAATAAGGCTTAGTTTATTCCACAATAATAAGTAATTAAGACTTCTTAAGCTTTAAATATCTTATCTATAGTAACTACTACTGTCGGGAATGAGGCAAGTTGCCGTCGCATGAAGCATATTGCCGTCACGTGTCGACGTGGCCTTAAGTTCCTCACCCCTTTCCTTATTCCTATCAAAAAAAGAATTAACCAACATTACTGTAACCCTACTTAAGTAGTTGTTATTGGTGAGTCACCCTATGTTTCTAATACTAATTAGTGGTTAAATACACAGTTAACTATAGAGCAGCTAGGTTTTTAAATAGAAGAGATAGTCTCGTATAGGGGTGCTATATGCGCTTATATAGAATGGATCCCGGCGATACTGTGCTACCTTAGACTTACGGAAAACTAGTAACAGAAGTATTACTAAGTACTAGGAGATACCAAGTTGCGTCTATTATATAGAATAACCATATTTATGAAGATTTAGTTAAGTACTTTAGGTTAGAAGTGTTACTAAACCTATAGTCCTAAAATTAATGTCTAAAACGCGTTAAACAACTACGCATATAAAGATTTAGTTAAGTACTTTAGGTTAGAAGTATTACTAAACCTATGGTCCTAAAGTTAACGTCTAAAACGCGTTAATAACATCTTAATTGCCTACCTTTTAATAGTAAACCTACGAGATTCTATAAAGCTAAAAACCCTACCTACCTTCGATGTATGATACCCCGTTAATTCTATACCTACTATAGCGTTAACCTACCTAAAGAAGTACGAGAAAAGTATTAACCTAGAGATATAGGATATAGACATTAACTCTATAAACGCCAAGGAATAGGACCTAAATGGATTCTTAGTATACTGTATAGTATACTATATAGATAGCGAATACAATAATACTGAGCTATAGTGTTATATAAAGGAGGACTTTATTAGATAGATAAAGGAAATATAGGCTCTCGCGAAGAAGGATATTATATAAGACTTCCGTAACTTCCTTTAGGAGAATAGAGTATTTATCTCTATAGATGGGGGTGCCATTAAAGATAATATCTAGGAGTAAGTTATTAATGTAAAAAAAGAGCACGAATAGACTCTATAAGAGGTTAAGCACTAACTATATACTAAGAGGAAGCTTAATTTATAATAGAATCTAAATAATACGCTAATAGAGACGCGCTCTAATTCCATTGCTCTAGGCATAAGTTCTTACATTCCGTATTTATTGCTTCTACCTCTATCTCTAGCTCCCTAGGATCTACTAATTCAACTAGTAATATTAACTACTACCCCTTAAGAGCAAGCGCAAGATCCCCTTGCTTTACGATTTAATAACCTTTAAACTTTACCACAGGAAGATTAGGTACCACGCTATGTTCTACTAAGCCCTATATCTTTACTATAGCCTATAAAGCAATCCCTACCTTAATCTCTAATGTAATTTTAATGTGGTCTAATACTACTTAGAGGTATCTTAAAAATGCTTATAGAGCTTACAAAGCTCTATACGGACTAGGAGAAGAAGTTTAGCGGGGAACTGTATAACATCCTTAATTTAAAGCTGCGTATCTTCTATAACTATTACTAGAAGGTTAGACTAGAACCTAACTAATATTATAACGCCTATTCCGTTATACTTAAGGGCCGCGCCAGTACCTTCTATTATAATTATTTAGCAGGAAAAGGATATAATTTTAACCAAATAATATATAAGATAAGATACTACTTTAAAATAGAAGAGAATAAGTAGTAATATATATTAGAGTGGAGAGAGACTACCTTTCTAAGAATTATTGCTATGAACCTAGGTGTCTCTTAGCTTAATTGTCTTTAAAAGCTCTTTAATTAACTTTAGATAATTTAGCGTAGTTTATCTAAATTATATTAAGAGGACCTTAGCCTACGCGATTAAGTCATTAGCGCATGCCGAGGTATTAAAGAATGTAATCTTGCTTTTTTTAACCCTATAAGTACTTATAAAGGAGTGTATACTTAATTAAGATCCTCTATTAGCACCGCTCTATGCTCTTAAGAAGTATAGTAATTTAATACCTAACTCTAACCTACCTTAATTAACCCGGCTAACTAATATAATTATAACTAGACTAATTAAATATATAGTAGATATAGTAGGGGATATGGTAAAGGGTATAATTAACGTCGACTATAAGGTAATTATAGAGGTCCTTGTAGAGGTTCACTTTGGAGTAATTATTAGAAGAAGTGCTACGTTTATAAGAAGCTAAATTGCTAGTTAACTAGACACCCTCTTAATAGACGAAAGGAGGCATATAATAGGTTTTACTAAAGCGCACAAAATGTTAGAAACTAAGAGGTTACTATAGCCTACTTCTAAAACTTCTTGGTTTAATATAAAGGCGAAGAAGATCTTAAGGGTAAGGTTAATGAGGCCGAATAGCTCCTTATGGATATAGAAATTAAGGACTACTCTCCTAACTAATACTTTACTAAGTATAGTAAGGTAAATGGTATATAAACCGTTACTATCCTTAATAACTAATTTACGCTCTATTCTATTATAAAGTTAGATATCTTTAATAAGCTAAAGGAAAGTTCCGCGTTTTCTTTTAATAATAGATACTTAGCGAATATCTTCTATGGCATTATACTAGATACTAGAGCCGCAGGAGTATCTATAGTAGGAAAGCCTTAAGTTTAAGCTCTTTAGCAGCTTAATAGCTCTATTTAAATTAACTAATTAACAGTAGGCTAATATATAATTTGCTTTAGTAAGGGTACTATAATCTCTTTTGGCACAATTAAGGTCTAAACCCTATTAGGATATATTACTTTCTATATTATCCCCGCAAATACCCCGTTCCTATTCTATATCTAAGATATAAATAAATTAGGTGTTAAGCTTAATAACCTTAAGAATATGCTTATCTAGGGAGATAATTGGGTGCCTGTTATACGCAAGTAGGGTTACCCTTAATTGCTCCTTTAATAGCTAGAAAGGAGTGTTGCTTAAAGCCACCTAACTAAGTTAGAGTTACGTTAACTACACCATTATTTTAGCCACCTATCTATTTACTAATTGCTTAGGGTCCTTTAGTAAATAGGTTATAAAGTTAAGGTTAAGGTAATTAAATATTTTATAAAGTACTGCTACTACTACTAAATAAACTAGAAGTCCCCTGGCCGATTTAAGTTTACTCTTAAAGATAACTATAACTTTAACTTCTGTATTATTATAGATGTTATATATCTTAGCGGTAAGCTAATACTCTAAGTTGTTAACTTTTTAACCTCCTTTTAAGCCGCACGCTTTTTAAAAGATATTGTCTGTACGAGTAGAGGTTACGTGGTCATGTCTCTAATTAGTCATCCTTACGGTGACTTATCAGCCCCCTATTTAGGCACCGCGATCCTTATGATCCTCTGCGGAAGACACAAATAAATAAAAGAACCTGTTACCTTATATTGCAATTGCAGTACCCCCCAGGTAATACCGACACTGATCAGTGATATCACAGATCAGCTAGGTGTTATTACGAAGAGAGACAACACGCGATCGCTCCTACCAAGGCCCGTCGATCGTGTCGCGTTTGCTAAGGAGAACCCTTCCGGTATAGGCTCTGGGAACTCAAAGAACCGACTCCTACCAAGGCTTCGTTCGGTTCGCGTCCACCACGCAAAACAACCACTCGAGAGACACACGCGATCGCTCCTACCAAGGCCGTCGATCACGTCGCGTTTGCTAAGAAGAACCGACTCCTACCAAGGCTTCGTTCGGTTTCGCGTCCACCACACAAATCAACACCCAGTACGACCTCTTTACTAAGCGCCAGTACACCTAGCAGCGTTAGCAGCACCCCTACCTACACTACGACCTACACCACGATCTACGCCAGTCAATTATATCTAACACAGGAACCCAACGTCCAAACTGGGGCAACGGAATTACCTTAACTAATGAGACCACCGCAGAAGATATTACCAGCTATATTAAGTTCAAAATCAATNAGTATACTNAGTACAACTTTAAGNACAAAAGCCTATGGGAATCATACCAAGAGGACTTTGATAATTTTNAGGTACAGACATTTAAAGACGCCAACAGGCTTACACTTAAGGGACTCAAACAACTACTCCNACGCAATGGGGTATNGGTCTTTNACAAGAAAAGCAAGTCAGTACCACAAGCACTNTACGACGTCGCTCACGAGGACGACCGTACGGAATGGTCANATNCAGAAATTCAACTATACATCGACAACGAAGGATCCTTCAATTCGTATGTTATTAACCGTCNTCTTAAATTACGTTCATCAACCCCCTTAACGTCATCTGCCCCAACCCCAGCTGTCTCAAATGACCTCCCTACGGCCGAGCCTCCCTCGCCTACGGACGTCACGGCTCCCCCTACGAACGTCACGGCTCCCTCTACNAACGTCACGACTCCCCCTACAAACGTCACAGCTCCTACAAAAGTCACAACCGCCGTCAACTACGGCAGAGACTTAGCAACCCTAGCAAAGATGTACACGGAGGAAAGCAAATACAGCGGAGAGGATGACAACTTCNACCGCAAGCTTACGATCTTCAACGACCTTTGTGACANAGTTGGTATACCGCAAGAGGCAAAGATTAAAGGCTTTCCGACGATGCTACGTGGTATTNCTCTTNACTTCTACTACGAGAACAAGGCAACCTACACCACCTTTNACAGCATCTGTAATGCCGTACGTAACCATTTTNAAGGACCGGAATACAAGCGTGGAATTCTNACAAAGTNGAATGCTATTACTCTTAAGACAGTAATAATGAAAAATGAAAGCAAGTCTACAGCGGACTGTCTACAGCTACTGCTCAACGACCTCCGTCATCTACAGCATGGTCTTNACGCTAACCTCCGTAACGACGATTTCCTACATAACAAGCTTATCGTCGCTTGTCAAGATGTCGCTGCTTGCCAGGCAGCTTGCTCNAACCCACCTGCCACACTCACTGGCCTCATGAACAGCCTACNATCNTCAATTGTCACTTATGAGAAGATCAATAGTACCATAGGACAACCCGCTAATGCGTACTTACAGCCTACAGACGTATTCTTTACTGACCGTCGCTACCACCGACCGACGTCTCGACCAAGTTCATCAAATAATCGTTACAGCAATAACGCCAGGACGTGCTTCGTGTGTAAGAAAGGAGACTATTGATCAACTAGGCACACTAAGGAAGAACGTGACGAAGCAAGAGAAGGATTCAAAAGACGCGTCCACCAGTACCTCGCGGATAACGATATCGACAACGACTTCAACAAGGACATAGTTCCGACTACCACTAGCGGCAATTTCTTCTACGACGACTATGGTATTAAGCACTTTATGACTTCAAACGGACCAATACCAATTAAAACCGCTAAGAATATAGTCACGTCTATAAACAACGATGCCTTTACCTATGGCCTCACCGGTAGCATAGAGCCTGGTACGGAGCCTAGTACAGCAAGGCGCGATAACGTTGGCAATAAGAGTAGCAACGATAAGGGCAAGAGCGCCACTTACCTTTGTGACGACAAGGACCCTCCCAACCTTACTGTCGATATCGACTTCCTTAACTATCATTTTAATGACGATGGATAGGACTACAAATGCTCGGTTGATACCCCGGTAACACCTTGTACGCGCCTACCTGTTTCCACCGCAATATCCGCAATATCCGTAGCGATATCCGCAATATCCGTAGCGATATCCGCAATATCCGTAACGATATCCGCAACGTCTGCAATATTCGCAATACCCAAAACATCCGCGATTACTACCCCGAGCACCTGTCGACCTATATACTACTCCTTTATACTTTCTTACCTTCTTTCCTTTTTATAAATGTCGCCAGTGTCTATACNAGTAGAGGTTACGTGGTNATGTCTCTGATTAGTCATCCTTACGGTGACTTATCAGCCCCCTATTTAGGCACCGCGATCCTTATAATCCTCTACGGAAGACACGAATGAATAAAAGAACCTGTTACCTTATATTGCAATTGCAGTACCCCCCGGGTGATACCGACAGATATATTAGCTAGGAACGCATAGGATACTCTTTAATTATACTAGATTAATGTCTACCTAGAACCCCCTAATTAAATTATTTATAATATAGGAAAGAACTTCTTATTTATAGAGTTTTAATAACAGGTAAAGGCAATAATAATTAAGGTTAAGGAAGTCCCCGTTAAGGCATATAATAGTATTAAAAAAGTAGAATAATATTATACGCTATTACGCCGCGTATATAAGATTATTTCTTTAAAACTAGAGGGTGCTAGTAAAGAGCTTATTCTATAGATAGCTGTTAAGGCTATTAACGATACTACTAGCCTAGATAGGCTCGTACCTATATTACTAGTCTTTAGCGCCTACCCTTGAATAATTAACGATTCTCTACTATCTCCCTCTATTGTGTAATAAGCTGAGGCTATTTACAAGGCAATGAAGGAGGTGCGACGTCTCTACGCTACGCGCTAGGTTAATAACGTACTAGGAATAAGAAATGGCCTAAATACCTTAACTACGCTTAATCTGCCACTCTAATTGGAGGTACACGTATAGCGTAAAAAGGGAGGATGGTTAGGCCTATATAAACTTATTATAATTAATAGTTAAACTTATACTCTTTAGATGCCCTATAGACCTACTTAATTCCGCTTAACTGTTATTAAGCCCTACTATAGGGATAATAGCTCTAAGCCTTTATAGGATGCCCTAGAGGATACCCTAGAGGAGAACCACGATTAACGTGCTCTAGAAGGCGAAGGCGATTCTAATATAATTATAGTAGACGTACCGCAACTATAACGCGGTAGAGGTCGCCTAAAGGGATTATAAAATTGCTAATATCTTATTAATTTNAAAGAGCAATTTNTTACNGCTATTAAGAATAGAGATAAACTATTAATNGCCTTTATAANAGCTAAAGAGAAGGCTAACTTTAAACTTGTAAAATAGCTCTAAAAGGAAGGCCGTATTATAACTTTAGGAGCTCCTTTCTAAGTATCTAATAAGTAGGAGATCGACGGTCTTATTATAAGAGGAGTCTTTAAATTTAAGAAATACGACCCTACTAAGTTTAATGGAGTCCGCATATTTAAGTTAAGAATGGTTAATAAGATTAAAGGTAAAGCTACTAATACCCTATTTAAGAAGTTAAGGCTAGTTATTTAAGGTTATAACAATAACGGTAAGGAAGTAATCCTTACGCAATCCTCTATAATTTAATAAGCTAGTTAATAAGTTATTATTACGCTAGCTCCCTCCTTAATAAAGAATAGGATGGCGGTTTACCTATAAGATATTACTTAGGCCTATACCTAATTAGAGACGCGCCTTTAGCGCTTAATACTAGTATACCTTCTAGAGCAAATTCGCCACTAATATCCTAAGGATACGATTATAGTTGTACTTAAGCCATTATATAGAATCGCAAAGGTAGGAACTTATTAGTGGGCTACCTATAGTAAGCACCATAAGGAGAAGCTTTTAATAACTACTTTTATATTTAATCCCTGCTTCCTTATTATAACTACGGGAACTCTATTTAGAATCGTCGGTATATAAATAGATGATATAATTATCTTAGGAGACAACTAATTCTTAGCTCTTAAAGAAGATAAGCTAGTAAAGGTAAACCTTATAGCAAAGCTAAAGGAAAGACTTAACTTAGTAATACTATTACTCTTTAATAAATATATCCTCTCCCTAAATAAGGGCTCTATTACTCTACGCCAGAAGGGTTAAGGTAAAAAGATTAACGTTATTAATGTTAATTTTCTAAAGTAAGGATATATGGAGCAATGCGCTTATAGAGCTTATGTGGCTTCTATCTGTTAACCTAAGGCTTCCTTTAATCTCTCTATTGCCGCTTAACACCAGGAATTAACTAAGGATAATATTCTTACCCTAAATAAGCGTCTTTTTTAGTAAATAAACTATCTTAATAGGGGACTACTCTATATGCCTATTAACCTTTCTACCGCTAAGCTTTTTGTATTTATTAATGAATTATTTATAAATAATAAAGATTTTAGCTCCTAGCTAGGATATAAGATTATTATTGCGAATAAATCTACTAAAGAGAATAACTTTATAATCTACGGCAACTTTATCTATTAGAGCTTAACTAAGAGTAAGCGCGTTACTTAAAGCGTTCTAGCGTTAGAGATATATAGAATGGTTAACGGAGTTAATATAGTAATTGCAATTGGAACTACCCTTAAGATAATTATAGACCGGCTTAAACTTCCCGCTATCCCTATAATTATATACACCGACTTATATTCCCTCTATAAGTGTTTAGTTAAGCTTAGTACTATAAAGGAGAAGCGTCTTATAATCGATATTATGGCACTTTAGTAGTCCTATAAGTATTAAAAACTCTTTAAGATCTAATGGATTAATAGCTAAAATAACCTAGTAGATGTGATAATAAAGGTAAACCTAAATAAGGCACTAGAGACGTTTGTTAATATAAATACTCTACATATATAAGTTAAAGGTTAGGTTAAGAGGGAAATTTAAAGAAGTTAAGATCTTATAGAACTTTAACCGCCGGTTAAAGTTATTTAATTAGTTAGATCCTTGCTAAGAGCGCTACGCCTAATTAATTTAGGTGGTGGTGTAGACTTCTGCTAACTAATTAGGATTTTCCATGCCCAGTATGGAAAATTGCCATTGGCTTGCTTACTACTAGCGTTTTAGCGGCCTACCCGTCTTTATATTATCTACTAAATTCTACTAACTGCCGCATTGTTGTATATCGTCTGGTTTTGTTATATATTATCTGGTTTTATTGCATATTGTCTGGTATTGTTATATACTGTCTGTTTGTATATATATATATAGCAACCATAAAAAGAAGAGTTGCCAGTGTCGGGAATGAGGCAAGTTGCCGTCGCATGAAGCATATTGCCGTCACGTGTCGACGTGGCCCTAGCGTGGTGAGGAACCTTAAGTTCCTCACCCCTTTCCTCATTCCTATCAAAAAAAGAATCAACCAACATCACTGTAACCCTACTCGAGTAGTCGTTATTGGTGAGTCACCCTGTGTTTCCAACAACTACCTCTTATAAGAATATCGAGCTATTATATATGTCCATATAGTTAAAATATAAGTAGTATAACCTCTTAATTTTGGTAAGGGCGCATATTAAGATATTTCATAGTATACAAATACTTCTATATGCGAGAATATTACACGCGCACGTAAGGGGGGGACGCTGGAGCTGTTACGGACTGTATATTAGCGCGTTTAACATAGAAATGAGTTATATTATTTGCACTACCCGGGCTGCACGAGGCTCTGCACGAAGGTCTACACGAAGCTCTGCGTACGGAGGCTCTGCGCGAAGCTCTGCGGAGGCTCTGCACGAAGCCCTGCGGAGGCTCCGCATAAGGCTCCGCACGAAGGTCTGCACGAAGGTCCGCACAAAGTTTTTATATAGAGCCTCCGTAGTAGAGCCGTCGTACGCAGAACGTCGTACGCAGAGTTGTTGTGCAGAGCCTCCGTACGCAGAGCTTCGTGCAGAGCTTCGCGCAGAGCTTCGCGCAGAGCTTCGCGCAGAGCTTCGTGCAGAGCTTCGTGCAGAGCCTTGTGCAGAGCCTCCGCAGGGCTTCGTGCAGAGCCTCCGTAGAGCTTCGCGCAGAGCCTCCGTACGCAGAGCTTCGTGTAGACCTTCGTGCAGAGCCTCGTGCAGCCCGGGTAGTGCAAATAACATAACTCTATAGAAATAGGCTATCTCACGGTTTTGCACGTAAGGTTGGGTGCAAAAATTGGGGATCTGCATGCCAAGGATTCTCATTCGTTTTGCAACAGACTAATGTATTACGAAGCGATCAGCCAGAGCCCCGATCGAAAACCTAAATCTACGCCAGTACCACTGAACTAGTGGTCCAATCTTCACCTCACCAAATGCCATTTCCGTTTTCGAAGCAGAGCATTTCCTGTAATAAACTGAGCTGTGACTAAGTAGATTGAGACTGAGCTGTGGCTGTGTAGCCCTGGGTTGAGGCTGAGCAGCCCGTAACCAGCCCCTAGCAACCCTAAACACACCTCTCCAAACCTTTCAAAGCAGATACTTGCAGACTAGCTGTAGCATACTAATGGGAACCGCGTAGCCACAGTAATAAATATCAGCCATGGACCATTTGCCACTCGATGGGCGAGAGGCACCCATTGTCGTGTCCTATCTCCTTCCCGATGATTTTTCATACGATGGCGGAGATTTTAACGGCTATCCTGAGCGTAATGGCTGGGATTTCGACATGTGGCGAAACAACGATCGCACACGCAAACATATCAACATTGAAACCTGGCTCGGAAAGATCAATAGGCGATCGGAAGAGCTTGCGCCATTCCTCCAAGCATGGCTTTTCTTTGGCCTGATTGCCTGCTGTCTCAATACGCAAATCAACGTGAATGATTTTACGAGGGTTTCTGAAGATGGCCAAAGGAAATTCATTACAACTGCCAAGCTGGAAGTCTATTTTGCCGACTTTTTCTCGCGCTTCCCTCCTCCCGAGAATGACGATGAACGAGAGAGGGTTTTTGCAGAGCGAGAGGAGAAAACGGCAGAATTTAGGGCTACCATGNCCGCAGCATCCCAAATCTTTGAAGTCCTTAGAGGTACAATTGAACGGGGAAACCCTCCAAATGTTGGGGGGCTGGAAGAAGTGCATTTCGTCGCCACTCTCATCGGAGCATTATCTACTGTTGTAGCCTGGGCATACACGGGTCGTGAAAACCGGCATCTATTAGGCATCGGATTTGGTCGGTCTCCATTAATCTTGAATCGTTTTCGAAACAGCGGATGGTGTCTCAATGCGATAAACCGGGTTACTGCAAAGTTCTCCTTTGACATGCAGGCGTATGTGTATGCTCTCGGCACGGTGCGTACATCGCAGAATCACAAGAAGTGCACGATAGGCTATTGTTTCGCAAACCAGGCTGGAGAAAACTTCGAGCCAAAACATCTCGTCCATCCTTCATTAAGCTGTAAGAGCGGTGACTGCGAGTTTATTGCAGCCCCCATAGCGGAAGTGGTCAAGGTTCTCCAGGAAGGTTTTATACCAGTACTTGAAGTCCAACTGAGCGCCGAAACTAACAACTCTCCGTCTTTTCGAGTGAAGAAGGCCAGTAAGAGTATTCCGTACATTGCAATCTCGCACGTATGGGCTGATGGACTGGGAAATTCTCGAGCGAACGCCATACCAACATGCCAGCTCAACGCTTTGCTGCGATCCTTTCAGAACATTCAGGACAACCACGACAAAAAGATGGGAAGGGAATGGGACGGAAGCATGATGGCATTTTGGCTTGACACACTTTGCATTCCTGTCGAAGATAAGTTCAAGCATCTTCGAGATTTCTCTATTCAAAAGATGCATGAAATTTATAAGGAATCGCACTGTGTCCTCGTACTCGACCATGATTTTTCCAAAATGGCAAGAGAGGCTAAACTTTGTGAAGTCCTTAGCCGCCTAGTATTGAGCGGCTGGATAACGCGGCTTTGGACCTTCCAGGAAGGCTCTCTACCGCCTCTACTCTATCTGCGAGTACGAAACGGCGTGATAGATGTCGACAAACTTCTGGTGTCTTATATCCATCGCAATTATAAAGACTGGGTGGTTTCAAGACCGATAATGGATACTCTTACCAAGAATTGTATGTCTCTTTACTTGGCCGTGATGCCACGGAGGTCAGGCACGACATATAAGAGCAAAGAATACAAGCAAGATGACGGCGATCAATTTATTCAAGACACCGTCTGGTCCATGTCTTGGCGGATGACCAGTCGGCCGGGTGACGAGACTATCTGCATAGCTACCTCCCTAGGCTTCGACCCATCTGCAATCTTAAGAATTAAACCACCGGAACCGCGAGAAGACCTTTCCGACGAGAACAGCCAGAAAGATTTGGAGAGGTTCCAGGAAGAGCGCATGGTAGAGCTTTTGAAACTTCTCCCATCGATTCCTCTAACCATTCTCTTCGCTAACGGTCCCGGGCTGACCAAAAAGGGTTTTCGGTGGGCGCCGAAAACCCTTCTTCAACCGAAAACAACGATTGGCCCAGGAATTCCGACCGTTCGCCCTGAACTGTTGAATGAAGAGTACGAAAGCCCGAAGGCTTACCTGCACCCAGGTGACAAGGGCCTTGTCGCGTTTATTCCGGGCATCCGTATCCCAAAACTTGATGTTAGTAAAACACGGTGGGAAATCATCTGCCCAGACGGCGTCATGTTCCGTGCGGGTAACTTTTTCGACGACAGTCTATTCACCAAGACGACTATACTAAGGAATGTTGCCATCATAATGCCAACTCTTCCAGGCCAACTGGCGTGCGAATTCGGCACAGAGGATCAAGCATTTTTAGTAGCCATTAACGGAAAGAGCTTGAATCCCAGAGCGCCGAGATTCAGTTTGAAGATGCTCACTGTTGCGCTTATTATTGGCCCCGTTTTTATAGAGCGTAATGCGGCAGCGGCGTTGAAGGGTCAACGGAGCAATGCATATAAGGTATCAGGGGAGTTGATAAAGCCAAGGTGGTGGCTTCTGGATCAAGAGTACCTGGAAGACTGAGAACAATAATGCACCGCTGAACCATCGAAAATACTCTCGCAACCAGAAGTGGACTTAATCAGGTGCATTCTCCCTATATAAGGTAATCCAGACGGTTAGGACGACAAGGGCCGTTACTAACTGGCGCCAGCGCTATCTTTTTGGTTCAATTATTTCGATACGACGTCTCGGTGACATTCCAACCCCAATTTCTAGGTACTTTAACTTGTTTTCATCACCCAAAATATTATTTTGGGGGACCTCACCCATTCACTGCGTCCAGCACCCTAGAATGAATTCATCCAAGGAAACCTGCTCTTCAAGAAACTTGACTGTGAATTTCTCGACTGGATCATCCAGCTGAATGATGATATTCCGCTCTTCTCTTTGTAGTTTCTCCACCTCATTATGGGGTGTCATCTGGGTCATTTGGGATGGGTAATCGTCCAGGTCCCAGTGACAGCACTCGAAGCTGCAGCAGGTATGTGTTAGACCTAGAGCATAGAAAGTAATGCCTCGAATAATCGTCTCCACTAGGAGTGCAATCTTCTTCCGAGGGTTTTCTTGTCGGACTGAAAGTTCAGGTCAGGAAGACTCGTGTGAAGATTGATCTATGAAGAAAAAGAGACTATATATACATGAGGTATGAGTCACAGGTAGGGGGGGGACCCCCCTCCCCGTATGACTCATAACTAAGCCACACTTGGCGTCTGACATTTCTGCCCGCCAAAGGGAAGTTACAAAAGCACCAAGGATTTGAATGATGCCGTCAAATATCTCCGTATTCAGGGTTTAGCGACTATTTTCGGCGGATCTTGCAAAGCCTCCCAGCATACGTGAAAGAGGGGTGCATCTGGTTGGAGAACATTTGTAGTGGCATGAGTCTTCCGTCCTGAGTTTCAGGCTCGGAGAAATGGGCAGTACTGAAGCTCCCGAGGCCTAGATAGTTTCCAAGAATCTCTAATATCCTGTGAATCGCTCGGTACCTTTGCGTTGAATGTTCTTCAGCCGCCCGACTAGCAGTGACACTGAAAGGTACCGTTTTGAGAAGATTTGTACCGTTTCGTACTTGAAACTCTATAACTTTCAGAAAACGGAGTAGCCGCGGTCAGCACATGCCGTGGTCATTAGCGGTGTGATCACGAGGTCCTAAAACCGGCCCTTGTTGTGTCTCGCGTAGAGTTGGCAAGCCTCACAAGGTGTGAAATAAGGGAAGACCTGGATAGCAAATGTTGGTAGGGGGTACTTGGGCAGTCTCTTTGAGCTCGGCGATGTGCACGTGATAGTGCGCGGGCCACCTTGTAGATATCTTCTCGGGGCCATCGAGCTCCTTAGATTCTTCCCAGTCAGTGGTCTGACAGCAAATACTGCTCGAGGCCCAAAAATGGGACGAGCTATAAGTAAGCAAAGCCTGATGAACCGGCGCTAAGAGCCTGAGCGGTGGCTGCGAGGCTGAGGAGAGGCTGAGCCAAGATTGAGCCAGGTACAGGCAAAACTCCTTAGTACGATACTGGGTATATGGCGGTACATTTGGTATTACGATCTACACGCCCTGATCAAACCTTTTTTGGTGTAACTAACGATAATCTGACTTTTGGCGATATCGTTAAGCTCTACCACCAATATCGGTAGTTTTATGGGAAGGGGGTATATCGGTATTACGATACATCTGGCGCCAAAACCCATATCGTACTAAGGAGTTTTGCCCGTAACAAGTGGCTTACAGGGCGCGCACCTGGAGACGGTCTGCTGAAGCTAAATCACTGCAATTTTAGCGTACACGAGGGAGCTGAAGATCAGCCAGGCTAGACTTGATTAATAACTCACGTGAGTTTGCATAATTGTATTTGTCCGGAATGATGAAGTTTATCTCCCCTCCAGCCCTCCTAACTATTCCAACTTTTCTAATACATTAGTACGACATATTGGCGTCGCGGTCAAGCGCCTCCGGTTCAAGTAAAGTGAATGATTGATGTACAGGATTTGAAACTTCAATGAGCCAGACATACTCTCGGGAACATGCATGGAGTGGCTGCAGTAACCAAAGGGCCAACGAACTTATGCCCAGGTAGAAGTAGGATTAAGTGCTTACATACCGCCTGTTCGAAATTCCCTGCTGTGCAATGTTCCTTCTCTCCTTAATCCTCTCAGTAAAGCGCTAATGACATGCGGTATTGCACGGAAACCGGAGCCCTGTCTGTATTATGGCATTAGATTCCGTAAAATTTCCTTATGCCTTTAGACTATGTGGTCAGCTAAAGTCATTTTTCTGTCTTATTGGTAGCGCGCATATAACGTATCCCCTTGTCGATAACGGTTATGTCGACATTATTAGCAGCTCGAGCTGAGATTTTAGCTGCAGGGGTCCGTTTGCTCAGATCGGATATTGGAAACTTCTCGACGTATGGTAACTCGCCTCTCTACATTTGACCGAATTCGAAAGTAAGTTTGCTCGGGGCCAGTGCTACTAACTTAATTTACCATGCGATATTTTTCTTGTCGAGGCAAGAACGAAAGAATCCTTACAGGAGCATACCAATGGCCCTTAAGAAAATGCTCTCCCTGGTGGGCACAAGATACAAACATCTAGGGAATTCGCCCATATAATCGGTGGCGGCTTCTTTCATGTCGTGGTAGTAGGAGGTATTTTATTTTAATATCTGTCTTGTTCATTCCTCTCCTTGTTGCGTGTTCCAAATCTGCAAGACCTAGATTTCGGCGTTGGAAATAATGTTTGTCTCATGCTTTTTACTTCCGGGGTTTGAAGTTACTTTGTTCAAGAAGCTACACGGTGAACTCAACCAGTGAGATGCTGAAAACAGGAAACATAATGCCGGCGAAAAGTGACGAGGAATCAATAACAGCTGAAAATGGGCCAGATGTGGGCCAAGGGTCGAGTGCTGAGGATGTGATCGAAGTTCAGGGCAACGTCATGGCCCTAGATGGGGATTTGAGAAGAGAATTTGAAACTTGCGTCATTACAGTTCTAAAAGCTCGCAAGAGAGCTAGGGAGGCTATTGAAGAATATGGTATTTTTTTTTGGTTTCAATAACAGTTAGTTTGTCATACTAAGATTACTTTAGTGGTTCGCGCAGGTTACACCCCGGCCCAGGCAGGTTCGTCTCCATCAAATAGCCAGAATTTCCTAAGCCCTTCCGCAAAAGATATGTTACCTTACTCTTTCGCATGCTAACGAGGCTGTCTCTTCAGGACCCCACAGTTTGACGCGACTCAGGTTTTCGATCAATTTATGCGATAGAGTTCCCCTCCACCATCTCATGATGTCCATACAACCTCACCCAGGACTGTCTGACCCTGGAGCTCACCTGAAGCATGTCTGTGCATTATTCAGACTTGAAACAGAGGACCTTGACAAACTCGCAGATCGATTTGAAGTGTTGAACGCTATTCTGATAGCGGCAGAGTGGAACATAGAGTAGGACGGTTGCGACGAAACATCTGCACGCTCGTATCCCAGAGCCTGACTTTACCCCTTCTGTTTCTTATGATGAGCCAAAGGGTTGCTAAGGTTTGAGATGCGGCGTTGGAATAGCACTGGATTGGGTTGGATCGGATGCCTGAGATAGTCGTAGTGAATTATCTCTTCCATTGGCGAAGACTATCCGTAGAGAAGCTATTTAGGATACATAAGTTCCCCACGACATATCTCCTAACTCTTGATTTGCTCATATGAAAGCTCTTCATATATATCATATATTGAGCGACAAATGAGGGAAATCGTTCCTGTGAGCTTTGCGCCTGCTCCGCATCACATCGGCGAGATTCCGAATCCTGACCTGCATCACCGAACACCATCCGCATACACGTCAAACCTTGAAAAACACATAATCATTTGCTTTGACAGCGTCTAAATATCTCCGGGCTTCCTGAAACGATAATTGGCCATCGTGCTGTCGATATCCACACGACAAGTCTTCCAGACTCTCACGACCCAGCGGGTCCCGCACGCATAGCTCCGTGATGGGCTTCACAACCGGCTTCGTGTGTTCCCTTGTCTTCTCTCCCACATTCCCCTATCTACCCTAACTGCCGATACACCCAAACACCCAGCTAACTCTCCTCGCTGTAGATCGGTGGCCTGACGCTCACCTCCGCAACCCTCTATCTCACCATGTCGCTGCATACACGCAACCGGCTTCAACAAGCCGCCCTCCTCCGACAGCAATCTCTTATCTTAACCAACATCGTGGAACCGAGGCCGGAGCCCCCGCCACCGGCAGCGAGGATAGCGCGAGCAGGCATGGTGGAGACAGCCAAGGATCGTTGGAACGGGGAGGTGGAGGGCCTAGTGAGGAGAGTACAGGGGGTTGATTGGAGGAGCGTGAGGGAAGGGCTGGAAGATAGGTTAATGAGTGCCTGGGGGAGGATGAGGGAGAAGGGAGAGAAGCCTTGAGAAGGGTGAGGCAAGGATTATAGGAGTAAGGCCAAGGAAGCGGAATTAATAGCATAACATGGCTGAGGAAGGAGTTTGAAGGTATGAATGAGGGATATTGTTGCCTGTAAGCTGGAGCAGAAGTCGAATTGGAGATACCCAGATTTACTGCTCTTCATTGAAAATATATTTAGGTTGTACAGGGTATGATGTAGATTGAATACAAAATTGTACATATCAGGGCAACTCTCACAGTAGGAATGCCCTTGAAACCGTATGTGGCTAGGATTGGGTTTGGAGTTTGTCCAGAAATACTCAGGGCGTTTCGATAACACCAGGACTTCCCCGCTCTATCAGTCCACTTTCATTGGGTGGACCACGCCCCTGCTCATGTGTGTTTCCAAGCAACTCCACTTTCACCAATTTAGGATACAATCTTAGTAAAATCCAAGTGCAGTGCCATGCCGTGTGTAAAGAGCACTAGGTCAATCTCCGAATTCCACGCCCACACCTCCGTCTTTCGTCTATGTGCTGATACAAGGGAGGAACGGAAGGTTTGAGAAGCTGGAGGCAATCATAAGTTGGTATTTTGGAGCATTCTTAAACTAGGGTCTAAGTTAAGATAATGGAGATGGCGGAATTGGGATAACTCTAAGAATTTACAGATGTGGAGTGATAAACCGGAGTCGACGCTTTAATTTACAGACAGGCAAGCTGGTATAGTAGAGTACAGAGATCCGAACGCCGGTGACTTTGGCTTCTAGCAATTCTATGCTTCCCCCCCGATATCAACAAGGTATAAAGGTATCTCGTTAAGTGAGCGGGAAATATTTACATGTCCAAGCAGTAATGCACCGCCTGAGAACGCATCACAATCTATGAAGAGCAGCTCTTGAAGAGTGCAGCAGGAAAAGATTATTCCATGAACTCGAATGCATCAGATGACTATAACTTGCATAAGCATATATTGCTTCATTACTCGGTGGCACGTTGAAAGACGGTTTCCTTAGTCGAGTTTAAATCACATGCGTCCTTCCTATCCACGTCCCTCTGAACTACAGAGCCGTGAGATGCAGTATTGGGATCAAGAGGGAGGACAGGCTGCGGCCCCTTCCCAGGGTCCTCCACATCTTTGGTGCCAGTTCTTCTCCATCTCTTTTCTGGTTCTGAGTTATCAAACTTTGCTTGCTGGGTCTCTGCACTCTGTTCAAGAGCACTCATCAGCCCTTTCCGATCCTGAATTTGTCCCAGGTCATGAAGTGTTCTCGTATTCAGGATGATCCCATGTTCTTGGACACTTCTCATAACTTCACCGATTTTCTCAAGATTCTGCGCTTGCGCATATCCGCGGAGAAGAGTTGACCACGTAATGTTGGTGGGCTCCAGATTTCGTTTCTTCATAAGCCCAAGGACTCTTTCTGCAGCAGCCATCTGCCTAAACCGTACAAATCCATTCATAAAAATGGTCCAAGAATACACATCTGGTAGCGCTGGGCTGATGGGATGCTGGCCTCTTTCATGGACGGCGATGGGCATCAGCTCAGTAGTCATATCTCTGATGACCTGTGTGGCATTCTTGAGCATGGATTCTCTGGAACAGAATGCGGCAAGGAAAGCGTTGTATATATGGGGTTTTTCGGCAAGTTGCGCAATGTGCGGGTGCCCTATTTGCACCAATTCTCTAAACCTCCAATATATTCGGTACAGTTGTGCGTCGCTGGTTTCTTCTCCCCTGCACTGCAGATCTGTTGCTATTATGAGATATAATGACATGCAACATGGTGCCATTCTATCAATCCAAATCTCCGAGGCGAAAGTAGGAGCCAGGATCTTCATGTCAATAAGAGGCCCGGGGCTGAAAAACTGGCAGTAAGCCTCGGTAAGGATTTTGAGTGTGTACCTGTTGTTTCGTCGCTGTTGGCACACATAGAGATAGTGCATATACTCAGTTGCAAGCCATGGGTCTTTCAACTCTTTCGCCATCTGCGCGCAATGATTTGCAAAGTCCTGAAAATTTTCTGGATTGTCGCTTTCTTTGCACCCTTGTAGGAGGATCGAGTACGTGAAGCTATTTGGTGCCACCCCGTTTTCTTCCAAGAGGTTGAAGACGCGAAACGCCATCTGGATGTCTCCAGCCTCTACAGCATTATGAATTATGACGGTATAGAGATGGATGTTGAATCTCACACCCATTTGTAAAAGCCCCGCTACAATATCGGAAGTAGCATGATATGAATTACCACCTATAACACTTCCACGAATGACAGAAGTACAACTTTGCTTGAAAATATCCGTAGATACGACCGCTTCGGCAGTTGCACCCTTTTTGAGCGCATCTAGGCCAAGCTCATATTCACCCCCTTTTCCGAAAGCACTTGCGAAATGTAAGAGCGTGTACCAACGAAGTCGCACGTTCTTAGAATATAGAAAACCATAAAGGGTTTTAGCTTCTTCAGGGCTCGCTATGGCTAGCAGAAGATGTATCAACTCTTGAGAAATCGAATTTCCAAATTCCGGTGGAGTTGATTGATATATATTAAAGAAGGCTGAGAGGATATTAGGAGCTACTTCGACCGCACCGGTATTTTTCATCTTTTCCACTTGAATCCGCGCAAGGAACTCTAAAGTGTCTGATACAGCAATTGCTGGAGGAAACGGGCGAACGTTCGTAACTTGCAGAAATAGGAGGGCGCGGTTAGGACATTTCTGCAGCAAATATAGTAGGATATGGGGCCAGATGGATGCTCTGCTTCTTCCAAGGCTTTCCCAAAGCTTCTGCTGCTCCTCTGCAGAGATGTCTGACGGGTAGAAATCCCGCGCCCAATCTTCGCTTTTGGGATGCAGTCTTAGTCGAACTCGGTTGCTTCGATAGCGTAGCCAAGTATCAAAAGGTCTGTTGAGAACCGCAAAGCCATCCATCCATATTCGTTCGAACGTCCGCCATTCCTGTTTACGTTTGATGATGTTTAATATCTTCGGCCTTTTGAGAAGGAGTACAATAAGCCGACGTTGCCGCAGCCGTACCCAGGATATCTGTAATGCTTGTTGCTGCTGTTCCTCGTTCCCTCCTAGTAAAGACTTATACTGCCCCAATTGCTCACGGGTAAGACGGATAGCATTGAGACGCCGCAACTGCAGTGAATATCTAGTAACGGGGCTCTTATTTACTGTTTTCGTTGATTTGCTATACGGCGCAAGCCCTGAACAAGCCTTGGAGCCTCTGATTGGCCATGATCTTTGCTTTCGAATGTAAGGGTGCTGTGGTTTGGCTTTGGAAGGCAAAATTAATCGACGCAACTTCGTTTTCGAGGGTTCGGCTGTGGGCGTATAGTTTCTAATTTGACTGCGTATGAAGCTCGATATCTCAGAGTACTGAGGGATGGTATTGAGGGACAACGAATATGAAGGGGGAAATCTCCTGGAGCGACGATGCGAAGACATTTGGCGTTGGTTTACTGATTTCCTTGCGTTGATAGACGCTGGGATGGGAAATCTTTCAGGCGCATCGGAGTCTGGGTCGGGCGTCCCATCTCCTGTGTGATATTGACCCCCTAGTAACCTAATCCTTCTCTTTGTCTCTCGTGTCTCCTTTTCCGCCTGTATGGAGCTGCCAGAATTCCATCTTCGGGTTTGAGTCCAAGCCGTGGATGGGGGAAGAAGTCGAGGAACGAGGAAGGGGAGAACAGATAAATCAGTGTTGGTGAGACATCCGATATTGGCGATTCGGCTAGGGGGCATGAGCGAGTGGAATTCAGGGTTCTCATCGGTCCATGGTTGTCGAAGTAGTTCTGAAGGAGAGCTTGGCGATGGAAGTTTCGCTCCCAAAAATCAATTCCTGTGGCTTGAGCTTGCTTCAGCCACTGACCTTAACACTGCCACACCGCGAACTTTCTTCAATCCAGCTTGGATATCACGGATTCACCAATCCCCAACACGCCTCTATGACTAGACGCGCTTGATAGCTTGTCTCGCGCTAGGTGGCCCACCAACCATCTCTACTACAACTATCATATTTTCATTTCCGCTAGGAGCTTCAGGTTGCCTTCGCGAACCTACTACTACAACAATGTCCTCCCACGATAGCCTTAATGCCGCAGCCCAAGACCGTAAAGCCCGCCTTGCTCAACTGAAATCCCTAAAACGCAAACAACTTTCCTCTACTGATGAACTCACTGACGCTTCTTCTAACGCTCTCGTCCACACCGAGTCCGCCTCGCTACCTTCAGTAACAGCGACGTACCTTTCAGGCCGCAACTATGACCCTGAAACTCGGGGTCCCAAGCTTGGTTTCGAAGCCCCTCCTGTCGCGGATCCCAATTCTACCCTTGAAGCGCAGGCAGAGGCATTAGCAGCAGAAACTCGTGCGGCTGCCGAAGCAGAAGAAAAGGCAGACAAACCGCTCGATTTATTCAAACTACAACCCAAAAAGCCGAATTGGGATCTAAAAAGGGACTTAGATGCGAAAATGAAGGTTGTGGATGTGTGGACTGAGAACGCGATTGCGCGGTTGGTCCGGGAGAGGATCGAGGGAGCGAAGAGGGCGCAAATGGAGAAGGCTAGGGGAGGAGGAACAAATGTAAGGGCAGACGGGGAGGGTGAGGAAGTTGGAATGGAGGGAGCAACGTTGGTGGAGGCGATGCATGTGAGAGAGCGTGAGGAAGAAGAAGAAAGAGGTAGGGAAAGGGAAGATGATATGGACGTTTCGTGAGCAGAGACGGTTCTAAAAGGTGTTATGGCGCCCTGGGGTTCATTGCATTTAGGAAGCACTAAAGTGTGTGCTATTGCAGCGCAAAGGGTGCATGTAACTTTTACGATAGGTCGAGTTCTCTAATAAGTAGTTTACGAGCGATACCACGATATTTGAGAGATAACATTTAAGAGACTAAGGTAGTGCTACAACGCTTTTGCGCCCATATTAAAGTGAAGTATTCAAACTAGTGTGCAAAAACCAAGCGCATCCTTGAGGCGCTCCCAAGCAAGAGCAGAACCTGGATAAAGGAGCTCGTCGATCTTGATAAGCCGAAATGCGACCAGAACCAACGCAGTCAAGAACAACCTCGACTTACCTTCCTCCCATATTCATTGCCTGAGTAAGAGCCAAACGCTTGCTATACGGGCTCAGGCTCCTCTCCTTGCGCACCGGTGGGGGTTGTGGTGCAGTTGGCCTGTAGTCCATTGTTCTGGATGGTCGTCGGTTATTAAATGGTCTACTCCGTGGGCCATCTCGTGGGCCATTCCACTGGTCGCGGATATGATCTCTTCTTTGCCTCGCGTATGGGCTTCGAGAGCGTGAGCGTGAGCTCCGTCGTGCAGGGCTGCGACGCCTGCCGGCTCGTAATGGGGAGCGTGAGTTAGAACTCCTTGCATTTCTTGCTGGGTTTGGGCTTCGTGACCTCGACCTTGATTCCGTCATTCTTTTGGCAAGGGGCAATCGAACTCTCCCATTGCGGCTGCGGCTCCTAGATAGCGACATGTGCCTTGACAGAGGAGACCTAGGTCGTCTACCTCGACTTCGACTCTTTGATCTCATGCGATCTAGGGAAGGTGAGCGAGGTCGCTTTCCTCCATTACGGGCAGGGCTGCGACTCTTTGATGTTTCCATGCGACTTGAAATAGATGATCTGCTCCTACGCCGACCCCGTTCAACTGGGCTGAATGAGCTTAGCCTTCGCCTCGTATTCCTTTCTTTTTCCTTGGAACCTTTCCTATCGACAGAGCTTTCGGAAGTGTAGGAGTCTGAAGATGACGAGGTTGATCGCCTTCGCCGTTTGCGGTCTCCACTCAGTCTCCGCGGCGAGCCCATCGACCTGTCGCGGCTGAATTGTTTTGATTTCCTAGGCGGAGGAGAGAGGGAGGCATTTGTGGATATTGTGGAAACAGAGGATGAAGAATAAGAGGACACTGATCTCGATCGTTTGCGTGGAGGTATTGGAGCATCGCCATCATCATGGCTATGTTTCTGGCCGCGCTCATCTGCTTTCTTGGCCAGCTGCTCGTCTGCGACACCTTTTCTGTACAATACGTTATTAGTCAAATACTTATAAGAGGAGACTCTGGTTGCACTTACTTTCGGAGTAGGTCATTGGGTACGTCGGTCATCAATTTAGGCGCAAGTTTTGGGTTGAGGAGCTGCTGTGTACGTGAAGGCCGCGAGGTGTAAGGCCGGTCCTGCGCAGATGCTGTACATTCATAGCTATAGTGACGTGCCATAGAGTTAGTATGATAGATTCGAAGGTGAAAAGAGTGGAACATATCTCGTTTTAAGCATTTCTGGCAAAGCGTAGTTGCTGTCGCCTTGGAGCGGCCGCCATAGGAAGGGCCGCGATACATATCCAGGGCGTGTGAGGGTTAAAGTAAGAGCTGGGCACCCAGTAAGTCCCCAGGGTATGATGGCCCTAGTCTCTGGCTAGAGATTTGCTTTGTGTAGAGGTCTCTAATATTTAACAGGCAAAGCGTTCCTGATGATGGTGAGCTAAGAAAGCTGAGGCCAGAAAATTGACAACAAGGGGATGGCGGGTGCCAGTTTTCATTAATTAGTTTCCGTGTCTATAAACACAAGTTTCTGTCAAAGCTTTAGGTATTTATTCGGCGCCTTCCTAATGTATCATAAAATCTCATATTTACAAATTTTCTCTACGCCCTTCGAAAGTCCTCCATTTCCCAGTTAAGTAAATCGAAACCAAGACGTTAGTACACGGCACGGAGAAACTGGCACGGCGCACGGACACCAGGCCGCTGGGCAGCATAGAATCGTTGGACATATCCCACTTCCTCAACCACTCACCTTACCCACAACCCCCTTCACCTTAGCATCGCTTTCTGCTGCGGCTTGCTTCACCAGCAAGACGCCCGTCAATTTACTGGTTGTTGCCAATAACGAAGCGCTGCGCGCCTTGCCGTCGCTGCTAGAAACCGGTCCTACTTCAGGCGCAGCAGCTGTCCGCTTTCCCTTCATCGCTGCCCTTACTCACGTTCTCCTCCCATCGATCGTCGCACAAACGCTACCGCGCTCTTATGTCGAAGATCCATCATGTCCAGCTTTCCGGCTTTGGTTATTTCGACTTTCCTTGAACAGCCTGTTTCCTGAGATATTTGCATTCGCCCCTTCCACCTTAATTCCTTCCTTTAGCGGAGTCAGGACGCGTCCAGTTTGCGACCTGGAGACCCCGCGCTGCATTTCAGCTTCGCCTTCTACGCCAAAGGGGCAATTTTGGGATATACTATGGCGTCCATGGCACCTGTCCCTGTTGAACAGCCCCAGGTGAAACCCTCTTTTGCAAAGGTAAGTAGTCGCGAGGCTCCACGGAGTTTCTCTCTAGGTCTGCGCCTAATTTCGCTAATCTATCTTTTAGGTCGCTGCATCTGCTTACATACCCCAAAATACGAAAGAAATCGCTTCTAATACTAGAAATTCGTCTAAGAGCCCACAATCACCCCTTCATTTGCAGAATTCTTGTTCGACTGCCTTTGGTGATGGCGGTACACATACGTCGCATACCAGCGACCCACAGAAAGAACCTCAAGAAACATCTTGTAATCCTGAATCCCGAATAGGGCATTGGGCCAATGTAACCGGCCATCAGGTCGTTGCTGGGCCAAGTCCGAAAGACGAGAACCCAGACAAATCACGCCCTTCCATCACATTAGTCAAATCTCTGGCTACAGATGACAGTACTACCCAGTTATCATCGTCTGATGGCTCCGCAAAGCCGCCTAGCTTGGACGGGAAAAGCGTTGCATCTGCGACCACGTTTGCACTGGATGAGAAGGAGTCCATTCGTCCTGACGACAGTGCTAGTTTGAGAGCAGTCGAAGAGGAGGATGTAATCTCCCCTCCCGATTCTGTTGCCGCGGGATCTAGAGTTGGGTCAGATAGTGGAGTTGCTCGAGCGTTCCGCGACCAGCTGCATGAGATATCTGTCATGGGTCCTTTGCCACAACGAGGAGCTCCACCCGGGCGTTTCCAGACCCCGAATGTTAGTAGTGCCCATGGATTATTCGAACCAACTGCTCCATCTGATGTAGCTCGGCCTTTGTCTCAGCCTCTAACGAACGGTATGGCAAATAACGGATTGCCTCATCAGATACCTATACCAGCAGTGCCAGATGAAAAACTCGTAGAAGCTTTGGAATCTCCGAGAGATCGCCTGTTTGTTCTGAAGTTAGAGCAAGATTTCATTGACTTTGTCAAGGATTCCAAGTATGTCAGCCGAGGTGCTCATACGTGGAGTACTGAGAAGCTAATAATGCTCAGCGAGAATGAGCTCTTCTTACCGAACTGCAATACTTTCTATAGGATGCTTACGCATCGGCTCGCGGATTATTATTTGCTAGGCCACGTAGTTGATGATTCATTAACTGCTGTCAAGATTTCAAAGACTGCTTATTGCAGGATGTAAGTCAAGATGCTCGCTATGGCTCTATATCTTAGTTCCAGCACTGATAGAACTTTAGCCCCCCTCCCCTTTCAGGCTTACCGATTCCATCAAAGATTGCGAATACACCACCCATCGACCTTCCAGCCCGCAAAATAATGCGCCGTGGTGACGAGGTTAAGTCTGGCACTAACACCAGTGCTAATTCTGAAGGTCCATCGAAAACCACCTCTGAAGCAGGTGGAGCAAGTGGCAGTGATGGTGGTAACGATGCAGAAAACAAAGACAAATCTGCCATGACGAGGGAAGAACGAGAGGCGAGGTACAAGGAAGCAAGGCAGCGGATATTTGGTGTAGCAGAAGTTGAAGAAACAGAGGCCACCGATGCTGCTGTTTCTAGCGAAGAGAAAGATGTTTCCAGATCCAGCTCTGCATCGGGCAAGAAAAAGACCAAGAAGCAACGCAACTATGATGACGATGGTTTTGAAGCACGCTCACGATTCAACATGGTCTATCCACCCCAGTACACGGTACCTGGTTTCTCTGGGGACACTAACGCTGTTTACTATGGAGGCTATCCTGGAGCGATTCAGAACCAGCAATACACAGCAATGGGCCCTAATGTCTCCCCTACAGCGTCCTACAGCGGAAACTTCCCGGTTATGATGCCACAAGAAGCCCAACCACAGTACGCATGGACGGGTCAGAATTTTCAAACCGGTAACGGTGCGATGAACTATCCAAATTATAACGCTTCGGTACCTAATGGATACGATCTTTCCACCGATTTTCAACGAGGCATGCAATCTTTCCAATCAACGAGTATGCCATCCCAGGTAACTCCCAAAATAGGCACTCCACCAATTGCTACATACGGAGAGACTTTCCGACCTCAAAATATGCCGATGAATCAGGGGTGGCCGCAGATGGCTCATCAACCTTCGTACCCAATGAACCAGTCTCCTTATATGCAAAGCGGACATGGGGAGCGACCTATATCTGCGTCAGGCCCAGGGCCTGTTTCAACCCCATACGCATATGGTCAATTCCCCAATCCTGGATTTTCCACCGGCAAGCCGAACAGGAATCAGCACCCCCTGCCAGGAAGCTTCAATCGTCAACAGTTCAATCCGCAAAGTCAAGCATTTGTTCCAGGAGGTCGCAACGGGCCTTTCACCATGCAACCGAACATGCAGCCGATGCCGCAGCAGGGCATGAACGGCTACGGGAACTTCCAAATGCCGAGGCCCAGCCCTCCATCTTCACACCCACCGACCTTCAGTTCACCACGTGTGCCTCAGAATTCTAATTCTGTCCCCCCGAAAGTCACCAATCATGGCATCTCTCATCCTCTACCCCAGCCAGTGTCGTCACACCCAACTTCTGCCCCACCAAACACTGCACAATCAGGCAATCCATCAGTGCCTGCTCAGAGTAGCATTGCCAAGTGGGGAACACCAGCTCATCTCCCACCAAAACCACCCCCACCTGCCCAATCGAAGTTCACTTTGCCCGGCCATAACTTTTCTCAAGTCGCTCGACTCCCTGGCACTATGGCTTCAGGTTTCTCACCAGCAGTTTTGCCACAGGTCAGAGGCGGCGGAGGCAGTGGTGAGCGTCCCAACAGTAGACCCAACTAACTTATGGCTGCGCACAAGTCTCTATAGACGGCATCTAAACGAGTGGCTTTCTGCATTGCAACGGTGCTATTGAATCTCTTTCTATCTCTATTGCTTGTCAATCCATAGGCGGCTGGGAGGTTTAACCCGGTGCAAGAAAGGTGGGCCGGAATGGCGTGGGTGGTTTTCTTATCTTATATCTTATGAACCTACGGCTCCGGAGCGTGGGCTTTGTTCTTACGCTTACGATGTGGAATGGAAAAGTATTTTCTTTAATTATAAGATGCCATGGTGATATCATGTGACTGGCTAGTCAATGGAATACAGATGTGTTGCCTACGATGTTGACTAGAACACCCCTTTTCGCTACCGCCATTCCATATTCTCTCTATTCCTTGAGACACATCCCACCTATATGGGCTAAACGAAGGCCGTATGTGACAAATTCTGTACGAACAAGCAATACGACGATACTAAATGCACGGGATAGTGGCGTGAGCGAAGCAAACTATCCGGAGTCGATTTTACATGCCCTCCTTATCTTTTCGCATCAAAAGTACCAATATCATGTATAGCAAATTATCAATGATTTAACACCGCTAACGCTACTCTAGGTAAATGGCGAGGCTGTGTCCAGAACTGCCAGACTTACGCCCTAAGTTGCATTCTGGGCTGATCGCAATCAAGGCGATCATCGGTTTATCACCAGAACTCTTACCATTCGAGCTATTGCAAATCATTTGCTTTACAGAGCTGGATTACGGCAACAAGCCTTCTAGCTACTTGGATCCATCAATGCGTCGATGGAGATCTCCTCTTCCTCCAACGAGATTTATATTAACCTCACCGACAGCCCGAGTGTTACTAACGGCTCGGGCAAATATCCAATTGAACGTCGCTATTAACACCACTCAACTTTCTTAATAGCCCCACTAGCTTTAGCCCCACTAGCAATTTTCACCCTGTTTTCCAGCTCCTTTTAACAGTCGATAGTAATATAAGACTAAACTTCAAAATTTACCCCGCTCTAATTATGTTTACCCTAGGTCCTTAACACGCGCCCGGCCTCGGCCCGCACGGACTTTCCACCTGTCTTCCGTCCCAAAGTACACCCTGCCAAGCGCTCAGTATGAGTCCCGCAACGACAGCGTAGTAGCGTGGATGAAGGCTCAGAAACTCGGACGGTTCGACCCCAACGCGTCTAGTCTGGAAGAGCAGAAGATTAGATTATAGATGGTATACAGCGCTAAGATGGGCAAAGCCATCTAGAACGATCTACTCCACATAATTAGGGTTCTCGGGGACTAGCTTGCGGGAAAGGCAAGCAGAACACTGGGGCTGTGCACCGAAACACCAGCGATCGCTGCAGCGTTTTTGATAGGCGGCCTGGCACTCCGCCAAGAAACCTAACCGAAGCCTGCATTGAGACCTCGTGGCAAAAACTCTGCAAAAACTCTGCGAAAACTATGGCTGCTCTAGCCAATCTACAACGGTAACCGAAATATTTGCAGACTAGGCCTAATTATAACTAGCCCTGTTACATAGAGAGGCTGAGTTAACGAGGAAAAGGTACTTAGGAATTAGTTACGCTGCTATTTGCGGGAAGAAGTGAGATCATTGCTTCAGAAGATCGAGAGTTTTCGTGAAGCGGTGCAAAGAAATGACGCGCAACGCCGATAGCACCGATCCAACACATGTTATATCGCAATGAGATGTAACTGGCCTCGAACGTTGACGAGAGAAGTCAATGCAGTTGTTGATGTAACTTCCCACCATGTCCGCCAAATATGGAAGAATGCGAAGATCGCAAAGCTCTCTATTTCGAGCAAGCGGCGGATGATAAAACGTGCACATGTTCGCGCATTGTGGAAGTCAGCAATAGGAGATTGGACGATGCAAACATTACCGGAGATGACTCTATGGACTTTGTCATTATAGAAGGCAGTTTCATATGTGGGGGTTAGCCTGGCAATATCTTGCGTCGATAATTTTTGAGGGGGGGAGCAACAGCAACATCTGCAGGGGTGGGAGCGGCGGCGGCAAACAGCAGCGAGCGACGACAAACAGCAGCGACTAGCAGCAGCACCAGGGCAGCGACCGGCCGGCAGAAGCACCAGGGCAGCGACCGACTGGCAGAAGCACCAGGGCAGCGACCGACTGGCAGAAGCACCAGGGCAGCGACCGACTGGCAGAAGCACCAGGGCAGTGACCGACCAGGGCTTACTATGGTGTACATTGTCGGTGCGTTGCAGGGGGGTTGGGTGGCCTGTGGCTGATTTTTAATACATTTTTGCGGCAAATGAAAAAAGAGGAAAATTAAGAAGGTTCATGTTTTCTATACAAACAGGCTTTCTTATTGGTGTAAAATGCTCTGCAAGAAACCCCTGCAACGCACCGACAATGTACAAAACTTTGGCCGGGTACCATAGTGCTAGCAGCATCAGGGCAGCGACCGCACTAGGGCCGACCAGCAGGGCTAACCAGCAGCAGCGACCGACCAGCAGCAGCACCAGGGCCAGCCGCGGCACCAGGGTCGAGCAGCAGCGCAAGGGCCAAACCAGCCACGGCACCAGGGCCGACCAGCAGCAGCAGCAGCACTAGGGCAAGAACAGCGGGTTAGATCTGCCCTATCCATGCTATTACAGGTGATGTGATTGGATCATCGTACTTCCTCGGTATCATGCGGTGGCAGAGTCGGCCTTGGGGGATTCATACAGTAAGCAGGCGAAGTGTTAGCGCGGTGAGGACATAGGTTAACAGTCGCAGCGACAGTACAAGAACACATTCGTTTCACCAGCGTCGACTACGACTACAACTACAATTTGAATCCCAATTAACCCTATTTAAGCCACATTCTACAAGTGTATCTTGGTTGAATTTTCGTGGCGTTCCAAAGCAAGACGTTTTCCTAAGGTATTTGGCATCAAAGACATCTCAACATGAAATATTCCACTAACAGAATTAACTTACGTCCTTCAGCAGTCCAGATAAGCCATGTGCATAAAGGCGATCGATCTACCGCCGACGCCGAGCTTCTAAGCACTACACTTAAAGGCAAGCCATGAGTATTACTCAAATGGCCATTGACGCAATGCTGGCCATTCTTTTCGGGATATCGACGTTACTGGTAACGATCGCTGGGATACGGTATAAAGACTCAATATGTGATATGATTGTGAAGGTTTTCACAGGAACGCGGAGACGGGGAGGTCAGTATTTTCAAACTTCGCGCCTATGCGGAATGACTGGCTCAACGAAAGCGTAACGTTCACAGAGAAATGGTGAAATCCAAGCCTAGAGTCAATTTTGGTGGGGGAGTAAGAGGGTTTGGGGTTTTTTAAGGAGCTTCTCAGGGCTTAGGAGACCATGAATTCGAACTTTCCGTCCAGCAGCTAACAGCCAAAAGGTACCACCGATATTGAATCAGGCCAAAGTCCAGTCGTGAGGGTCGATATGGAGGCTCCTGTCCCTCCTAATGCGTTCCGTCATTCCGTTTACCTCGATTGGCCTGCAGCGCCATCCCCATTCGATATGGGCCGTGTCGAGCAGCTCGAGTGGCAGCGGGAGAGGGACAGCATCTAATTAGGACATCGTGTCATGTGGTATAATAGAATGGGATTCAGAATATAAAACCCCGGCCTCAGTGAAAATCCGCTATATCTGATATGCTCGATTGGTTTCGTTATGTCTCCAAAGGTTGTTGGAGAAGGAAAAGAGTTGTTTTGAGAGGAAGACGCAAGGCTGAGGTTAAAGCTGTTGTGCCAAGCTATTGTGCGCTATGCCTAAAGTAGGCTCGCGTAGTCTTTTACCCAATGACTCTCTCCTCTAAGCTACCAACTGCATCTCAAACCATTACGGCTCTGAATGAGTTCCGTTGGGGTCGGCCCAAGTTTTGAGGTAGTGGTAATAAATGGTTCACCATTGTTGGTACACAACCACGGTCAATGGGCTTGCTATGATTACTCAAGTATTATACGATTACTATTCCGTCCCAATTTGTTTACTCTTCTCATGCAATATATCTCTCCCTTTTCCCATCTCTCCAATTACATCACCATTCCATTCTCATTCGTTTCTCACAATCCACATCTTCAAATCCCATAGGTATCTCCCAAAATGTCACTCTGGCTTATCTACCACCCACCAACCACCTTCGAAACCGCCTCTGCCAAAGCTGCACTTGCAGAGTCTGTCACCAAGCTATATGCTAGATTTATTCCTGCCCTCTACGTCAACATTCTTTTTATCCCTATCGGTCCGGACTCCTTCTACGTTAGCGGGGTCGCCCGCCCCTCTCCGGCCCCCAATTCCGCTGAGCCAGGGCCTGATCCTACGGTACCGTTCATACGCGTGCATATCTCCAACATCGCGCGAACCTTACCTTCTCCAGAGGCCAAAGTTAGGTTTCTAGAGGCGGTGGACAAGGTTTTGAAGCCGCACATTGAGGATATGGGGTATGACTGGGAATATCACATTGAGGAAACTGATAGAGATCTGTGGAAGATTCAGGGATTGGTACCACCGCCGCCAGGAAGTGATGAGGAGAAGATCTGGGCAGGGCAGAATAAGGCGACAAAGTGAGAGAAGTTGTAACGAGTCTTTAGTCCGGAGTGGTTAAGGGACATAGCGAGTCTCTCACGGGTGAAGCTGGAGCTGTTGGATACTAGCTTTGTGATTTAAATAAAGTGCTGTCAAATAACTCATCGAAATCTACACACAGACAGACTACTCAGGACAATCTTCGAAACACAAATCGCCTATGAGTATTGACTTGTATCTACAATTAGCATCTACAGGTATCTTATAATTAAATTCAGAACACTCCATTATGATATCGGTAGGGCCAATCAACTCTTCCCAGTATTTAGTTGTAGAAATACCACCAGAACCGCAGAATATGCTGCCGTTGCTGCGAGCGTCTCAGACACGTTCGCCGTCGTCGCTAGAGCGGCAGTCACAAAGAACGTAATAATAAAAGCTGTAATAACGCCTAGCTTTGTCACTGGTCCGCTGACAAAGTTGAGGACCCAAAGCGGCGCGATGAGCATCAAAACGCCAACAGAGCCAATGAGCATACCAGCGAACCGCTCCATATGTTGATCGTTGGTCCAGTAATTCTCCGGCTCAACTATCAGAGGGTCCGAAGGGACACTCTTGAAGTAGTTGATGCGGAAGTAGCTGGACCTTTCCAAGAAAAGGCGTACGGGAGATTTCTGTTTTGATTGCACGGCTATGAGGTCATCAGTGTGATTTATGAAAGACGATTCGGCGGTGGAGATAGCGGAAGGGTGGTTCATGNAAAGCCAGTTGCGAACGGACTGAATGTCAAGGGGACGGACGGGAGGACGGCCGAGGATTCCCGAGTAAGAGGAAACGAATGTATCTGTAGATCTATTGTCAGAAATTGAGGAAAGGGTAAGCTGGAAAACAGGAATGGCCAAGCCCGGAACGGGCCGGGGATTGCTTGGTCGTTATGGTCATTGTTCGACAAGCAAGTCAAAGCACCGAATCAGTAGGGAAGGGGTGCGTACTGTACTCGTTCAACTTGTTTTGTAGCTTCTCAATGACCTTTCTACGATCGTCCCTTGGGTCATTCCGAAATGTCCCGTTGTCAATCTCCCCTGTGCCTCTTCTCGCACAGTAGTCATCAATCTCAGCAAGTTGCTCTTCCAGATCAGCAACTTGATCTTGAAGCGAGAGTATCACTCTGGTATTGGCTACGCCGAATTTGCGCACGATCAAGAAGTTTTGGCTACTCGCCAGCCAGCGCGAAAACACTCGGTACCCGATGTATTTCCATGGGATGGTGTCGGCTTCTTCTTGAGTGTATTCGCGGCCTGGTGGGATTGGAACGGATGATGATGCTATGCTATTTTTAATCGAGTTTTGTCGTGATGATGGAAGCTGGTGCGATGGTAGAGTGTTAATGTCTATCGAGTCTGCCATATCTTTTTTCTATATTGACATCGCTATTTCTCATGAATCACAATGAATTGAGAGGGTGTGTGCCTCATGCATGACGTACTCCTACAGTGGCTGTGTTGAACCATCTGCAGGCAGGAGGTTGATGTGGTGGCACAGCCTGCATGCTCAACTCCAGGTCTGGAATCTGACCCACAAGAGCTGCGTCTCTGTGGCTGAGCGACGATAGTGAGTTGGGTGGTTGGCTCATTATAAAAAGAGGCTCCTCGTCGCGTTTTAGAAGGGGTGTTTCTAAAGTGCAGAATGCCCAGATAGCCCTCTTGTTCGCTTTGGCAAAACATCGGAAACACACCTAGATACACGCATTACCTTTCGAGATGGGGGCAGGCTTGCGTCCGACAATCGGCGGTGCTTTTGATGCAGAGGCCTATCGCCAACAAAGGACGCGTCCCGCAACGCGCCCTAGACCGCCTCCGATAGCGGACTACCGCCATACATCGCCGCTATGGTCTGAACATCTGCAAACCTACGTGAGCTACGGTTGGAGAGAGCAGAAATGGAAACGCTGGTCCCTGACGGCCAAATTGTGGAAAATCATTCGAGACATTAACGCTGTTATCAGCGCCGAATCGAAACTCCAGGAGGATGCATTACGTGGTCAGAGGACGATGCCACTGAAGCCACAATCCCCAGAATGGAGCGATCCGCTTTGGTTTGAGGCCTACTGGTGTTTTGTGAGCTATAACAGTATATCAGGGCAATGGTTAGAATGGGTAATGGGAAACGATGAAGGGGGACACTGGATGTCGAATAGCTTGTCGGGGATGCCGGTGTCAAGTATGGAGATTGAGGAGGGGAAGCTCCCTGAAGTAACAACACCACCAGTTGCCATACCTTCAATCCTTCCGGCACTGGCTAATCGTGGTCAACAAGCTGAGGCGTCTAAGAGGAATTTGGATAGGACAGTTGAAGAGACGAGCACAATTCGAAATTGGCTTAAACTCCTCTCGTTACTCTTTCGCTCCGGCTCCAAGTCGTAGCAAATCATATAGGATTGATCAAATTAGCTCTTAACATAGATATATTTCAAGATATTATGAGTATGTAAAAGAGCCGAAGATAAAAGCATGAGCGACAAAGTACGGGCCAAGGCCTACTGATAAAAAGATGTTGGGGGGGGGGGGTGTTCCTGGGGATTTAATATGTATCTGAATGATCGACAACCTCTAATAGCTATTGTTATTTAAGCTTTTCTTACTAAAAAAGCGGTGAGGAGAATGGCCACTCCATACCTTATCTTGGAGTCCAACATGTTCGCCTTGAAAAGAGTAACCCCATATCACTCCTACTAGTCAACCCAGTTTGGTTTGAACTCCCTAACCCACCGCGCACCACACGCACACTGAATTATAACAAGACCGAGACACAGCGACCGTACCAAATTATACCGGCTTGCGGTGGAATTCGGGACTCAAAATGTATCCCCTATGAGGATTTCAGTCCTTCGAGTGACTCCACCTGACTATCGATTTGTAGCTTGGAATAACCCTTAGCCCCTTTGTCAACTCCCTAACACGTACACGCGCGATGCTCTTAAAAATATTATTATGATAAGCACTAGTAATGTCCTGAGAGGAACTTAGCACAATTTTTGAGCAGACAAGATCCGCCCTTTTCAACCCAAACCTCACCTCAATAACATGCACAATGTCTATCCAGTCTCTCATCGCGCCTACCCCAGTATCTCCACATGCCAACCCCTTCCCCACTGGTTTCAGCACCTCAGTCCACCCTCCATTCTTTACCCCCATTCACCCTCTAACAGTTTAATATGCTGCCTCGTAATCGGATGCTTTCACAATAACCGTGTTCATCGCCGTGCCACAACAATGATCTTCTTCCGACCCCAGTGCGCCTCTTCCTCCTCGCCAACTTCAACGCCGTTCTCTGCTGACTCTGGGGGTTGTCTTGGTAGCTCTCGTACGGGATATAGCAACCCCGTTGTATCCCACGCTCTGATGGTGGATAGGAGCAGATTGTCGCACAAACCACTCGCCATCGACGTGCGGAAGAGCAGCGAGAGCCGCTAAAGAGGGTTTCTCGGCGCCTTGGCCAGTGAGGAAAGCGGAGGCAGAGGTGGTGAGGATTAGGCGGATGGAGAGGGAGGGATGACGGCCCGTTTAGTATTCGTATGGACACAGACCTAAAGAATAAAGGTTTCATGGTTTCATGATTGAAGCTCACGACTGCTACAAGGATCAGTAGTTGCTGAACTGTTGTCGTAATCTAATCATGGGTAATTTGTCACAGTCAAGCTCTCCGCAATACAAAGTAGGACTGAATTGCAAGATGAAGGTTCAATTTGTACAAGTGAGCCCCTTCTAAATGCTCATGAAGGTAGTACATATTCCAAACGAGACCGCAGCGATGAAAGCACAAAGCTTCCACTACTTCCTGTACCACATGCGTGTAATCTATATAGGGATCAGTTTGGGGTAAGTTGAGAACATTAAGGTGGGTGATACACACCTTGGTATGCCTCATCTTCTTCTGCAGTTGGAAGATACCATACATTAACGCTTCTGACGTTGGAGGGCATCCCGGTACGTAAATATCTACGGGCACAATCCTGTCACAACCTCTTGTGACGGAATAACTGTAGTGATAATATCCGCCTCCGTTTGCACAGCTGCCCATGGAAATAACCCATCGTGGATCTGGCATCTGATCGTACACTTGTCGTAGTGCGGGAGCCATCTTGTTGGTGAGAGTGCCAGCCACAATCATAACGTCCGACTGGCGGGGAGAAGCACGGAAAATTATACCGAGGCGATCTTGATCGTAGCGGGGAGTGGAGAGATGCATCATTTCGACAGCACAGCAGGCGAGACCAAAAGTCATGGGCCATAATGAGCTTTGCCGAGCCCAGTTCGCAACTTGATCGAGAGTGGTCCTGTAATGTCTATGTTAGCCCTGCCCGCTTTTTAAGCTGCCCATATATCCCATTTCTAGGCTGATCCGTTATCTAAGGGTTGATCATGCCACATACAATGCATATTGCATGGCGCCTTTCTTTCCTTCCTGGCTCGGCAATGGCACATCTCGTCGCGCCTTTTTCATAGGAGGCGGGGCCGGTGGTCCGTCAGCAACTAATCCGGGCCTCTGTGTTTGTGTCGCCGGCTTTGAAGATGTACTTGAGAGGAAAGCTGCAGATCCTGCGCGGTAAGGGAGTAGGGCTGTCGAGGGTTTGGCTGTTTAGATATGTTAGCTAGTCCGGCGCTGAATGGATTGCAGGGGAAACGCGCACCTCGCAGCGCCATTGAGGCTGCAGACCTTGTTGTCGACAACATTTTGACGACTAAAACAAAGGAGAGACTGCAGATAAGGAGTGGAGAGGGAGGAGAATGGATGTGGCGGTCAGAAGTAGCTATTGCGGTACAGTGGTGATGTCGAAGTTTAATGCCGAGTCGGATCACGTGATGATTATTTCCGCACTTCTGTGGTTGGTGGGTGCGTTCTGGTGCATCAACAGCACCTCATCTCAATTTTACCGGTTTTGAAAGCTACAGTGGCTAACTCCAAATACGGGAATTCTGCAAGACATTAAAATAGAAGGTCCGCGGTTAGATTCATCTGATCTGCGAAATTCACTGGTGGAAGGTAATCTTGTAATAAGCAGTTAGCCCTGCTCCTCACATACTCAAACTTCAACCAAATACGATGGGTAGTCGAGTTCCCTCAATAGCATGTATTGGGGTAATTGGAAAACATGTGAGAAGACATACATATGATGCTTTAGAAGACCCGTTGAGCTCATGTCTTCAGAATAATCCACTTCACATCTCACTCTTCCCTCCGGAAGAACGGGCACCGTTAGAATTCTCGTTCCTCTTGTCTTCATGTCTCGACATATTTGAGGCTCGTCTTCCCCATAAGACTGCAGATCAAGATTTCGGGCTGCTCCAAGCTGTGGACGAACGATTGGCGATGTACGGCTGGCTCACTAATACAGGCGTCAAATTCGTCATCGTTGTGGATATGGACGGACGTCAAGCAAACGTTTTTGAAACCAGAAGTTCAGCCTTGGTTGGTCTCAGAGATGCTGACTTGAAGCCCGTTAGTAATTTAAAGACATTTGTCGTACGTCTTGTGAGGCTAACCTTGCACAGGCTTTCAGGGCATTGCAGACTGCATATATCGGCCTACTACATAACCCTTTCTATGATCCAGATGAGCACTCGTCGATAACGGCAAATGCGGAGCAGAGGGTAGGGTCAACTCAGATAACCAGCCGCAGGTTCATTCGCGAAGTTAAGAGGGTTGGAGATACATGGACGCCTGGAGTCGTCAACATCTAAGCGGTTTGAAAAACCATTTCCTTCTTCATTCAATTGCATTAGGAGGCGTCCGTTCTTTTTTCATATTTGGCAATTGTTGTTATTTGGCGTAAATACCCTGGAACCGGTCCTAAGCTATTGGCTTCTTTTCTTGGCATCCATGGCGAAATCGAACTATGTACTCCTCAGTATTCACCACCCGTAGAAGATCTTTGTTCGTCGTCAAGTCATCAAATCAGTGTGCAAGACTCTACAGAGATCAAATGCCAAGAAACAACGCTTCAGGGTCGTCTCGGTCGCCACAGCGCCGATCTCCCGAGGCTGTTGTGGAATCTTTGACTTCCGTTCTTTACTTGCATAATTTCATATTCCCATCTGTTATCAATGCGTCCGGTGGCTCTTCAACTGGGCTTACCGTCACTAATCTACTTGTTCTTTACCGAGCGTTATTAGTTGCAAATTGAATTGCTCCTGATCCAGCACAACATGGTCTTGGTACGTGACGTCGACCATTCGGCAAATCTTCTAAATAGTAGGTAACAAAAGCATATCCTTGGCTCTTCACCTCCAAAAGTTATATGAGCGCCTTATAGACTATGGGCTAACGGTAGAATATAGTCATCGTCTAAATCAACTCAGTCGTAGTCGGTAATCATGATGCGCAAGCAATTCCATCAGACGGCCACAGGATTGGCGCCAGAGGAATATGGACTTCGCTCTTGGCGCAGAAAGAGAAAGAGATATTCTAACTTTGACACGAGTCCTTACTAGCCATGAAGCTGCGCTCCAACTTAATTCTCCCAAAGGCTTTTTACTTCATAGGGAAGTAGGAATGGGCAAAAGCATGCTCATAGACCTATTCGTAGACTGTCTCCCTAACAGGAAGAAACGCCGATGGCACTTCAACATATATTTATGTTAGAGGCATTTGCGAAGCTTGAGCAACTTATTTCATTCCGGGAAATGTCACTCCATCAGGACGATCATCCTCTATTATGGCTTGCGAGAGACATGGTCCAGTCTTCTCCGACCTTGTCCCTTGATGAGTTCTAGCTACTAGATAGAGCGGCTTCAAAAATGATGTCAAATCTAATGACGAGTTTCTTTCAATTAGGCGGTGTCCTTATTGCGACAAGCAATCGAATGCCCGAAGATCTGGTGAAAGCAATGGGGATGAAGTTTCCGTGGCCACCTTCGCGATTGGAATCCTTAGGGTGGAGGTTTGTGATGCGAGGAGTGGGAAACATTCACGCGCGACATGGGGAGTTCGCGGCTTTTTCGGAGGTCTTGGAGGCGCACTGTGAGACTTGGGAGATGGAGGGTAGTAAAGATTATAGAAGGATTGATATCCAAGGAGATGAAAGAACTCAAGCCGACAACACGGGAAACCAGGCAGGCTTCTTATCCGATTTGGAAGGCTTGTCCATGGCAGCTTCGGAACCCCGTCACAATCGACAGCAACGGGTGGCTCAGATGTACTAGAGAATACCCAGCAGCCGCACAAACTCCCTAAATAATACTTTGTCGAATCTTCCTCGCCACCTTCCTTGGAACAGTAGCAGCATGCCGTGGACTTCCAGCAGTATAGGGGTCTACGGTCGCACAGTCCTAGTCCCACGCCAGAATGTTGGCACAACTTCCTGGACATTCTCCGAGCTCTGTGGTAGCACGCTCGGGCCGTCGACTACATCACACTACGGCACTCTCATCTTAACTAACGTCTCGATCATGACAGCCCTACAAAAGAACGAGGCAAGAAGATCCATCACGCTCCCCGATGCCCTATACGAGGCGCGTTGCAAGCTGTCGGTCACCGTCGAGGCGGGACCCGACGACACATTCTTCCCAGAGACACAACCACGCGCCAGCACCTCCCCCCCCTAGTCATAGTTCCGGCTCTAGCACCCCTAGCAGCAACAACGTAACGCCTACAGAAGGCCTGGACATAACCTACGTCAAAACCTTCCCCAAAGCCTACTAAGACGCCACCGCGCCCTTCCGGCCCAACGTACCCGGTTACGAGCCCAGCCCCTCCGCCAACGCCCTTGAAGACGACCCGCCGAACCAGGCCCGCCGGCCCGGCAGCTCATTCAGGAGGTTCGATGGGCGCAGGCACGGCTACGGCCCCGACTTTGGACGCATGGCAGTCTTCACCGGCGGGGACAAGCGCTTCGCGTACGAGCGCGCGCAGCCGGCTGTGGGAGATGCGTGGGGCATGGTGGTGGGCGCGCGAGGAGCCCGGATGGTGGAAGCCGCTGCCTTTGCCGCAGTTAGTAGGAGACGCCGGCAGGCGGGCCATCTTCTACCGCGTCGATAGATCAAGCGAGTTACGGTTGGGGCGATCCGACGGCGGAAGACGCTAAGGGGGAGGACATTGGGGAATCCAAGGAGGTGGGTGAGAAGCAGGATGAAGCGCTGGTTAGGCACGGAGCGAGCCCCGTCCGTACGCATGTAGAGCTACTGCCTAAGATTAGTTGGACGCATGTTTGGGGGACGATGAAGTGGGAAAAGGGCGTAGAGGGATTGGAGATGAGGAATAAGGAAAAAGATAAGAATAAAGATAAGAGTTATGAAAATAAGTAAACTTAGATATAGATAATGTGGATGATCTAGCGTTCACCGATAAGACATATTCAAGTGGCTTTGAGAGTGAAAGCCGCTTAATTTTTGTGTAATGGACAGAACCAGTGGTAGAGAGCAGGCTCCATGAAAAATGGTAAGAAAGGCAACATGCAACATGATAGGCGGGACAAGTGTGACTGATATTCATTGCTTGCAAAAAGCAGCAGCACAGTAGAGCTACAATCGGATCCACATAGACACGTCCCAGACCAAGTCCCGACCTAAACGCCTGCCAATTTTATCACTCATGCATTTACACCCCGCACCATCAACTCATCTACGCATCCTCAACAATGGTGGTGTGTAGGCCCTTGGGGTCTTTGACGTTGACTGCCTGCACGTAGCTGTATAGCTTCTCCTTGGCACCCTCCTCATCGTTACGCTTTCGCGAGATGCGCACACGCAGCCGGAAGGGGACGCCCTTGATGCCGGATTCCCAGACCTTCTTGTTGAGCTGCGGGTCGAGGCGGACATCCTTGGTGCCCTGAAACTAATTAGCACAAAGTCATGCAAAGTCTATATGTAAAACTGGTAGGGGGTCAAGATAAGAAGCCTGCCCCCAGACCACGACCCCGGTTTGAACGACAGCAGCAAAAAAGTAAGCACATACCATAGCCTTCTCCGCAAACGCCTTGATCTCCTTAATCGCTCTCGGTGCGCGCTTCTTGAAGCTTACGCCATGAACCTATCATTAAAATCCTCCAATCAGCCTCTTATTCAGATTCAGTCTTCCGCCCAATGCCCCCGCAGAGGGCCGTAACTGGACTTCACAAAACTGAACGTACTCGCTTGTGTAGGTGGATCGTGTACTCGCGCGCGACGACGTCGGCAATGGCGCTGCGGCCGGCTTTGCCAGCAGGCTTCTTGGTCTTGGTCGACATTGCTGTGGGTAGAGGGTGTGGTTAGTTGGGAGTGCTGAAGAAGAGGAGAGAAATGGGGAGTCGGGCTTACTGATGCGGAATTGGGTGCGTCGTCGTCCGGTGTCGAGATGTCGTGGAAATGGTGTTTAGTTTGCGAAGTCGAATTTCTGTGCGAGTTGCTCGCTTGGGGCTTGGCGTTTATTATCTTTTGGTCGGCGGTGTGAGGGGTGCGGTTTCAACCGTCATCACCACCATGNGTCTAGGGTGCTTTCACTACCCTCACAAGTCTATCAAAAATATTCAAGTAAAATTCATCGCACCCGGGGATTTCTTATATTCTAAATCTCCTAAACTGCCGCATATGAGATCTAAGGAATTCATAGCATTTAATCATGCCTCTAGGGGTCCTTCACTTCCTTCATAAACTTATTGTGAACCTTATAGTGAAATTTAGGATAGCAGGGGTTTTTTATTTTTCCAAATCCCACAATTGTTGCCACTCTAGGGTTTGGAATTTTATGGCTTTTAACTATGCATTCAAGGGTCCTTCGCTACCTCCATAAGTCCGCTCAAAATTTTCGAGTGCTAGTTAGCATACCTAGGGAATTTTTATTCTCTAGATCCCCCGATTGTTGCTCTTCTAGGGCTAGGGATTTCCTACTTTTTAATCATGCATTGAGGAGTACTTCACTCTCTTCATGGACATTAAACTTTTTAATATAAGTTCACTAGTCACGAAGAGAAAGGCCACCAATCTTCGATCCGGAAGGCTGCGAACGAGCATCATCTCAGCTAACAGCTCTACGATGATGGAACGCCAGCAATGATTCAACTATACAAATAGAAACAACATTCTGAAATCCGCCAACCGACTCTCATAAGTTCGTAAGCCCATTTAGACACCGCAAGTCATACGTAAGCGCAATCAAACGCCCCTAATATATTTCCGTAAATAACCCCACACTAAAGTCATCGGTGTCCAAAAAGCTCAATATCATTCACTTCATCATCGCCTTCGTCCGCATCTTCTCCCTCTTCTTCTGCTAGATCCTCTTCATCCTCCATGCTCTCATCGCTATCAGAGTCTGAACCTTCGGACTCCTCTCCACCAGAAAGGAATCGGCCATCAGCGCCCCAGAAATCGAGGGCTTGGTCGTTGCTTGGTTCGGTGGCGCGGAACATATCTTCTTCAGGGCGCCCGAGATAGTTCCGGAGTGGAGAGAGAGAGCTGCTCACGCGCTCGAACACCTGGAATGGAAGGGAAGAGGCTATCTCAGCAGATGATGACCGTGAGCTGTCGCCGTGGCCCTCTTGAACACCTAGGAAGTACGACCGAGCGGCTCTGATCTCGACCGATGGCCTCTGTGGCGGCGAGCTTGCCATGTTTCGAGAGTCTGGTGGAGTCTGATCTGTAGATTCATCCACAGCTGGATCGGTCTCCAGGCCGCTAAGCAGTCGCAGTTCGTTGGTGTTGTAGGAATCGCAGGTGTTACACCTGTTTCCCAGCCAGTGGTACTTCACAGAAGACTTGGCCGAGCAGTCGTTGCATTGGATGACAACCCGGGTGTCAGCAAACTGCTCTGGCATTGGCTGGCTTTCAATGGCCTGCGTTAATTTCTGCCATTGTAACTCCATATTTACTGCACTCTTCTTGCACATAGGGCACTTGTATGCAGTTTCCATGTATAAAGCGTAGCATCCTTGGTGCATGTAGTGGCCGCAGGGCATGGAGACCACAGCCGACGAGGAGCTGAAGAGATATTCACCGCAGATAGGACAATCGCATTCAGTGGCCCGCTCGACACAACGATGGGAGTCAGCAAAGCCTATTGCAATACAAACATTGCATTTCTGCGCGGATATTAGCATTTCTACAAAAATTTGGACGTACGAAGCAAACCTTGCAGTGGATATAGTCCTTGCCCAGGCCCTCTCCCCTCCTGCATATACCACAGTCATCACAATGGTAGATCCTCTTACTGCTGTTATCATCCCAGAGCTTGCATATATCGCAGTAATACCATGCAGACTGTTGACCACAGTTCTTGCAATGTTCGCCAGCCGGCTGTGGGGTGCCGCAAACCATACAGAGCATGTTCTGAGTTTTTCTACGGTCCAAGTTGTGTGATTCTACTTCGTCATGGCAGTGACGGCAAGTGTACCACCGACGGCATTGAAAGCACTGGACTTTAACATTGCGCTTGTAGTGTTGGCAACCAAGAGACGTCCCGTCCTCTTCTGTATCGAAGTCTTCGTCTTCTCCATTAATATCCGCACCCAGCCGTGATGACCTTATTCGGAACGTAGGGTTGACGTCTCCAGGACCGATATTATAAGGATTCTCAGGGTCAAACTCTGATGCGACAGAGATGGGCGACGAGACCTGTGCTTCGGATTCGAGAACGGAGTGTGTCGAGCTCGGTGTGAACGGACGATCGTGAGAGACGAAGCTTGAAGGTGACAAAGGCCTTAGGAGCTGAGCTTGCGAGATATTGTACCGCTCAGTCATGAGAAAGTGCATCATCCGTGCCTTTTCATCGTTGGGCACCTTCATATCCCGTATCTCGTGTATCCTTGACCTTAGATGCCGCATGCCGTCATCTGCAGGGAGCGATCCAGACATTGCAGGCACATTGCTCCTGGCCTCCCTAGGGCCAGCCCTGTCATGTGTCTCGATTGTTGTTGTTACATGTGCCACATTAGATGGAGAGGATAGGGTGTCCAGCGAACGGAATCGTTGTGGGGTACCGTGCGATGGGTTTTCGGGCATACGACTAGCAGCAGAGGTATGGATAGGGAGAGAAATAGCTCTTGGATCATCAAATAAGCGTAACGGAGTGGATTCCGTAGCAGCTACATCCCGACTGTTCTCTTGTGCACCGACCACGGGTCGTGACGTTGGCCACGAGCGACGAATAAACGTCGAGTAGCGACGGAAGGCGCTAATTGTCAACAGTACGTCGGAATTTTGATCATCGTGGTCTTGCGTTGTGGTCATGTCATGGGTGCCTTCATCGCGATCTGCTGCATCGTGAGGTGGAGAGCNTTGAGCATGTGAAAGTCGTCGATTGTCACCAGCTGCAGGTTCAGGACTCGTATACACGCTAGAAAAACGGCGAGCTTGACGAACAGCGGGTTCAATAATAAAGGAGGATATCAGATTGCTCATGAGTGTCTCTTTAGCAGGGGAAGGCTCGACTTGAGGTGGGAGTCGAGTTGCACGTTGTGAAGAAGCTTGTGAGGTGGATGCGCCACCTTCGGCCGACGGAGCCTCCTTCATGGCAAGCTTTCACGAGCCACAATATCATATGAATTAGATGAAAAAAATTTATACGAGAGGTATCTTCTATCCATTCTGTAAGTATAGAAGGAACAGCCCAATATTCGGCGACGAGAAGTCGTGTTGCCGAAATCTCGATTTGGAGCTGGCGGAGATCTTCATCACTTATTTGCTTTTTGCTAGTCATTCTCAGGATCCGTATTGGCCTTGACGATTCCCACCCTACTTTTCTTTGCAGAAACAGACTATCTTTAACTTGAGAACTCCGTGTAGCCTCTTACGTACCCCAAGAAGAGATTTATATTGCAGAAGGCTTCTGACTGGGATTTCCATACATAGTCACTATGCTATAGACCCAAGTCCTCAGAAGCTGAATAAAGTGTGGATTAGAAAGCGTAGAAACAAGATGCAGAAGAATATTTTAGGATTTGATGTGCTTTCAGTGGCCAATCTGAATCGTCACAAGTAATCATAATGTTCCAAGTGATGATGTTTATCTTTGCAATTCCAATATCTAGTTAATTACTTTCATCTTGTAGAGTAAGTTAGATAATTCGCTTTTCCCAGTCGGCCCATCTTCGCAAGCCATACCCATATCTGACTTTTCCCCATCCAGCAGTTGTACTATCGAAAACTCCATTCACCCTTCACCCCTCATCCCATACGCTATCTAGACCCCTGTTAGGCGAAAGCTTGGAGTATTACCACATGACTATATACTCCATAATAGTATAAAAGACTACCCCAATGCTAACACTAGTTCCCGAAAATCTCATACAAATGCTCAAAGTGGTATCTAAACAATAAAAGAAAAGCCGAATGGAATGGAGCATCGATATCATGGTCGTGACATGTTTAAAGTATGCAAAACAACACCCTTTTAAAATATCCAAATAAGAAAATGTTGAGAGAATGCAATGATGACACTATGCATAGCGGCGTGCACTGTCATGATATCCAACAAGTATGATACAAAAACCGTAAAGCTATGCAGAAAAGAACAAACGTAATCAAACGCCGCGAGGCGCGATCAGGAAAAGTCTAGCGATCTTTGATCGTTGACGTAGAAGAGAAAGAAAAGTTGCTGAGGAAGTCGAAACGGTCTCTTGAGCTTTCACGACTGGTGGTAGAATGGGTACTTCGAGCACTACTATCTAGCTGTGGGCTAGGTCTAATTACTGGTTGTGGTTCACGAGGCTCCAGGATCAGCGAGCGTCGGTAGTAGCTCTGCACGTTAGCTTGATCACTTGTTCTGACCCGTTGGATTTGAGATTCCATCCAGTCTTGCATCTCAGGTACGGCGATGAGTCGGTAGGGAACTTGGAAGCTCTGTAATTGACCAATGATTTTTGCGGTGCGCATGTGCTTGTCGAAATTGATAACGGAAACACCTTCCCGGCTGCCATCGCTAGGTAGCTGACGGGTTGTCTGATTGCCAACATCCACAAAGGTAAGATCGGTGAGATAGATGCCGACGAACGGAATACATGGTGCAACATGATTCTGGAGGCGCTGACGCAGGACTGCGTAGTTACGTCCTACATCAACAATCGCCTTTAGCTCCTCCAGTCGCCCCTTGGTCTTCTGTGAAACCAGCTCCCAAGTTCGCTTCAGTCGTAGAACCATCGAAGAATTTAGAGAGCAGATGATAGCCATAAGCGAATCGTAGTTATTGAGTTCGATGCATTTCATCGAAATCTTCACCCAGTGCTTAATAATAATGGCTCTCTTCTTCGGATCTTCAAGATGCAAGATCGTATCCGCAACGAGGTTGGCAAGATCAGTCGACAAAGTTGACATCGCCCGAACATTGACGGCCTTTGAGTCTATTTTCTTGGTCCATTCTGATGCCAGAAGCTCTTCCGGCTGAATAGAGCAGAAAATCTTCGATTCGATGAGCGTAAACTGTCTTGCGAGCTCAAGTGGGTCAAAGTCAAGAATGCTGCACTGGGAATTTCCGTTTTTCGCATTCTTTAGCGCATTCAGCTGGCTCTTCGTAACAACTGGGTTCGGCGCATTACTATCAGCCGCGGAAAACACGGTGTTTGAAACCCCAGTCTTTCCTATCGAAGACACCAGTCGCGGTACGAGTGCGCCGGCGTGCACCTCATTGACCTTAGCAGTCAATTCTGCAAGGCGCTTTCCAGCCGCTGGCAATGCGGCCCGCAGCTTCCCAGTCGCGAAACTAAGGATCACGCCAAGAGCCGAAGAGTCAGAGTCGCCTTGCCAATGGCTCTCGAGCCATCCTTTGAAGACATTGTATACTCTTAAGCGGACTGGAACACCATCCCCAACGTAGTCAAATCTGTCAATGAGACAGTGGGCGAAATCTATCGGTGTCGTAAAAAGTCGGAAAGTTAAGTAAAAGGTCGTGACAAACATGGCATCAGGAGTCGACTCGTATGTAGTCAGCTGCTCGACGAGCGCTGGGAGAGAGCCGCCAGAAATCTGTCCCTCTTTGTTGTAAATGAGTTCGTGCGCATATGTCTTCTCGAGTAATTGTGCCTCGACTCCAGTTGTCTCGTCACTAGCAATCGACCGTAGCTCAGATGCACTGCCAAAGCTGCTCATCAAAACGTGTTCCCCTTGGCGCTGTGAAGGGGAATTGTCCGGTGTTGTGGCTCGTGTCGATACCTGCGAGATAATGCTTGCACTATCGCCTCTGATACTGTTTGGGTATGTGCTATTTGAATCTGCGACGGACACGTTGACGCTATCCACTCGAGCAGACCTTCCGAAGAATCGTTGAGCGGCAGTCGCAGGACTTTGCGAGTCCGTCACGCTTGGTTGTGGTAGTTGAGGAATAGGAAGCTGCTCAAGAGGGGGCAAAGAGGATCGGGATGACCTAAACGAGACTGCGGTTGGACTCTCAACAATTGTTGGCTGTAAGGACACCTCTAACGTTGGAATCGGAGAAGGCGCGGGTGGTTCAGGAAGAGGTTTAGACTCGGAGATTAGTAAAGGTGGTGGAGGTGGTCGAGCAACCGACTCTGTTGGTGGTGCTGGCAATGGTTTTTCGGTTTCTATTGGTTCGTCCTGTGTGGTGGGTTCTGGGTCTTGTCCAAAGCCAGCGTCAAGGCTTTCGAATATCGTATGCGAGATGCCTAATCCGACATGCTCGAATTCGAAGTCACCAATTCTCTCGATAACCATCCTGGCCTTGGTGACGCATTCACCTGCTGATCGAACGCAGCTTGTAGCTGCAGTGACTAGCTGTTTGCCTGAATCTGGCATGAAGACATCATCGCCATTGGCGGATTCTGAAGGACTAAATACCCCCTTTGTAGCCTGCACAAGCTCTCCGAGTCTCGCGTGCATTGTGTCTCTTGCTTGCTCCAGTTGTTCAGATCGTTGAGAGTCGCGTTCCCATACTTCCTCTACTACGGAGAGGAGCTGTCGGCACGCAATGACGGATTGTTGTGTGGTAAGTAAAAGCTCTGAAGAAGAGCGCGATTGCAGATGCAACCCAATAAATGAGGCAATGAACCTCAGGAAAGAGTCGTGCGCAGCGCACAGCCGCTCCGATGCAAGGTTCTGTTTTTGCAAGCCCTGTGATTTACCCGTGTACGACAATCGATGAGTTACAGATAACCGCTTTGTTTGCGCTGGGGGCTGAGAGGTGACGAGAGGTGATTGGAGGGAATCCGATTCGGACGGGGTTGTAAAGACAATAGATGCGCGGCTACGTGGTGGCTGACTTCTCGCGCCCTCGCGCTCCAGCTGACTCGCGCCCTCATGCTCTTCTCGTGTTGACACCGAGTTCGCTCGTGACACAACAGATGCATGGTCGAATGTTGACACGCTGTTCTCTACGCTCTCACTCGAATGCGACCGCAACTGCATGATATTGCGATCGGCAGTGTCAACCGGTGGAGTAAGTGGCCTATTACTACTATCGGCGAAATCGAATGGTATTGAAACGGCATCCTGTGCCCAGATGTCGAGAAACCGAACAGCTCGCGTTACGAGTTTAAATGCTTTTAACACTAATTCGTCAAGCAGCTCAAGAACTGAGACGGTCGACCGCTGGCATTGGAGTATTTCCTGTAACTTTTTCGCCGTCTTTACAAATGTGGAAAGGTCGCCAAGGAGCCCTTTTCGCATCCGCCGGAGGCCGACATGATCTTGGATTAGAGGCGATTCCCTTGTCAAGCATTGTGATTTCTCCTATTAATAGTGGTTAATAATGTTACTATTGGTCTCTTACAAGAGTATTGTATAGATAAAGTGTTCGGCTTACTAGGAAAAATCGCACACCTGCGATCATGCCCCTCACATAGTCTTGCTTGGTAAAGACGGCCAGGTCTCCGTTCTCCGCGTCTCGAACAAGATCCCACAAGTGAGTCAGTGCGTTTAGGAGATTGCGAATGGATGGATGATCGTAGGCCTCGCAGTAGTTCGTTGGAAGCCATCCTCGAGCCCCCGATGCGAGAAGTGTGCCATCCGCCCACCCGTTAGGATGAACTGAATGTACTAAGATAACATCACCCTGGTTAATTGGAACTGTAATTGAAGACTCATCCGTCGAGGACGATACTGTGGATGTTGGATGGAAGTGGTAGAACGCGCGCAAGTAGTTGTGAAAAACAAGTTGCGGCTCTGGTGTCGGAGGAAACGTCTCCCTTGATGTGCGAGGTGTTAATGGAGGTGATATCTGTGATTGTGATCGTATCGATGCTGCCCGGCGGCTTTTTGAAGATGACTGTCTAGTGTGTCGTGATCCTGCACTCCGTGTCCTTTGGGGCGACTTGCTGATCACGAGAGGCGCTACAAAAGCGCTTGCATTGAATTCTACCTCGTCTCTGTCCTGGAACTCAGCCATTTCCATAACTTGTGGGCGTTGTCTAAAGTCCCCTAATGCTCTTAGACGCGAAATAGGTCGGACCCTCGACTTCGAATATCCTGAGCACAGCTGGAAAAGTGCTAGACATGCGATGTAGCGTTCCGAAATCGAACCTTAATCATTGGATCAGTTCATCAATTGGCTGGTATTGTAGTACTGGCTGCTTCCTGTGTTGCACTCGTCGGCTCGTGGAAGCGATATGGATTTGCTACGAAGGAATTGGCGTAGAATAATTAATAGTGAGCCGGTCACAATTGCTAGGAGTACTTGTATTTACTCTGGTCCACACTGTCAGTGCTCTGTTGTTAGATATTTGTTGTGTTGGCCAATGGGTAGGAATGAATCCCAGAGGAAAGGATCCTTTCAAGAATGTAGTAATGCAGTCTCGACGACGGAAATGTACATACCCGCTTGTTCGGCCCTGTGTATTTCCACAATTGTAGCGGAATCAACCGGAATTCTGTCTCAGAAAGCCAATTGATACTGCCTTGGCTCCCCGCAGTGCTATGGTGAGGCGCCCTGAGCGATATATTGAAAATGCGGTCCGGCCCTAACGAACTTTGCTTATTCTTCGACCCCGAGATTTGTCACAATGCGACGAGCACCATTAACGGTGGTGATGCGTCTATTGAAACAGGTTGCCAAACTCGTCAAGGTCGGCTCCAGGCTTCAGACGGATACGGTTTCTGTTACACAGAACTTACCGCAGGACAGGGTAGACGCGTGAATTGTGACTGACAGAGAACCCAACATGCAGTGTTTCTTCTGGTCAGTCCTCTTGAGGAGCGTTGCGAGAGGGAGCGAACGTGGAGTAGCAGTTTTTGAAGGAGGTGCAAGGGTTAATGCAAGGGTGTTGCCTGCCTTTCCGAGTGCAGGATGCTAGTATTTCAACAGCCGATATACAAAAGTCGAAGTTCGATGTCGAAGCGTCCCCAGAGACAAAACAAGCGAAAATCGCAGCAGCGCAAAACCAAGCAATCGAGAAAAAGCAGGAAGCAGGAAGCAGAGGCACGTCAATAATATCGACAAGACTGGCGAAGTCGCCCCCGATAGATTCGGTGGGCTGCAGAGGCAGTTAAGCTGCTAATCGGGTGTTAGCTAGGCGCAAGGGACCCGTTCGTCGAGCACGGACGACCTTCGCAGAGCACCCTATCCACTAACATTAGGCGGGGCCGCTTAGCGGTTTTGTGAATAAGCCACCGTTGTTCGCACAGAGGCCCAACACGCCTGGGGACATGTGCGATGTGCTTTTCGAGAGCGGCCCCCTGTGCTTTGCCCTCTTGCACGGGCCGCCATTAGAAAGAAGGTAACAACTTCTATCACTTGAGCCTGAAGAGCCAGCCAATGGCTTCGCGCACTGGAAAGGGAATGCAGAGAGCGGGCAATGAAGCACGCCCTCTAACCCTTCACCAGTCTTCCCGAGCAGCTCCCCATGCCTTTGGTCCCAAAAAACATGCCTGTCATGTCAACACCAGCGACGCGGTCGACCCTCCCTGTGCTCTGCTCGCCCGTTGCTGCAAGTCCACGGCAAGACTAAACTGCAACGGTCGCAGCATCCGGCTCACTAACCGCAACCGAGAGAGTGCCGGGCTGCAGATGAGGCTTGCGGGCCTCTGCCCCGACCCAAGATCTCCCTGGAGTCGCTTTGCAGCGCCGCTCCGGATTAGAATGCTGCGATCGTCAATTCTCCCCACGATATCCCGGCCACCCACCAGAGGCCTGCCACCAGGAACGCTACCAATGAAAGGGGCTCTCATGCCTTCGCGGCTGCCATTGGTTGGCCTGCAGATCTGCAACAAAATTGTCCGAACGGCAGCTGAGTGGCTGGCCCGGCAAAACGGTCGCGGCTTGGAAGATGGGAAAAACAACTTTCTTTCCTCGGAACATTTCCACTCCATTATTCCAGTCACTGGTTTCATGTGGCGTGGCAGAGGATATGGCCGTCGCCGCCATCACTAGCTAGCGCTGGGGGCCGTACCCGCGACCCCAGCCTCTATCACCTGTGCTGTGATGGATGTGACCAGGATGCAGACCTAGCAACGCCAACACGCCGCTTGTTGACATGGTAATCCTCATGCACAGGATCCCACTCCAGGAAAGCCGTCCTTTCTGCAAAGCATGATGCACTGCGGCACAGCGAGCCAGGAACACCACCGCCAGAGTCATCTCCATCGATCGTATACGACGCCTCACTACCCCACTCCTCCGGTGCTTCTTTGGGTGCTGTGGAACAAAAATTCAGCAACCGCTTTGTGCGCAGTGGAATATGCCAGAACAACGCAGTTGCTCTTCGCGACGCGTCCTTGCTGCAGTTTTAATACCGCAACGCGATATTTCCATGGTTTCTCTTCCAGAGGATTCCCTTGGAGCATAGGCCAGTTAACAAAGCTCCACCCCGAATCCGAAGAGAAGGACGCCTTCGGTAATGAGCAAAGGGGGCTATTTTGCCGCGACACGTCCAATTACGACAACTAAGACTCGGCTCACCAGCCACGGCCAGAGCCGTTGCTGATCGACCGGAGTCAATCCGGATTAGTGTGGGTAGTCAACATCACACCAGAAGAGACTGAAACCCCTGCCTTGGGCCCCCGAGCCGACCAATTGGGTCTCTAAGCGATTTACGGCAGGTCTCAGCCCCACTTGGAGCGGCCAGTAGTAATAGTCTCTCTGCTTAGACACTACCTTGGCGTGCTTCTGCGTCGTATTGCCGGAAAGCCAAATAGAGGAGAGGCTTGGTACAGTTGCATAGAGCACGTTCGTGTTGTGGAACAACAGGAGTTTACATCAAGAGTACCAAAAAATTACCCACGCTGCCTGCAGATTTGACACCTTGGCTACTCTGTTCCTTCTGCAATCACCCGAAAGCGACGGCCTTTGCTAATAATTTCTGCTCCGTAGCTCAAAGCCATGGCTGCCACCAACTCCCAGCAGGCTAGTGTGACCTTTTTGAAATCGGTCCAACCAACTGTTTCACAGAGATATGGAAAGAAAAATACGGATTCAGTGCCACGGTCTCAGCCCTTCTGGCACCCCACGCTATTAATCTCCGGGCTCTTCATCAAGCGCGGCACACGATTCTGTGGATCGAGAACTCTATCCAGAGCCGAAAATACAACCAGCTTGGCGATGATGCAGCACAATTGATTGGCAAAATTTGAGGCTTTGGGTTGTGGAAAAGAGATCAAATCGATCTATTCCAGCGTTTCTCACGCCTCTTTCCTCCGCCTTGATGCACCAACACTTGGCAGATCGGCACATGACCAGAATCGCAATAGTGAGCACTGTTACAAAAGCGTGATTGGTATTGCCTTTATATCGTCGGCGTTATCGCTACTTGTGACGAGTTTCTCAATCCTCTTCCATCCATTGCTCCTCACGCCCAGCGCAAAAGAGACGTTTCTCCGTGGACGATGGCCGTGATGATGGAAAGTGCGCTCTCGCTCCATGAATTTAGAAAGGTGTGATAAGCCAGATCATCAACAGCTCACCTCGGCATGGCTGTTGATAAGCATACGCTCTGGTCGTGCCGTCATGATCTGTCATGCTCGATCGCTAACCGTAGCCAAGGCTCCCCGTCGCAGACACCTTGTGTCTACTGCTCTCCAGTGGCATGTCTGTCTCGGTTTGAGTTCATCGCCCCTCTTAGCCAAGGGTACTTAACTGCTAGCTTCGGCGGAACGGTGATATCACAACGCTCCAAACCTTTGGAGTTGAAGCTTTTGTTTTGCGTATCCTCGCCAACCAAAAACAATTCGGCCCGTAATGAGGAATTCGTCGCGGAAGCGAACCTGATTAAACATCCTACTCCTCTTTTGAGTTAGTTTTTGACAGGGTTATTAGAAGCTTGTCCATCTTAAGAGAGATCTTCGCAAGGGTCTCAAAATGTTTCAGTCCTCCGGCGGCTTTACTCGTCTCAACCCTCCGAGGATGCGGGTTGTTTGGTCTCAATATGGAAACATCTTCGTCCTTGGTACACTGGAACATTGGTTTAGGCTTTGTCACCCCCACAAGGCTGCCAAACAACGTACGCAGGGACTAAACGGGCCCCATCTGCGGGGAAACGGGCAAAACCCACACTGTCGAGCATTGCTCTGGCGGTTCCTGCGAATACCGCTGGTTTGAAGACGTCAGTGTGGATGCCAACTCCCACAGCACGATCGAGGTTCGAGGATGAAGAAACACTCCGAGTTCAGTTACTCGGCACAATCATGCTATGGCCCTCTCTCGAACGCAACGTGCCATCGCCAAGCCATGTTTTCATAGTTTTTGTCCTTATAGAGCATCGCGACAGCCACCTTAACCCGATCGCTGGTGTCGCTCAACTTTACTTTGCAATGTCTCATCAAATTTTTTCTCTCCCCCCTCGACGCAATTTAGCTTACTCCACTATGAAACATCTATCAACAATTGCGTCTTACGATTAGCAGAAACTCTGACTACAACCCGTTTCATAGCTCTCTAAACCTCTCTTGCCGGACTAAAGACGATTCTTTTTCCTGAAGCTTAGCGCATATTCATTGGTTTTTTGGACGATCATTGGTGGTGAGGTTACTGCGCGCTGATCACAATTTTGTGAGCCCAAGGAGGTCAAGGGAACTTCCGCTAGGATGGTGACTACAGAATTGCAACATTGCAATCAATAAACGGATGGTAAATCCTGCACTGTGCCAATAAAGGTGAAAGACTTCACACGAGCCACTAAACGGCTATCACGTCCAGCACCGTCGCACGTTGTTAGGGAGCGGGTCGCAAAAGCAGGGCTCACCACCGAGGGAGTCGGGGTCTCACATGGGCAGCAACCCAAAGTCCAGGAAACTTCCACTGCTTTTTCGACCACCACCGTCGCAGGGTAGGCCAGCCTAAAGCATCGTGGCCGCTGAGTCGCGCGCGTGTTAAGCTTGTCTGGAGGAGAACACAGCTGCATACTTCAAAGCAATGACTTACGTTCCCGACCCTGTCCCTAGCCGGAATCCCGAACACTGCTGCCAAGACAGTCGAAGCTCGGACCCCTAGAACTCGGCTACCCCCTGAACTCGGCCGCCAAATCAAAGTTAAACCACCGATTTGTCCCCCCATTTTCCACACAACCAACCGTTCAATATGGATCAAAAGAAGCAGAACTTACAAAGGGCTCTTGCTAATTTCAAAGCCAGCAAATTCGAATTTGATTCAGAAGCTGCGCACGCGTACGACGTCCCTTCGTTAACGTTTAGCGATCGATTGAATACAAGAAGCCACGATAAATTGCACGCCAACACCAGCAGCGATTACCGATTGGGTACTCGAACAGGACTTATAAAGAGAGGGACTAATCCGTAAAGAGGAGACTGTAAAACCGTGTGGTCGCTATCTAGACTGCCAGGCAGTATAATGCGATTAACGGCAAGTGACCGCATGCTCCGCGGGCGATCGCCCTAAGGGTTAGGAAGGGGTGTATTCGTTCGTTCGTCGTTCGCTCGTCCGTCGATCGTGCCGGGTCGTCGATGCTTTTAATTTGAGGGTTGGGGGACGTTTGGAATCCGTCTCGTATCCATGAGGATTACACGGGCTCGGAATGAGAGCGCAGCCGTCTACTGTGAAGGGGTACATCAGCAGTGGTTTTCGAAATCTCACCATCCCATGTGAAGACTTTTCACTACCACCCACAACGTCTCAACGACTACCGGCTCCTACTCGCACGCTATATGACATCTCTATATTGACTCTACTGAATCCGAAGACCAGTAGGTTCGTAGCCGTCACCATACAGGTGCAGAGTCCGATTTTGAGGGCCTGCGTAACGGCTTTAAATCTTTATAAGTTAAAATAAGGCTTTAATAGAGGCCTTGAGCTAAAATTGTAATGTGTCCCGCCTTCACGTCGCCAAATCGGCCAAAAAGACAGCAGTACTCGCGAATCTATGCGACTGTGACGGGATCCAACATATGTACTCTTACAAAAAGTAAATAATTTAAAGCCTTTATAATAAGTATATACCGAATTAAAAAACTTAGTCACTCTTATAAAAGTAATTTACTATAGAGGCTATATATAAACATATTTACATCTATCCCATGCGCTGTTGAGGTCGTTTAGGAAATGTGGCCCGTGCGCGAACACCAAAACATTAAAAATCGTCCCAACCATAGTATCTAGATAGCTTTCTACCTCAATTAAACTACCACAATGGGCCGTGAACGTTCTTCCAATGATGAAAACCCTGCTTAATCTGACCAGTATAAACATATATCAAATTCGAGCTTTATTATCATGATATTGCGTTATAATTGATTGATTAAATCTACAGCTTCATTTTGCCAAGACTACGTCAAATCTAGATCATCTGGTTGGTTCGCTTACCAAACGACCTTTCTCAACAGGGCGGTCGGCGCTGCTAAATTCCGGCCACGACTTAGCGCACTAACCCTTGGCATGGAATAGCTTAAGAGCCTTAAAGGCCTAAAGATTTATAAGTAGGTAGCCCCACGTCGCCAAATAGCCAAAAAGACAGACAATACCCGCGAATATATTGTAAGGCATATTGCCCAGGTGTACGGTAGGGAGCAGGCAAGCCGAGCATGAGTCACAAGGAGAGTCGATGGAAGAGGACGATATGGTAAAGAGTATGGCAATAGCCTCGTACGGAGACGAACCGATGAGGAGGGAAAGGGCTGCAAGCCCGAGGAGCTTATAAGGAGGTGCCAAGGGCTAGCCGAAGGCTAGCCTTGGCAGCCCCTAAGAGCTCCCGGGCGTGCACCCGGGTAAGGGTCAAAATAACCCTTACATATATCGCGACTGTGCCGGGATCCAATATATATACTCTTACAGTTTATAAATATTGATTTAATAAAAAAAGCTATAGAGGAGAAAGAGGGTAAAATAAGAGTAAAAGAGCTAAAACTAAACCTTAAATGGCGCTAGGTAGAAAGGTCAAGGCCGGTATATTACATAGCACGTAGGGGTGAATAATCAATTTGATTTAATTGGGTGTAGATAGCTTCCAAAGTGGTGGTAACCGTTTGGGGCAACCGAGTTCTAGGGGTCCGAGCTTATCCCAGACATGACCTTTCAATGCTGTATCGTCTTTAGAACTGTGATGGTCACACCCTCGGCAAGCATTCAAGGCTATCCACTCAAGTTTGGCCTAGCACTATGCTTCCTCTCCCAAGCTACCGGTCTTCCCATCAAAGAAGAAGTAAAGCCCGACAAGACACTCCTAGCCCCAAAAGTTTCATGTACTCACCTCACGACTCCATGGTCGCTCCATGTTTGCTGGCGACTTCGCTGGCGACTCGCGAGCAGAGTCTGGGCTGCCAGAAACGTGTGACCTACATATCCATTTCATCGTCGTCATCATCAGCCGTAGCTGTATAGCCATTCTCGCGCTCCTCGCGTTCCCTGTCGCGGCGCTGCTGCTCGCGTGAGGCGCCAATCTTCCTGTGACAAAGCCATCATCAGCAAAACACTGGTCTTCCCCATGCCCAGCCGGTCATGCAGAGATTCCTAGATCCGTACCTAAGCCCATCGATAACTCCGCCGATAAATGCCCTCCCTTCCGCCACTTCCATGCCACCAACGCCGTTCATCTTGAAGCCGCCACCGGCAACCAGCACATCCACTCCCGCCCGCAGCTTCGCCATCCTTACCTCCCTTAGATCCCGCATCAGCCGCCTCACCTGATCCGGCTCCTCGAAATCATCGGGTGCAGCTTCCAGCAGTATCTCGCCCAGCTCGAGCCAGTGGTATGGTAGCGCATCGGCTGCTGCATCGGCTATTGAGGACGGTAAAAAGGGCGGACTGGTGATGTTGGAGCCGTCAGCTGATGGAGGCAGCCGTGGCGGCGAAGAGAATGCGTCTTTCGACTGCTCGGTCTCGAATTGCAGGATTGCCGCGAGGGAGGCGGGGTACAGCCAAGGCGGGGGAGCTATGTTGGCGCGACGCTGGCGCTTCAGGAGGAGCGCGAACCAGAGTGGGATGTTACTCCTGTGAGGCGGGTTGAGGTTGGGTGTCGGGCCCTTGGTGTAGTCAATTGTTAGCTATACAAGCTGTAGATGTAGACACGAGAGCGGACGGTGACATACGATGCGCTGCCGCACTCCGTCGTTGGCGGGGTCAACTCACTCCAAGCAAGTCTAGTCCTTCTAGCCGCTGGCGAGGAATCACCGTTACGAGTTCCATTTCACAAAGGAAGGCTACCTCTAGGGGCGTTAACCCAGGTGGGAGTGGCAATGCCATTGTGCTTCGACCTCTAGTAGAGTGTCGAGAAGAGTAGTTGGCCGTTCATACTCTGATGCAGCACGCCTAACCCGTTAAATTTAGCCGAGCCATCACTTTGGCTTTTACAGTCATCTGCAAAAGATCGTTTAATCGTGCCAAGCCCACGAACAGCCCGCATCGCACCCCACCAAAATTTGTAAGAGGTGCTATGTAACGCATTTAATCCACTACTTATTGCCTAAAATGGGCAGAAGGCTCGCACCTGAGGTTATATATCAAATTAGGGTTAGAATTAAAGCTGGTGAGGAAGTGCCAGCTATTGCGAAGGCTATTGACGTGTCTTATCCTACCGTTTATAAGATACGATTAAACCTTGACCTCTATAGTGAGCCGTATGCGCTAGCTAGTCTTATATAAGGTCGACTAAAGCTGCTTTTGGCCTATTAAGAACTTATAAGTCTAATGTTGCTTAGTATTAAGTTTCTACTAACGCGTTACTGGTAATAAAGGCTGCTTAACTTTCTTAAAGACTAACCTACTGCCTACTTTAATGAGATGCAGGACTTCCTATTTAATGAATATAGTCTTTAAGTCTCCGTAGCCACCGTTGGCTGTACCTTATTAAGAGCCTGCTGGTCAAGGAAGGCTGTTAGGGCTTACACGGTAGAGAGAAGTCGGGAGCTTTGTATATTATGGATTGGTAGATAGGTAATGTATTGTGGTTTGCAAAAGTGTTGCGAAAATCAAATTAAGCGAGCCACGCACACACAACATCGACTTTTGGTGAGCTTACCATACAAATCGTATGCCTGCCACGCCTGCACGTATTAGTTTTACTTCCAAAATAGTGAGGTTTTATATTTATATTATATCATCTATCTAGATCAATTTTTAAGTGTTGTAGGCGCCATGGTAGCCCGCGAGAGCCTCCGGAAACGAGCCGCCAGTCAATCTACACAAGGTTCTCAACCAATTAAGCGGAATACTATTACTCAACCTGTTCATATGGGCCTACGTACAGTTCTAGCGCGCTGCCCGCCTCCGCAGCCTAAGGACGTTAAGGAAGAAGAGGAGGAGGAGGAGGAGGAGGAGGTAGTAAAGGAAGAGGTAGAGTCAGAGTCGCAGGAGTCGGATAAGGACTTAGATGAGGAAGACGATAAGGATAAGAATGCGGAGCTAGTTAATCCAACTATTAAGCGGGAGCCTTATGAGCCTCCGGAGGAAAAGGAAGGCTTTTAAACAGCTAATAGGCATATAGTTTATCCAACTAGAGGAGCTATAGAAGCTCTTGCAGCTACTAGAGTCGCCCAACCTACTAAGGCTACTAAAGTCTCTAAGTTAAATTAACGTACTTAGAAGCCTGCTAGGCGTTTAAGCCAGAACAGTTTAAATCTAAAGTTGACATCTAGGAAGAAGCCCAAAGCTGTTAAGCCTTTAAGGCCTCCGCTAAGACGTAAAAATACACCTAATCAAGTTATTAGCGTAGATTTAAGCTCGCCAACTCCCCCAGAGCCCGATATAGTATGGATATACTATATGGCAATTTAGAAAGCTCGCGTAGCGGAGGTAGATCTTACTTCAACTTCCGCCCAGCGTATTATAGGTGGAGAGCTTCTTACCAAAATTAACTGCTGGGTTAAGGAAGTCAAAGCCAATCATCTAAGCAGATCCTTTGAGGATAAGTACTCTATTAGGGCGGCCGCTTCCTACAATCATATAATAGCTCGCGATATTGTCCCACAAGATATCTATACCAAAGTACATGTTTATAAGCTTAATAATATTATAAGGACCTGGCATATAAATAAGAAGAAAGGACTACGCATGGAAGCAGTAGTTATATTAACTAAGACGCCTCTACCTACTCTAGAATACACCTCTCCTTATACTTCTAGTATTACCCTACCGGCCAGTACGCAGATAAGCGCGCATCTATTAAATATTCTTAACCTAAGTACATCTAATACACCTAAGAAGAAGAAGGGCAATATAAGTATAACTGTTGCCCAACGTCTTACCTTACCCGAGAGCATCTTAGCAGAGGTCCTCTTAGGTAATCTAGCTCCTTTAGTAGCCTTCCGGTGGCCTTATACTGTAAAAATATACACTAATAGTAGGGGGACCTGCTAGGTAAATGGGAACCCAGAGCTTCCTTATTTTCACCACCTGGTTAATCACCTTATAATAAGGGCGTAGGGCAATCAAATTAAGGATGGTAAAGCTACCAAGGAAGAACCTCCTGCTGCTATTGCCGTCCGTCTTTTAGTCAAGAATGGAGCTGCGGGGGGGGTAGGAAGAGGGGGGGAGTGGCAGGCGCACGGCCCGGGAGGATATTTTTAATTAGGAGTTAACTATGGCTATTATCCTACCCAAGGCCAATATCCCCCCCCCCCTATAGGACCCCCCCCTAACTATTATACCAACACCGGAGGACAATAGAACTTATTTTAAACACCTTAGCAACTACCTTAACCACCTCCGGTAGCTCTAGCTTTAGTAGGTACCCTACTACCGCCAACGCCGCCAACTAGTCCTATTACTAGTAACTCTAATTCTAAGGAAAGGCTTCGCGAATTCTTTAACTGGGTAAGAAAACGGCCTAGCTAGATAACACTAAAGCTTTAAACTAAACTAGAATCTATTCTTAATATACTTATTAAAAACTTCTATAACTTAGAGGCCTTGCGTATAGGGATAAGCAAGTAGGTATAGGAGGAGAAGTTAGGCCTCGTAGTAGGTCTCCTACTGCGACTAAGGCGTAAACTTAAGGCGTTTCGAGTAATACAAAAGGGATAGTAAGTTATTAATTTCTATATACTTAGCACCAAATTACAAAAGATTGCGTCCCTAACTAGTTCTCTATTAGGTAGCCAGCCCGCTAAAAGTGTCTTTCTACTAAGCGACGTAACCCTATATACTATATACTAAACTACAGGAATATACCAAAGCTTTAATAGTCCTTAATTATATTAGAGTTTAATCGAATCCACACCTTTAGATCGTAAAAAGAAAGCTTAATTAGGTTAAACTCTGGGTAATAGAGAGGAAGATATTTAATATAGATTTGGGCGGCTGTATAGAGGTTTATAAATTCCTATATCTACTAGTTAGAATATATAGCTCTACTATATACGCAATCATTTCCTTACCTAGCTTTTATATATTAAAGCGTTATCTAATACTAAAATCATATAGCTAGGAATATAATATAGTAGAACTGTAAATTTAATCTAGGCGTTAAATATTTCAGCAGTTATTAAGCCCTACCAGATAAGAGTCCTAGGGAGGTAGCCGTTAACTATATAGGCAGGAAGAATACTCTAACGTTCTAACCGCTTAATTAATATAGTATTAATCGCAGGAACGTTTACGGGGCTCTAGCCAAACTTCTTATACCTGGTCCTCTTATTAGCGCCTAATTCATTAATAAATATAAGGCGATTAACGTCCTATATACATTGGCGTCCTTTCCATATAGCACGTAGGTCCTTAAAGCGCTCCTACGCTCTCCTTTATACTACCTTTCTACTCTACCTATTACGTTAGAGAGTTCGCCAAATTAATAAAAAGGATGCTATAATATTACAATCATCCCATAGAAACTAGGCCATTTCGTTAAGAAAGGCAGTTGGGCGGTCCTCTAGATAAGCAATAAGGGCCTATATAAAATATTAGCACACTTAACACTATAACATTATATATCACGAACTTTCTTATATACCTTATCTATAGCTCTCAGCCGCCCAATCTTAAGATTAGGGGGGGGGTATGCCTCCCCATAGAGGTCAAGATTAAGCTGGATTCGGTATATAGTTGAAAGGTGTAACTTTATAGCTGCTGCAATACACTTAATAGACCAATCAAATAGAAAAGCTACTAGAATTTGATGAAGCTGCTATTAAGGGATTTGTTTTGGTATAAAAGGCAAATATAAGTGTATTAGGCGTGGCAGGCATACGATTTATATAGTAAACTCACCAAAAGTCAATGTTGTGTGTGCGTGGCTCGCTTAATTTAATTTTCGCAACACTTTTACAAACTATAATAAACGGCAGATTAGCTGGTTTTCCTTAACGAGTCGGCTTCTAATAAGAGGACAGGTAATAGGAAGTTTAGCTAGGCGCTAATTAAAAGAGAATATAAGGTCTCGCGCCCGTTTAAGAGGTTAGAGAGGTAGAGTATTCTACTAGCGCTATTAATTAATGGATACCTAAGCTACCTTATCTACCAAGGCTTAATTACAGTAGAGATATTTAAGCTATTTTTAGAGTAGTAGGTGCTTGTTACAGACGCTTTAAGTATAATGCTACGACTACTTAGAGAGGAGTTGGAAGAAGCTAGTTAGTTAATATAAGCACGGTCTAGGATGGAACCCGTGGAACTATGTGATAAGGAATAGTAACTAAGGTTATATAATGTGCTATATATTAAATAAGAGGAATAAGAGGAACTTATATACCTTATATATAAGACGTATATTATATATAAGAAGGATTTTATAGGAGTACGGTTGTATATTTAAGGACCCTACCTAGATAGTTCCTTCCTTATAGTAATTCTTAGAATATAATTAGAGTTAATCTATTAGGCAACCACTCCACCAGTTATTATTACGTTGTTGACTTTTATACTTATATTTCCTATATACCTAGCCCATTAACAAACCCATTATAGTTCTTGCTATAAGGTTCCGTTATATAATTACTACCTAGTTATAGTATTAATATAAGAAGTTAAACAACATGCTACTAAAAGCAGCCACTATAACGCTATTGACGGCAGCAACTACTTTAAGGATAGGAGGTGACACTAGTATGGCGGATACTAACTTATAGCAACCTATAACGGTTAGATAGTTATAGGAAATAGTTAACTAGCTAATAGCTAATAATATAGTATTAGAAGAAAGACTTAATGGGATAGAAGCAGCAAAGATTAAGCTACTATTAATTAAGAGATTTATAGGAAAGAGGTTAAAGCTTAAAGGATTCCTTATATAAATACATTTTAAGGTCTTATAAGAGGGAGTAAAGTTACCTATACCCGTGGATCGGATAGCCTATATAGGACTATTCTTATTAGGAAAAGCACTTAAGTAGTTTAAATTTTACCTTATAGAGATATAGGCAAACGGAATAATAACTACTAACTAAGATATGCGATTTATATTCTTAAGTTAAGAAGGATTCGCAGAACAACTAATATAGATGTTTAGAGACCTGGAAGAAATAACTATAGTAAAAAAAAAACTCCAGAACCTCGTATAATAAACTTTAGTAATTAAGTATATAATATAATTCCAGACACTAGTAATATAAGTAGAGTGGAATAATAGGGCGCTTATAGTATAGTATAAATAGGGACTTAAGGCTAAAGTCTAGGACGTAATTATTCTAATAGAAGATGCGGACACCCTAAGAGATCTAATAGATTAGGTAATTAAGATTAATAATTGGATCTACTAAAGGGAATAGGCTAAGAGAGGCTAGGATAGAGTTCTATAGTTATATAAGGCGTAGAGTACGTAATAACAAAAGCTAAGTTAGAAACTATAGTACGGCGTAAAGCTAATAGACCTAAGTAGTACTAAAGAAGCCTATAAGAGATAGAGCAAACTATAAAAACCTAGAGGACAAGGATTAAGTAATTAAAAGTCTAAAGAGTAGAGGCCAAATTAGGGATCTTAATAGCAGAAGATATTTAGGCGGACTCTATAATAAGAGAAATGGTTTAAAAAAGGAGCTTATATAAATTACGGAAAACAGGGTCATTATATTAGAGACTGTAGAAGTAGGCAGAGTTACTATATAGTAAAAGGTATAAGACTAGTAGATAATATATACGTATAAAGGGATAATAATATACTGCGAGGAACAAAAGAGTATTTAATTAGAAGTTTTACATTTTGTTATAATAACGTATACTAAATTTATAAGAACGCTAAGTATGGCGTAAGCTATTAGCTATAAGAGCTAGCACCTATAGGATACAGAGGAACTAACGAACCAGTTTATAGATCGGATATTAAGGACGATGAATTTAACCTAGGCGAAATATTCCGTGATAATAAGGTAATAAGGGCCGCTTACTAGGAGTAAGTAGACTTTAGAGATGTTATACTAGAGGCAGAGGATAATTCTATTATATAATAAGGAATATTAGTAGGGATTAAAACCCTACTAGACACAATATCTATCGCTTTATAAGACGTAAGAGAAGTAGGATAGTAAACTACTTTAGCACTCGATAAAGGTAAAAGGCTAAAGGCTTAAGATTCTTATAGTAAGATAAGAGATAACTAAGATTCTTAAGATAAGATAAGGTAAGCTTAAGGACCTATAACAGACGATAACCGATAGAGTAGAGTAGTAGCTTAGTTTAAAGATATATAAATAAGCTTAGGATAAGAATTCCTAACGGTATAAGATTCTTAAGACGAGATAAGTGAGATTTAAGACTCTTAAGATAAGATAAGAACACTAAGTAAGTTTAGTTAGACTAAGGCTGAAGCTAAGCTTAAGTTAGAAGCAAGCTCAGGATTAAAGAACCTAAGGGGTTAAGAATTCGGAGTGCGAATTAGGATACCCATAGACTAGAGGTAAGGAGCTTCTTTATAGATTAGAGAATCTGTGGCATAAATAGCAATTAGATTGGGAGACAGATATATAGACCTAGAGGATTTACTAGTTAAATGAAGTATTCGGACTAAAAATTAAAAAATCGATACTAGGATTAAGAAGTAAGATAACTTTAAGGATTAGAGCGCAAGGCGCAAACCAAAAGAAACTATGGAAGAGTTTAGGCAAAGAATTATTGTATAGCAAGAACAGAAACTAGATAAGAAATCTAGCATATTGGGATGTATAAAGGATAGAGTACTAGTATAAAGAATCACTAATAGGCTAAAAGTAGGCATACTAAGAGCTAAGTGGCTTACTAAACTGGAATAAGAAGAGGATCTAGGGATCCCTACTAGGTTTAAAGAATAATATACTAAAGGCTATTATAATGTAGCAATAAAGAGATATTTCCTTACGGACAGACTATATATACTCTAGTAGCTGTATTAAAAGTGGTATAGGCAACGACGTAATAATAAGTAGGAAGATTTCTATATATGGTTAGATAAAAAAGTTATCTAGAACTACCTAATTATAGAGAAGGCCATAACGTATATCAAAGGAGCCTTAATTATAATATTAAAGGATCTAGAGGAACGTTTAGAGGACTAGAGAAGTAAGAGGCGTATCTTAGTACCTGCGAATAAAGTTATAACGTTTAGATTAGTATAATAAAGGTTTAAACTTAAGGATAAAGACGAGCTAAGAGTTAATCTAAAGCACCTAGTATACTATATATTATTATGGATTATATATATGGACGACATATACGAAATATATAAGAATCTAAAAAAAAAGAATTGGAAATACTCTATAAGGATATACTAGATAATAGACAAGCAATAGTATAGAAATGCTAAATATATATATGGATGGCATCTAATAGAAATCTAAGAGGAAGGAAGTTTAGTATTTTAATTAAGAAGATTCCTTATGGAAGAATACTTAGATAGATAATAGTGGTAGAAATGCCTAAAAAACATATGTCTATGGCATATTAAAGATAAAAAGTGAACTAGGTATTAGCTAAAGAGCGAGCCAAGTGTATTAGGATTAAGTAGCCAATAGTTAGGAAAAGTAGAGGCCTATAGGACTAGAGGGAGCTAGTAGTAAAGCCTTAGACCCTTAAAGAAATTTAAGGACAACACCTAAATTTATAAATTAATTAGTAAGATTAGTAGTTTAAAGCGCTAATAGATAGTGGAGTAACGCGAAACTATATTTTACTAGTAGCAGTTAAGAGAATAGGGCTACCTTATAGATAAAAGGAGCAACCTTACCTATTAGTTATAATTTTAGGAGATCTAATAACCTATAGAGGAGGGATTATTAGTCTTAAAACAGGACCTATTTAGATAACTATTAAAGGAAGATAAATTAAGATGTCTTTTAATATCCTACCATTGGGACGGGACAAGGTAGTATTAGGTATACCTTAGTTACAGGAATATAATCTAAGGATTAATTAGATTATAGGTTAGGTCGATATTAAAGATACTTAACGCCACAAGATACGATAATAAGCTAAGTTGGTATAGTACTAAGTAGGAGCAACCTATAAAGAAATAGAAAAAGGACTAAGTTATATATTAAAGAGATACCACAAGTACGGCAAGAAACTATAGTTACTAAAAAGTAAGAAGCTATTAGAATATGCAGCATAGGACTATAAGATAGAGTTAGAACCAGAAATAAGTCTAAAGTTCTTTCTAATCTATAAGTTTACTAAAGAAGAGGGTAAAGCATTAAAAGAGTTTGTCCAGGAAAATCTATAAAAGGGATATATTAGACCATTATAGTTATTAGCGGGTTATCTAGTATTATTCGTACTAAAGAAGAATGGCAAACTAAGGCTGTATATTAACTATAGATAGTTAAATAGCATTACTAGGAAGAATAGATATTCTTTACCCTTAATTAGCGAAATCTAAGATAGGATAGGTAATGCGTAAATCTTTACGAAGATAGATCTAAGATAGGCGTACTATTAGATTAGGATTAAGGAAGGTAATAAATAGAAGGCAGCCTTTAGGTTAAAGGAAGGACTATATAAACTATTAGTTATGCAATTTAGGCTTATAAATATACTAGTAACGTTCTAAAAGCGTATTAATAATATATTAGGAGAACACTTAGATGAATTTATTATAGTATATCTTAATAATATTATTATCTACTTAATGACTAAGGAAGAATATAGGGAACACATTAAATGGGTCTTAAAGAGACTATAAGAAGAACAGATACTAGTAGTAATTAAGAAATACAAGTTCTTTACTAGGAAGACCGATTTTGTTAGATTTATTATTAAACTAGGCCAACTTAGTATAGATCTAAAGAAGATTGAGGCTATAGTGAATTGGTAGGAACTAGAGAACGTTATATAGTTAAAATTGTTTCTAAGGTTTTGCAATTACTGCAGAAGGTTTATAGCGTAATAGTTAAAGGATATTAAGCTATTTATACGGTTAATAAGGAAAGAAGAACTATAAGTATAGGGGAAGGAGCAAAGAGAACTCTTTAAGAAAGTTAAAGAGTTGTTTACCTAGGAGCTAGTTCTTAAGATCTATTAATTAGGACTAGAGATAGTTGTAGAAATAGATACATTAGACTATATACTAGGGGCGTGCTTTATATAAAGGCATTAAGATAGATAGCACTTAGTGGTATACTATAGTTGGAAGATAATACCACCAGAGTTAAACTATAACATCTATAATAAAGAGTTATTAGGTATAGTTGCAGTATTAAAGGAATAGAGAGTATTCTTATAAGGCATAGAGAAACTATTTATAGTTAAGACGGATTATAAGAACCTAATAGGATTTCTAATAATAAAGGAACTTAACTAAAGATAGGTTAGATAGGCAGAGATGCTTACGAAATACTATTTTAAGATTTAGCATACTAAAGGTATAGATAATACGCGGGCAGATGCTCTAAGCCGTAAAGCTAAACTATAAAACAAGGAAAAGCCATTAGGGGCTTTATTACGAAAAAATACAGACGGGTTAATTAGGTATAATTATCCGAAAATTATAGTAACTTAAGAAGACGACGAACTAGAGAAAGTCTACGAGATACTAGAAAGCTTTTAGGTATAAAGAATTCTAGAAGTATAGCTAGAAGATCTATAGACGGATATATACGAGAATTAAGAAATAAAGTATATCCTAAGAAGTATAGCAGAGTAGTTTATAGAGGACTTCTATAAGGGACTAACCTAAGGACATAATAAAGCTATAGGCTTAGTGTTAAGACTCTAGGAGGAGTACGTTATTAATAGAATCTAGAGGATAGCTAAAAGGGTTATAAAGAAATGTCTAGATTGCTAAAGGAACAAACCGACGAGGTATAAGCTATATAGAGGGCTATAACCTATTAAAATACTAGAGAGACCATGGGAGGTTATATTATAGGACTTTATTATTAAGTTGCCAAAATTAAAAGACCCTATTACCGGATAAGATCACAACGCGATCTTAGTGATAGTAGATAAGCTTATAAAGTGGGGATACTTTATAGCATGCACAGAAGAAATCTTAGTAGAAGATATCGCTAGAATCTATATTAAAGAAGTGTTTATAAGATATGGAGTACTAAGCAAAATTATATTAGATAAAGATCTAAGATTTATAGTAGTATTCTAGGAAGTGTTCTTAGTGGAGTAAGGAGTTTAAGCAGTAACTTCTACTGTATATCATCCGTAGATAAACAGTTAAATAGAAAGATTAAATTAAACGCTAGAATAGTATCTAAGATATTATATTAATTATATATAGAATAATTGGGTATTACTATTACTAGTTATATAGTTTGCATATAATACAACACCTTAAGAAGGAATAGGTATATTACTATTTAAGGCAAATTATGGATACGAGCCAAGAATATCGTTGTTACTACGGTAAGTAAAGAAAATAAGTAGTATAGCTAAAGAGAGAATAAAGATATTAATGAATCTTTATATAGACCTTATAGAATTAATAAAGAAAGTATAAGAGAGAATAAAAAAGTACTATAATACTAAAAGATCTAAGGGACCAGATCTTAAGGAGGGAGATAAAGTATGGCTACTATATAAAAATTTTAAGAGTTAACAACCAAGCAAGAAATTGGACTACGTTAGACTAGGACCTTTCAAAATTATATAAAGGATTTCACTGGTTATGTTTAAGTTAAACCTACCAGCTAAAATAAAGATCTACCCTATATAGCATATCGTAATGCTAAAGCCAGCATATAGAAATATTAAGCTACTAGTCTATAAAGCAGACATATATAGAGGATAAGAAGAAGATAAATAGTAAGTATTAAAGATTATTAATTATAAGGACATCGACGATAAAATATAGTATAAGGTTAAGTAGATAGGCTATATTAAGACTACCTAGGAGCTACTAGAGAATTTAAAGAACGCTATAGAAAAGGTATAGGAGTATTAGAAGAAATTAGGTTAGGTAGTATTAATAAAAAAGGATTGCTAAAGAATAAGTTACCTAAGGGGGACCTAAGAAGAGCAGTTGCCGAACTACTTAGATCTATTTCCTTCTCTATTAGAAGAGAATCCGTTCTTTTATTACCTAGTTCCTATAGACCTTATTTTATAAGTTTCTACTTCTTAAAACAAACCTTCTTACGAACCTTCTTAAGACGAAGTAGATGAGTAGACGCCGTAATTTAAGTATTTAGGGCCTTCTATTCTGCGTTATAAGAATGTTTTAACTTAGCAAGGGCTTATAACAGTTTACTATCTAGCTAAGCAGTAATAGATTAAATATAAAACCCTAAGACAAATTAATTAGGGAACTAGACAACTATTAAGAGTAATAGGTCGCGTATATTTAGTATTAGAAGTAGAGCGAACGTTATAGGATAACCGAATATTTGCTTTAGTGCACTTTAAATAAAAAAAAGGTTGCTGGGATAAAGGACTCGCCAACGTAATATAAACTAACCCCTTTTTTAAATAATAAGAACATAGAGACGGTATAATCTTACTAAGAGATAATATTGCAGTAATAGTGCGAGCACGACGTTGGGCGTATAAAGAAGAAATTGCTTTAGGTATAATAAGCAATAATATTAACNAAATTAATTAGACGGATATTACACCTCTAGTAAACGACTTAGAGATATTTTAAATTTTTAAAGACGAAGATAAAGAGGAGGGAGATAGTGTTATGGACGCTTTAAGTATAATACTATAATTACTTAGAGAGGAGTCGGAAGAAGCTAGTTAGTTAATATAAGCACGGTCTAAAATGGAACCTGTAGAACTATATAACGAGGAATGGTAACTAAGGTTATATAATATGCTACGTATTAAATAAGAGGAATAAGAGGAACTTATATACCTTATGTATAAGACGTATATTATATATAAGAAGGATTTTATAGGAGTACGGTTGTGTATTTAAGGACCCTTAGTCCCTACCTAGATAGTTCCTTCCTTATAGTAATTCTTAGAATATAATTAGAGTTAATCTATTAGGCAACCACTCCACTAGTTATTATTACGTTATTAACTTTTATACTTGCATTTCCTATACACCTAGCCTATTGACGAACCTATTGTAGTTCTTGCTACAAGGTTCCGTTATAGTGCTCCCTTATTATACGCCGTACCCTAGGCCATAATCTATTTTTATTTTAGATAACGCATTAATTTATAAGTTAGTATAACTCCGCGATCTATATAAGGAACACGGCGTACTACTTATATTCTTACTACTATATTTACCAGATTATAACCTAATTAAGGCGATGTTTAAGGTCCTTAAGGCGTAGGTTAAAAGGAACTATTAACTAGTAAAGACGTTTAAGAGCTTTAAGGCGTTTCTATACTTTACTATTAGTTAATTAATAGGAGCTTACGCGGAGGTGCATTATAGAAATGCAGGATATATAGTTTAAATCTATTTACTGCCTTAATAGCTTAAAGGTAGAAATCTTGCCTCTTATCCTTGCTAACATTCCTATCTTAAAATCGTACCTCTCCTATACCTTATTAGTTATGCCTTCGCCCTCCCTTTTTAACGCCTTTAATGTGTTAATATTCTATATCTCGTTTATTAACCTTGTCTTAATTAGCTTAAAAATCTCTCTTTACTGCTTGTTATTAAACCCTAGCTAGTTAGTAAGCCATTTAAAGAAGAATCTAAGCAGCTTAACTAGGTCTATCTCTAACTAGACGGGGCTAGAATTATAAGGCTAATTAACCGCTAAATATAGATGCGGAGGGTAGTGCTAAGGGTAGTGCGAAGGGTATATAGGAAGCTAAGGTTAAGGCTAAGACTAAGACTTAAGCTCTTTAAATAGCAGAGCTTTAAGAAGACTGTTAAAGGTATTATCCTTCTCCTTTGGCTGCTCTGTTTTATTACTTTTACGGCCTTTCTCTTTCTAGTTTATAAGCTAAATCATAATATTCTACGAAGGCTAATCTATAGTAGACTCTCCCTTTAATATCTTACGGTTCTAACGCGCTATATTTTCTAAGCTAATAGGATAATAATAGAGGACGTAATCTAGTAAGGTTAATGATTAATTATTACGCTAATAAGTCGTAAGATAGTTACTACAGTGCTTATTTAAATAAGACCACCTATCGGCTATCCTAGGGACGTAATTACCAGTATCCTCCTTAGCGGTAAGTAACTTAGGTAGATTATTAAGTTAAGCTTATATAGCAGTCCTTCTTCCTCCTAATCTATTACCTACTCGCTAACTTAATGTAGGTATAGGTGTTACTAGAATTATCTCTTTCTCCTTAACTAAACTTAATGTAAAGTTAAGTCTTAAGGATTTTAATAGCTAGCGTAAATACTACTCCTTTATAATCTTAACCGCCTACTAAAGGTCCTTATAGTTATTAATCTGCTATTAACAGAAGTTATAAGCTCGCGCGTTCTTATATAAGGCAATTACCTTAAGCTACTAGACTATAAACTTCCGTGGTAAAAGATCCCTTAATAGCTTTTCCCCCTAAGCCTTAATTGTAGTTAGGTAGAGTATATTCTGGTCTAATATTGCTAATTAAGACCTAGGTAGAACCTCCTTTCTATTAAATGCCTTCTACATACTCATAAAACGTACTACCGCCGGCGGCTCCGGCGGCTCCTCTGTATCATTGTCCTCCACCTCCTCCTTTCCCTTATTATCATCTTCTGTATCTATATCTACTAGGGGCTAGGTAGACGCTAGCGGTAATAGCGTAAACGGTGATACTTTAGGACGTAGAGGTAGGGAAATACGTGTAGGTTAAAGCGCTGCCCTAGGTCTTACTTTCTTAGGTGCCGGTATAGAGGGTGTCGATATTAAATGGGAGCGCTTCTTTAGGCCATATTCGATAACTTTTTTTGGCCAGGTCGGCTCTACCAGGTGGGCGTAGCCAGGTCGATACTTTTACGGCCCACCTAGGCGCAATCTACAGGGTGTAAGCGCCTCTTCTAGACGCTAGAGCAGGGGGGTTCCCACCTAGTAGGAGGCGTTTGTTTGGTAGGCGATTTGCTAAAAAGGAGCCGTTGCAAGACGGAAAGGGCGGTAAGGATAATGGTTATATAATCCGCATAGGACATTAAAAAGGCCTATATAGAACAAATAGTTAGAGCCTTATTAATATATCAACCAATTTATAATATCTACTTACTACTTTTAATAGCTGACGACGATACGCCCATAGATAGCAGCCCTACCAATACTGCCGACATTACTACCTCTACCTATACCTTTACTAGCACCCCTCTACCTAGTATAAGGTCCTTTAAAGCAGCTACTACCTCTACCAAACCCGCACCAGCGCCTATTATATTAATATCTACAACAACCTCTTTAAGGAAGCGGCTAAGGAGAATAACGTTAGTAATAATTCTTATAGCTAATAAGCAGGATAAGGATTAGAACACTAGCAAGCTAGCTACTAAAAGGACTTGGAAGAAGAAGACTATATAAAAAGGCGAAGTTATTAATAAGCAGGCTTAATTTTTATAGCTTCCAGCCTCAAATAAAGCCTTTTTAGACTTTCTAAGGTTACTAATAACCTAGGGTAAGGAAATAAATAGGGCTACCTTTAAAGCTACCGACTATGCTAACGCTATTAGCTTTATTAGCTTAAAATTAGGCTAGGTTCTTACTATAGAGCAGCTAATAAATAAGTATAATTACTAAAAGACGTACTAGCGTAAATAGGAGTTTTATATAAAGGCGTATTCTAGCTAGGGGGTATATAAGGTCACTAGTCTTCTATATACTAACAAACCTAGAGTAATAGACGGCTATTTTTATCAGCATGTTAAAAGGAGACCTTTTAAGAAGAAGCACCTACCTTATTTTAAACAGCTAAAGGAGCTTCTTAAGGGCAAGATGGCCAGCGGCAAATATACCACGTTAATTAATAACGCGCTTAATAAAAGTTCGGCTTAGAATAATTAGGAAGACAATAATATTAGCTTATCTAATATAGACGTAGAGCGTGAAATGGAAAATAAGGATACTAAGTATTTAAATACTTCACTCTAAACAATCGAACGGAGTCCATCTAGTGCACTAATAAAGGGCTAGAGTATTACTCCCTTACCTACTTCCTTATCTAAGCTTTTAACACCCTCGCGTTCCCTATTAGTACTTAGTATAGCGTTATCTCCGGTAGGCCAGTTACCATTACTAGCTATAAAAAAGAAGCCTTAAAATACTTAGAAAGTAAAGGACCTTAATATAGTATAGTAGTTAATAAAGAACGCAGCCAAAGCTACTAATTAAAGCCATTTATTAAAGACGGTAAAAGGGCTAGAGGCTTTAAGCGAGAGCATTAGTAAAGTAACGGCGGCTTTTAGTGCTTTAGAGATAACGCTATTAGCGTTAAAAAGCTCGCCAATAGAGAGGGCTGTACGTAGCTTTATTGAGGACTTTAGGCACCTTACTGCCGCTAATTAGCAGCTTATTCTAAAAGCGTTTAAAGTAGAAAGTAGGACCTATATCTTTAATTCTCTTAGCGGCGACGCTTAAAACGGGTATATAGATCAACTAATAGTTAATATACAGCCAAAGCCTATATATATTAAGCAGCTAGTATTAGTTAATAAAGTAGTAGAGGTTAATAGTGAATTAAAGGCTTAATTAAGTTAGGAAATTGGCTTAATTAGATAAGAAAGCTAGTAATATAATTAAGCTATAATTAAATTATCTATTACAACTTTTTTATAAGTGGTATTGCACGTTATTTTACTACTTTAGATGTTTTATCTATAGATTAATTATTTCTACTACTTACTGCTTTAAAAAAACTTGCACCTCTATTTATATTACTTTTGTAACGGAACCTTATAGCAAGAACTACAATAAGCTCGTTATTGGGCTAGGTGTGTAGGAAATGCAAGTATAAAAGTCAACAACGTAATAACAACTGGTGGAGTGGTTGCCTAACAGATTAACTCCAATTATATTCTAAGAATTACTATAAGGAAGGAACTATCTAGGTAGGGACTAGGGGTCCTTAAATACACAACCGTACTCCTAAGAAAGTTGTTGCTCTATCTACTCTATCTACTCTATTCGCTCTATAATAGATCTTATAGATTATACAGATTATATAGATTATATTATATGACTCTACTTACCATTCCTCGTTATATAGTTCCACGGGTTCTATCTTAGACCGTACTTATATTAACTAACTAGCTTCTTCTAACTCCTCTCTAAGTAGTTATAATATTATACTTAAAGCGTCCATAATACCATCTCCCTCCTCTCCATCTTTATCCTTAAAGATACCTAGCATCTCTAGGTCGTTTACTAGAGGTATAATATCCGTCTAATTAATTTAGTTAATATTATTACTTATAATACCTAAAGCACCTTCTTCTTCCTCTATAGCCCGTTAGTCTCATACTATTGCTATAATATTATCTCTTAGTAAGATAATACTATCTCCATATTCTCGTTATATAAAAGAGGGGCTAGTTTATATTATATTAGCGAGTCCTTTATCCTAGCAACCTTCCTCTTATTTAGAGTGCACTAAAGCAAATATTTAATTATCCTATAACGTTCGCTCTATCTCTAATATTAAATATACGCGACCTATTACTCTTAATAGTTATCTAGTTCCCTAATTAATTTATTTTAGGGTCTCATATTTAATCCAAGGCAGAAAAACTTAAGGGTAATCTTACCGCAGCGCTAGCGGAAGCCTATTATCAATCCAAAGAATCTGCTCATACCCTTAAGGCTTAACAATTTGCCTTTATAAAAGTTTAGCGTCTTTAACGCGTTTATAAAAAGGTTCGCTTTAAAAAGTAGAAACTTATAGAATAAGGTCTATAGAAACTAGGTAATAAAAGAATAAATTCTCTTTTAATAGAGAAGGAAACAGATCTAAGTAGTTTAGCAACTACTCTTCTTAGGTCCCCCTTAGGTAACTTATTCTTTAGCGATCCTTCTTTATTAATACTACTTAACCTAATCTCTTCCGATACTCCTATACCTTTCCTATAGCGTTTTTTAAATTCTCTAGTAGCTCCTAGGTAGTCTTAGTATAGCCTATCCACTTAACCTTATACTATATTTCATCGTTAATGTCCTTATAATTAATAATCTTTAATACTTACCATTTATCTTCTTCTTGTCCTCTATATATATCTACTTTATAAACCAGTAGCTTAATATTCCCATATACTGGCTCTAGCATTATAATATACTATATAGGGTAGATCTTTATTTTAGCTAATAGGTTTAACTTAAACGTAACCAGTAAAATCCTCTATATAATTTTAAAAGGTCCTAGTCTAACATAGTCCAATTTCTTACTTAGTCATCAATTCTTAAAATTTTTGTATAGTAGCTATACTTTATCTCCCTCCTTAAGATCTAGTCCCTTAGATCTCTTAACATTATAGTACTTTTTTATTCTCTTTTATACTTTCTTTACTAATTCCGTAAGATCTATATAAAGATTTATTAATATCTTTATTCTCTCTTTAGCTATACTACTCGTTTTCTTTACTTACTATAGTAACAACGATATTCTTAGCTCATATCCATAATTTGCCTTAAATAGTAATATACCTATTCCTTCTTAAGGTGTTGCATTATATACAAACTATATAACTAGTAACAGTAATACCCAATTATTCTATATATAATTAATATAATACCTTAGATACTATTCTAGCGTCTAATTCAATCTTTCCGTTTAACTATCTATCTATAGATAATATACAGTAGAAGTTACTACTTAAACTCCTTACTCCGCTAAGAACACTTCCTAAAATACTACTATAAATCTTAGATCTCTATCTAATATAATCTTACTTAGTGCTCTATATCTTATAAATACTTCTTTAACATAAATTCTAGCAATATCTTCTGCTAAGATTTCTTCTATATATGCTATAAAGTATCCCCACTTTATAAGCTTATCTACTATTACTAAGATTACGTTATAATCTTATCCGGTAATAGGATCTTTTAATTTTAGCAACTTAATAATAAAGTCCTATAATATAACCTCCTATAGTTTCTCTAGTATTTTAATAGGTTATAGCCCTCNATATAGCTTATGCCTTATTAGTTTATTCCTTTAACAATCTAGATATTCCTTTATAACTTTTCTAGCTATTCTCTAAATTCCGTTAATAATATACTTCTTCTAAAGTCTTAACACTAAGCCCATAGCTCTATTATGTCCTTAAGTTAGTCCCTTATAGAAGTCTTCCATAAACTACTCTACTATACTTTTTAGGATATACTTTACTTTTTAATTTTTGTATATATCCATCTATAGATCTTCTAGCTATACTTCTAGAATTCTTTATACCTAAAAGCTTTCTAGTATCTTATAGACTTTCTCTAGTTCATCATCTTCTTAAGTTACTATAATTTTTAGATAATTATACCTAATTAATCCGTCTATATCTTTTCGTAATAAAGCCCCTAATAGCTTTTCCTTATTTTATAGTTTAGCTTTACGGCTTAGAGCATCTACCCATATATTATTTGTACCTTTAGTATACTAAATCTTAAAATAGTATTCTATAAGCATCTCTGCCTATCTAACCTATCTTTAGTTAAGTTCCTTTATTATTAGGAATCCTATTAGGTTCTTATAATTCATCTTAACTATAAATAGTTTCTCTATACCTTGCAAAAATGCTCTCTATTCCTTTAATACTATAACTATACCTAATAACTCTTTATTATAGATATTATAGTTTAACTCTAGTAGTNTTATCTTNNNACTATAGTATACNACTANGTGCTATCNNTNTTAATNCCTTTATATAAAGCACGCCCCTAGTATATAGTCTAATACATTTATTTCTACAACCGTCTCTAGTCCTAGTTAATAGATCTTAAAAACTAGCTCCTAGGTAAATAACTCTTTAACTTTCTTAAAGAGTTCTCTTTGCTCTTCCCCCTATACCTATAGTTCTTCTTTCTTTATTAACCATATAAATAGCTTAATATCCTTTAACTATTGCGCTATAAACCTTCTATAGTAATTGCAAAACCCTAGGAATAATCTTAACTATATAACGTTCTCTAGTTCCTACCAATTTACTATAGCCTTAATCTTTTTTAGATCTATACTAAATTAGCCTAATTTAATAATAAATTTAATAAAATCAGTCTTCCTAGTAAAGAACTCATATTTCTTAATTACTACTAGCATCTATTCTTCTTATAGTCTCTTTAAAACCCATTTAATATATTCCCCGTGTTCTTCCTTAGTTATTAAGTAGATAATAATATCGTTAAGATATACCATAATAAATTCATCCAAGTATTCTCCTAATATATTATTAATACACTTTTAGAACGTTACTAGTGCGTTTATAAGCCTAAATTGCATAATTAATAGTTTATATAGTCCTTTCTTTAACCTAAAAGCTGCCTTCTATTTGTTGCCTTCCTTAATCCTAATCTAATAGTACACCTATCTTAGATCTATCTTTATAAAGATTTACGCATTACCTATCTTATTTTAGATTTTGCTAATTAAGGGTAAAAGATACCTATCCTTCCTAGTAATACTATTTAACTATCTATAGTTAATACATAGCTTTAGTTTGCCATTTTTCTTTAGTATAAATAGTACTAAATAACCCGCTAATGACTGCGATAGTCTAATATATCCCTTTTATAGATTTTTCTAGACAAACTCTTTTAACGCTCTACCCTCTTCTTTAGTAAGCTTATAAATTAAAAAGAACTTTAGACTTATTCCTAGTTCTAACTCTATCTTATAGTCCTATACTATATATTCTAATAGCTTTTTACTTTCCAGTAACTATAGTTTCTTACCGTACTTATAGTATCTCTTTAGTATATAGCTTAGTCCTTTTTCTATTTCTTTATAGGTTGCTTTTACTTAGTACTATACCAACTTAGTTTATTATCGCATTTTATAGCGTTAAGTATCTCTAATATTAACCTAACCTATAATCCAATTAATCCTTAAATTATATTTCTGTAACTAAGGCATACCTAATACTGCCTTATTTTATCCTAATAGTAGGATATTAAAAGATATCTCGATTTATCTTTCTTTAATAGTTATCTAAATAGGTCCTGTTTTAAGATTAATAATCCCTCCTCTATAGGTTATTAGATCTCCTAAAATTATAACTAATAGGTAAGGTTACTTCTTTTATCTATAAGGTAGCCCCATTCTCTTAACTACTACTAATAAAATATAGTTTCGCGTTACTCCACTATTTATTAACGCTTTAAACTACTAATCTTACTAATTAATCTATAAATTTAGGTGTTATCCTTAAATTCCTTTAAGGGTTTAAGGCTCTACTACTAGCTCCTTTTAGTCCTATAGGCCTCTACTTTTCCTAACTATTAGCTGCTTAATCCTAGTGCACTTAGCTTACTCTTTAGCCAATACCTAGTTCGCTTTTTATCTTTAATATACTATAAACACATATTTTCTAGGCATTCCTACCACTATCATCTATCTAAGTATTCTTCCGTAAGGAATCTTTCTAGTTAAAGTACTAAACTTCCTTCCTCTTAGACCTCTACTAGATGCCATCTATATATATATTTAGCATTCCTATACTATTGCTTATCTATTATCTAGTATATCCTTATAGGGTATTTCTAATTCTTTTCCTTTAGATTCTTATATATTTTATATATATTATCCACGCACGCAATCCATAATAACGTATAGTATACTAGGTGCTTTAGGTTAACTCTTAGCTTATCTTTACCCTTAAGTTTAAACCTTTATTATACTAATTTAAATATTGCAACTTTATTTATAGGTACTAAAATACGCCTCTTACTTCTCTAGTCCTCTAAACGTTCCTCTAGATCCTTTAATATTATAATTAAGGCTCCTTTAATATGCGTTATAGCCTTCTTTATAATTAGGTAGTTCTAGATAACTTTTTTATCTAACTATATATAGAAATCTTCCCACTTATTATTATGCCTTTACCTATACCACTTTTAGTACAGCTACTAGAGTATATACAGTCTGTCCATAAGGAAGTATCTTCTTATTACTATATTATAATAGCCCTTTATATATTATTCCTTAAACCTAGTTAGAATTCCTAAATCCTCTTTATCTTCCAATTTAATAAGCCACTTAGCTCTTAGTATACCTACTCTCAGCCTATTAGTAATTCTTTATACTAGTGCTCTATCCTTTATATATCCTAATATACTAGATCTCTTATCTAGTTTCTATTCTTACTATACAATAATTCTTTACCTAAACTCTTCTATAGTTTCTTTTAGTTTATACCTTACGCTCTAATCCTTAAAGTCGTCTTACTTCTTAATCCTAGTATTAACTTTTTAATCTTTAATCCGAACACTTTATTTAACTAGTAAATCCTCTAGGTTTATATATTTATCTCCTAGTCTAATTACTATTTATACCGCAGATTCTCTAATTTATAAAAAAGCTCCTTACCTTTTATCTATAGGTGTCCTAATTTATACCCCAAATTCTTAACCCCTTAGGTTCTTTAATCCCAAGCTCGCTTCTAACTTAAGCTTAACTCCAGCCTTAGTCCAACTAGGCTTACTTAGTGTTCTTATCTTATCTTAAAAGTCTTAAATCTCACTTATCTCGTCTTAAGAATCTTGTGCCTATAGGAACTTCTATCCCAAGCTTATTCGTATATCTTTAAACTAAGCTACTACTCTACTCTATCGGTTATCGTCTATTATAGGTCCTTAAGCTTACCTTATCTCATTTTAAGAATCTTAGTTATCTCTTATCTTACTATAAGAATCTTAAGCCTTTGGCCTTTTACCTTTATTAAGTACCAAAGTAGTTTACTATCCTACTTCCCTTATATCTCGCGAAGCGATAGACATTATATCTAGTGGGGTTTTAATCCCTACTAATATTCCCTATTTTATAGTGGAATTATCCTCTATCTCTAGTATAATATCTCTAAGGTCTACTCACTCCTAATAAGCGGCCCTTATTGCCTTATTATTACAAAATATTTCGCCTAGGTTAAATTTATTATCCTTAATATCCAATCTATAAACTAGTTCGTTAGTTTCTCTATATCCTATAGGTGCTAGCTTTTATAGCTAATAGCTTACGCCATACTTAGCGTCCTTATAAATTTAGTATACGTTATTATAATAAAACGCAAAACTTTTAATTAAACACTCTTTTATTCCTTGTAGTATATTATTATCCCTTTATATATATATATTATCTACTAGTCTTATACCTTTTACTATATAGTAACTCTGCCTACTTCTATAGTCTCTAATATAATAACCCTATTTTCCGTAATTTATACAAGCTCCTTCTTTAAACCATTTTTCTTATTATAGAGTCCGCTTAAATATCTTCTACTATTAAGATCCCTAATTTAGCCTCTACTTCTTAGACCTTTAATTACTTAATCCTTATCCTTTAGGTTTCTATAGTTTACTCTATTTCTTATAGGCTTCTTTAGTACCACTTAGGTCTATTAGCTCTATACCATACCATAGTTTTTAACTTAGCTTTTATTATTGCGTACTTTGCGCCTTATATAACTATAAAACTCTATCTTAGCCTCTCTTAGCCTGTTCCCTTTAGTAGATCCAATTATTAATCTTAATTGCCTAATCTATTAGATCCCTTAGGGTATCCGCATCTTCTATTAGAATAATTACGTCCTAGACTTTAGCCTTAAGTCCCTATTTATACTATACCATAAGCGCCCTATTATTCCACTTTACTTATATTACTAGTGTCTAAAACTATATCGTATACTTAATTACTAAAGTTTATTACACAAGGTTCTAGAGTTTTCTTTTCGCTATAGTTATTTTTTCCAAATCTCTAAACATCTGCGTTAGTTACTCTATAAATCCTTCCTAACTTAAGAATATAAATCGCACGTCTTAGTTAGTGGTCGTTATTTTGTTTGCCTATATCTCTATAAAGTAAAATTTAAACCACTTAAGTGCTTTTCCTAATAAGAATAGTCCTATATAGGCTATCCAATCCATAGGTATAAATAACTTTACTCCCTTTTATAAGACCTTAAAGTACATCTATATAAGGAATCCTTTAAGCTTTAACCTCTCTCCTATAAATCTCTTAATTAATAGTAGCTTAATCTTTACTACTTCTATCCTATTAAGTCTTTCTTCTAATACTATATTATTAGCTGTTAGCTAGTTAACTATTTCCTATAGCTATCTAACCATTATAGGTTGCTATAAGTTAGTATCCGCTATACTAGTGTTACCTCCTATCCTTAAAGTAGTTACTGCCATTAATGGCGTCATAGTAGCTGCTTTTAGTGGCATATTATTCGACTTCTTATATTAATACTATAACCAGGTAGTAATTATATAACGGAACCTTATAGCAAGAACTATAATAGGCTCATTATTAGGCTAGGTATGTAGGAAATATAAGTATAAAAGTCAATAACGTAATAATAACTAGTGGAGTGGTTGCCTAATAGATTAACTCTAATTATATTTTAAGAATTACTATAAGGAAGAAACTATCTAGGTAGGGACTAGGGGTCCTTAAATACACAACCGTACTCCTAAGAAAGTTATTGCTCTATCTACTCTATCTACTCTATTCGCTCTATAATAGATCTTATAGATTATACAGATTATATAGATCATATCACGTGACTCTGCTTACTATTCCTCGTCATATGGTTCCACGGGTTCTATTCTAGACCGTGCTTATATTAACCAACTAGCTTCTTCCAACTCCTCTCCAAGTAGTCGTAACATTATACTTAAAGCGTCCGTAACAACTTTCTTACTAAATATTAATGCCTCTTATATCTAGAATCTCTAGATACTGCTTCTATATTACCTCCGCTATATCCTCTTACCGCTAACTTATTCCGTACTTATCTATTCTATATAGAATTACAAATTCATTAGTATTTGCATTCTCCTTACTTATATAGCTAGAGTCCTCCTTATTTAGGTCCTAGCCGTTTATATTTATAAAGTTATATATTACCGTTAACGCCTATACAATCTTAATCTAAGTCTTTAAACTATAGCCCTTACGGCCCTTATTAAATATAGGGAAGCGGGCCTTTAAGACACTAAATACTCGTTTAATTATATTCCTTAAGGAAGCGTGGCGTAAGTTAAACAGTTCCTTTTTATCCTTTGGCCTCTTATTTGCCTTTACCTATTCCTTTAGATAGTATCGCACCTTCTAATATAGAATAAGCACCATAGGATTATCCACAGCGTAGCTAGCGTCTGCTAGGTAATAGCGACCTAGAGATATATAAAAACCACTATCCTTTGCAAAAGCGAATACGCGACTGTCGTATGCAGAGCCTTTCTATCCTAGTATAATTAACATGAAGTTTATATTAAAATCGCACGCCGTAAATATATTTTACAAGATCTAGCCTTTCCTATTGCGCCATACTAGTTGCTAAGCTTTAGAAACTAATATTGGTATATATAAGCCGTTAAGCGTACTAATATAATCTATAAAAAAGGGCCATATCTTATTATTGGATTATACCCATTTAGGAGTTTAATTAGGCGGCAGCTTAACAATATCCTTATATAGCTTACACAGAGTATTAAGAACCTTATAGAAGGCGCTAATAAAGGTTAGTTACAGCGTCTTATTACCTACTAAATATTACCTACTAATAGGCTTACTATAGATATTAAGTGCTAAAACTCCTACGCTACAAACCTTCTAGTTAACCCACCCCTATATCTAGCTATAAATATTATCAGTTTCTGCTCCACTAATATACCTTCCTGCGTATATAATTTATAGTTATTAATAAGCCGATTAAGGAGCAATTTAAACATTTGTTAATTAAGGCACGTTAACATTTTAAGCGCCTACAGAGGACCGTATAATAGCTCTATCGTTCTTACCTTACCGTGAAGAGGATTAATAAGCTACTAGCGCCTGCTATTTAATGCTAGAAGGTTCTTTATATACTTAACAAGTATATAAAGTAGCAATATTATCGCTAGAACGCCTATTAATACTATGGCCAATATATAAGGCTTTATAGTTAACGTTAAATTAAATCACGTAATGGGGATAATAGGTTAAAAATATTACAAAGGATAGCAAAATCAATCAACCGGGTTATGTTAGGCGTCAGCGTCCCACCAGGACCCCCCCTTTAAAACAGCAGGTCCAGGTAGAATTTGCCCAGGTAGATAGCCCAGGTAGCTTATATTACTAATTAACCACGCTGCTATACTAGATTCGGGAGCGCAATCACAGCTAACGCGAACGCCTCCACCTGGCTAGGTGGAACCTCCTTTTTAGCTGCTAAGACGTCTAATCTGCCTAAAATCCACCTAGGGCGTCGAACAGACCGTATCTACCAGGTGGATATTAATATCGGTGGCCCGTTCGCGGCCAGGTGGCCCCAGGTGGCCCCAGGTGGCTTTTTTAGAGAGCCCACCTGGTGGAGTCGACCTGGTCAAAAAAAGTTATCGAACATGGCCTTAATGGCTTAGGACGCGTTGGTGCGCGCGTTGGCGGCTTAGCTAGCTTATTACATTTACTAGGAGCCATAGAAAACACCACAGAAGATCCTATATAACTATCCTAATTAGGCTAGACTTAAGCTTTATTTTAAGCTACTTACGGCTGTTTGCTAATGGTTGCTAGGTCTTTAAATAGCTAGCATTGCACCTTATATAAATTTTGGTGGGGTGCGATGCGGGCTGTTCGTGGGCTTGGCACGATTAAACGATCTTTTGCAGATGACTGTACCAACACCATGCCTCTACGAGCCGCGGTATTTATCAGCAGCTATGAGTGAACTACATTTCGGAGGCTGGCAGTCCGCAGTCTTGCCAATAGCTATTTTCTTGGTCACCATCGTGTCGACGGTGTGGCTGCAGTCAGTATCCCAAACTGTTCCAGAACCATACCTTGTAAGCCACAATGTCCATCTCCTAAAAGAACAGACCGCTAAATAAATTTCTAGGACGAGGTTTTTCATGTCCGGCAGGCTCAAGTATATTGTACAGGGGCTTTTCGTCAGTGGGATCCAAAGATCACTACGCCTCCGGGCCTGTAATGTTCCTCTCTTTTTCTCATTTACCATATCTAATGGATCTGAAGCTATCTCATATCGTATATAATTTTCCGCATTACAGGCCGCTGTGACATATCTGTCTTGCGATCGTTAAATGTGTTTGGCATATGCTTTATTGTTTGGGAGAGCATCGATATTCTGCTGGCTCTCCGCAGAGCAAACCGCTCAAAAGCAAACGATGAGAAAAAGCAGCAAGAAGATAGCTTGCAAATCACACTCTCACATGCGCACACAGCTATTAACATTGGCCTTTTCCCTCCTCTTTTCTTCTTCTCTGCGTTATACTACACAGACGTCGTGTCTACATGGTACGTGTTGAAGGGCTATAAGCATTTCTTGCAGTCGCAACAACCGGAATCGTCTTCACTTGGGTCGATTGTGAGGGCCGTATTCATTGGCATTGCTGCGCTTTCCTTCCGGCAGACGAACATATTCTGGGTTGCGGTTTTCCCTGCTGGTTTGGCTGTCCTAAAGGCTCTCAAGAAGCATGATCAAGATTCACGGCACGCAGCTAAAGCTCCAGACTTAATGAAAATTGCAAATGACAGCTGGCAGAACTCAGTTTTGTATGATTGTCCAGTGGACATCGCAGGCTTAGAAGGTATAGTCTGCTTTCGTTGTAGCTCCGTCTATCTTCCCCGTCCATCTTCCCCGTCCATCTTCCACGTCCATCTTCCCCGTCCATCTTCCCATCCATTTTCTCCTTTCATGACATCACTCATTTGTACTGTGCCTAACAATAGCGTTCGTAGATTATTTTGCTGCAATCATTTCCACTAGTTTGGTAGCTCTTGGAAGGCCTCTCATCGTTTTGAGAGCAGTTGCACCGTATTCAATTCTCTTACTTGCTTTTGGTAGCTTCGTAGCTTGGAATGGCGGCGTGGTCCTTGGTACGGCAAACCCTACTTACGCTTTGTCCCGAACTGACATTTTAGGCGACAAATCAAACCATGTTGCTACGCTACATTTCCCGCAAATGCTATATATCTGGCCATATATCATGTTCTTCTCCTGGCCGCTTGCATTTCCCTCTTTACTCCGCTTTTTGATAGATCGTCTTCCACGAGGAGCCGCCAGATCATTCCTTGAGTCTCCAGCTCTAGGATACCCGACTTGGAATTCTCCACGCTTCCTTTCCGTTGCCGCATTTGTTGTTCTTGGAACAGGTGCTGTCTACTACAACACCATCATCCACCCTTTCACACTGGCGGACAACCGACATTACGTATTTTATATCTTCCGAATATTGCTTCGCCATCCAGCATTAAGGTACTTTGCTGTACCTGTGTACTGCTGCTGCGGATGGATTGCAATTCAAATTCTTGGATCGTTGGATCCCCCTGAGAGGTGTGAGCAGACAGCAGGGATCAAGAGGAGCCGTAACGGAAAGAAGAAACGTCAGGCGAGCAAAGATACGCATTGCCAGAGCTGTTCAGCTAGTTTCGTCATCGTCTGGCTTACTACTACTGCTCTCTCCGTCATCACTGCTCCGCTTGTTGAGCCGCGCTACCTTATCGTTCCTTGGATCATGTGGCGGCTGCATGTTCCAAGTAGCGTCGCCTCACCTTTTTCTATCGAAACAAACCGTGAGAGTCCTCCAGACCCGCCAAATCTTCGGAAGAAATGGTGGCGAGAATACGATTTCCGGCTCTGGCTAGAGACTGCGTGGCTTCTAGCCGTGAATGGTATTACGGGATACGTGTTCTTGTATCGCGGCTTTGCATGGCCGCAGGAGCCGGGCAGAGTGCAGAGATTCATGTGGTAGTCATGGGATTATTAGAAGGACAAGTTCTTTGCAAAAAGTGAGGCGGGCTCAATCAAAACGTGTAAATTTTTCTTAGGGCGAGCAGTGCTTCGTGTCTGAAAGTCGGGTCTTAGGTCCGGTGTGATTGCCGTTGCCTAAAAACATCCACTACCTTTAAAAGATCCGGTCAAAGCCCATGCATGCCATATTTTCAGAAATACTCAATGTTCCGGGCAGCACTTGGACTCTCTGTCCTCGTAGGTCCCAGATGCAACTGAGTTAGTTGACAAGTGTTTTGTGGCAGTGCGAGAGATTGGGTAATGGCTGGGTCATGGGCCAAGCCTCCCTCAGTCGGAGCGACCCGAGGTTCGCATCTCAAGTTCATCGACCACCAAATAACCCCCATCATGTATTTATATCTGCCATTCCAACGCATGCAGAGCCAATGTTGCCTGCCGGCCTATGATGCTCGAATCTCAGCTCCTTTGCTCACCGATAACAGTTAATTTGCGCGCGCACTAACCTTTTAGACCATGGCAAGGCAGAATGCCAGCGTCCATTTGGGCGGAGGGCGTAGCCAGAGGGCTAATGGGCGTCTGAAGCTCGAACAGAAGAATGAGCGTGGCGCCCCGACTCTGAAGAACTCCGAAGAACTTCTGGTCTCTTTTTCGACTTGGTCTTACAAAAAAACTCTCCCCGCATTCCTTAGGAGCACAATCCGGTCAGCTTTTTCACATTTTCCCTACCTTCAGCTGATTGCCCGACCTTCAGCCTCGTCACGCTCCTCAACTCTCTTGGCGGCTTCGACTGCCGTGATACGCGAGCCATGGCGTACTCATATAACTACCTTGGAGCGAGCCCAGGCAGCAAACACGCCCACCAGAGCCCAGCCGTAGGCTCCCAAGAGATAATGCATAATCTGTCGTATATTACGGATCCTTCGTCTGCCTCGTTTGAGATCTCTGAGTCCCGGGGAACCCCTAATGGAAGGTTCCCTCGGCCGAATCTTGTAAGAGCCCTTAAAATAGGAGCTGAGGATGGAAGGGTGCGGTTGAAGAATTTTAGAGCGCTCCTGACCGTTGGTATCACCAATGAAATGCAAGGCAGTTCAACGCTTGGCTGTCATGCTCCAAGGAGGCAAAGCTCAAAATTTCTCCCCGCTCATGATCTAATATCCAGGGCCTTGTAATGATATCCAGAATGCTTCAAAGACTAACCGTTCGACTAGAATAGAACCGGCCGCTCAGACGACACTGGGTACAATAGTTTATCTACGCAACCAACAAACAGTCCTGCGACTGAATCGTTCTGGTCACGTTGGCCTTCTGGTATGCCGTCCGGACCACCAACCATAGGGAGCCCTTCAGATCAGCATAACTCATACTATTCTTTCCCTAATAACGAAATCCCCCAGGATGGCACTCCAAGGAAAAGACCGCGTTATTTAGGTACAACAGATTCCAGCGAACAACTTTGGTTAACCAATAAGTTTTCTAAATATCCCACCAACGACCAGTTTGGGGGGCAGTTAAATATATCCCCTATGGATCCAGTTTCCATCCATACGGTCCATGATGATCCCTCGCATGTCCCGGAATTACAACCAGCTATAAATCTACCTGGAGAATCTAAGAGCTCGGAGTATCAACCCGGCCCGGTTCACGAACGAGTCACGATAAAGCAAAGGAAGTTTATGCGAAGGTGGTACAAAGGCTTCCTTGGGGAGAGAGGGCAACAAGCCTATCTTTCCAATGACCACGTCAAGGCACTAGCTACCCTTATTGATCTGCAGCCCCAGACAGTGCATAACTGGATTTGTCAGAATTTAATGGATCCCAGCGGTAGTGCCCAACCAGAAGAGGCCTTTACATTCACAGGACTGGATCAAGAAGCCTCACTGGAATCTGGTTTTCAGACGCCAAACGGACCGGACACATCAAATTCTAACGAAAATAGTCATCTGTCTAGGGAAATCATGCAGCTCATCCAGAGCCATGTGGAAACATGCAACAATAAGCGAGCCAGAAATGATGGCCGTCGACGGGTGAATGTTGGAAAGTACGAATGCACATTTGATTGCGGTTATCGCACAAGGCGTGCCTTCGACTGGAAACGACATGAGGAAAATCATCAGCCACAAAACTTCTGGCTCTGTTCCGTCTGTAGCCAACGAGAGATACCTATATATTTCCTAGTTCATCGAAACGATAAGCTGCTTAAGCATATTCAAGATAAGCATGCGGGCTGCAATCTAGAAGACGTCGTAAAAAGTTCTGAAGTGGCTTATAAGGCAAGCTTTAAACTTCAATGTGGATTTTGTGGTCACACCTTTGAATCCTGGGAAGAGAGAAACAAGCATATCCTCCAACACTTTGATGGTGAAGGTGGGGCAGCTCGGAGCATGAGTCAATGGCGAGATCCATGGCATGATGAGGAAGAGGAAGATTCTGATGAGGATCAGAACAGCTCTAGCTCTTCTAGTTCCGGTGACTCTTCTGATGATGAAGATCCCGATCAGCATGATGCCCCTGGGGGTGCTTGGGACGGATCTGGGACGCGGGGTAGTCAACAGCCTCCTGATAAAGGGTTTAGCTCGTCGTGGGAAAGGAGAGGCGCAACCGGCCGGAGTACGAGGAGGGGCGACTATTATGCAAGAGGCGGTGGCACTAACTTCACTACACATTCACATTCAAAATCCATGTCCAAAGTCCTTGGTAGTATGCACCAAAACTACTCCTCTACACACCTGAGTCCTATCACATATTCCGTAGTAGGAGAGAATGCCAAGCAAAAACGTCAGGGAATCGTCCCTATCTGGTCTTCTAGATTACTGTAATTTCTCTTCACCACCCCAATACCCCAATGGCGCGTCGTTAACATCTCCCTAGACCTTCTAATCGTTATACGAAAGCGTTAGATATGAAATTGCAGCTACGCCCTACCGTTAAGCACACGCGACAGAATCGATCGCGGCTTCATAATAATCTTCCGTTGCCATTCCTCGGTCGTGGTGCTTACGGTTCAGTGGATGTGGTTCAGCAATGCTATACGGGACAGGTATTCGCAAGGAAAAGGTCCCGAACCACATCATTTCATCGGGAAGTTGAGATAACGAAAAGACTGAAACATCCCCATATAATACAATTTGTGGCCGCTTATACCCAAAATTCTTCCCTCAACCTCATCATAAGCCCAGTGGCTGAGTCCACCCTTAGAGACTATCTCGACTTTCCTGGAGACCAAAAGGAAAGCGAATCTCAGATACATAGATGGGTCGGGTGTCTCTCATCAGCTCTCTCTTACATACATGCCAGTCGTATTCGGCATGCCGACATCAAGCCACAGAATATACTTTTGAGAGATTCTGAGGTTTTCATTAGCGATTTCGGCATATCCAGGCTTGTGTCGGAGCCGGATTCAACCTCTTCGAGTAACAGTCCTATGACGCCGCTGTACGCGGCAATGGAGATTGCAGAGCATCTACCACATGGAAGGAATGCGGATGTGTTTTCGCTAGGATGTGTGTTTGCGGAGATGTTGACCGCTGCTCAGGGAAAGATCATTATGGATTTCCACGACTACTTGGGCATTTCCACGACAAGCGACAATTTTGGTAAACCCGCAGCCTATTACAAGAAACACGATCGGCTCATGTCCTGGGTTTTACGGCTGCGTCAGCGTGCCTCTGCCTCGGCTCAGCGTCTTTGTGATATCTGCGCGCTCATGCTTCAGGACACGGCAAAACTGCGGCCATCCTCCAGCTCTCTCGTCACTCAGGTCCGTGAGGTGTTGCAAAAGGACTTAAATATTGTTCCTAAGTGCATAAGCTCACCTCTCGCATCTGAAGTGTGTAGGTCACTGATCTCTTGTCATCTTACGTCGTTGAAGGAGAAAGTTGATGATACTCGTTTATCATCAAAAATCGTCTCGTTCCCAGATGCTCGGCTTCTCGAGAGTAAATACCCGCATGAATACCAACCACTATTCATCTCAACACCCGCGGAACCATTACAGAAATGTGTTCTAGATTGCAAACCTTGCGAACTTGGTCCTCCAGAAAAGTTTTCAAAGCTACCATCATCTCCCTCACTTTCGGGACATGAAAGAAGCTATCTTCAAAGCCCATGCATGCCCCTAGACATATGGACTTGCTGCAATTGTGGCGACGCGAATTTTATACCGATCACTGACGGTCGTTGCCCTTTATGCGGACATGAGATATGTATGTCATGTGGTCCAAGTGGATCATGTACCCTAAAAGCTTCTGCTAGCTCTGTTACTCCCCCAGCCTCAGATTCCACTATCCAGGAAATTCCAAGCTGGGGTGGTACTCATCACCTTTCTATTACGACAATGATCTCTCAGAACTCGCTTAAAATCTGCGGCACCGTCATCATCGCTTCTAGACCTGTCTTAGTTTTGGAAGGTCAAGTTACAGGAAATTCTTATCACGGAAGTACCAACACTTCTTCTAAGATCCAGGTATGATCTCTGTACTCCAACGAATAGTAAGTATGGCTTAATAATTTACAAGCAGGGAGAGTATAGTTCGTCTTATGAACCGCCCCGCAGCAAATCTTCCAATGTCGAGCTGTTGTCTACTCAAAAGAAGCGCACTTACCCCGATAACCAAAAGTTTAAATCTCACCCTATCGATTTATCTTCCAGGCGCATCTGTCATAATTGCAATAGCCTATTTATCGCCCCAAGACTAAGGACATGCCGTAACTGTGCTCATGATTGCTGCGAAGAATGCCCTGCAGCCCCGGATAAAATCTTGAAGAAAAAACTACCTCCTAAGATGGAAACGGATCTGGCCGCCATTGGAAGCCATCTCACCCCACCAGCTTATTCGTTATACGACGAGGCACCTGGTGCAGAGCAAGCAGTATTTGACATGGTCATTCAACAAAACCAGAATCTGGGCGACGATCCAGGAGAGCGTTTCCTCCAAGATTCTCCTTGCACTTTTGATCGGATGCAAGACCCAGTCCGCAGTCACAAAAATGAATGGTGGCTGCCAGACCAAATGCTATCAGCCTACCCCGAATTAAGGCCTAGTCTTCCATCATCAGAATCACCCTTGTCAGTGAAAGAACCCGCCCTAAAAAGAATTCGGCTCGGCTTCGGACCACGGTCAGAACCCAGAGCCGAGCCAGAGACCACCCCTCGCTCTAAGGGGCGTCAGCGCGTCTCTGGACGCACCAAGCAAACAGTGCGGATCCGAGACGAAAAGAAGGACAACGCAGTCTCCATGTCTGAGCCCCATACGCTCATTCCACGGCCGTCGTTGACTCAAAACTCGATATCATCATCCTCCAATACGAGCGGAACCACACCTCAACCGCCCCGTTCCCGTAAACGGCCCGCACTTTCCTCCGACCAAAGCCAAATAATCTCTCGCACCTCTACGATCTCAAAAGAACCCGCCTCACTCTCTCCGGGCGCGCATCAAGCGGTAATACGACCACATACCACTGAATCTCTCTCTCGGCCGACGACGGAGCCCCAAAGCAGCTCGGATAGCGGGAGGGCAAGCTTGAGTAAGGAGTTTCAGTATTATGAGAGACACACAAATACGTGGCTCTTTAATGATTTCAGCGTCAAGGTGAACGCGAAGAAGGTGTACATGTTTTTAGCTGGGGGGAATCGGGACGCTGCAGGTTGATTTCTTCTCCTACTCGCTGATCTTCTTTATCCTTCTCCCATTTCTATATGTTTTTATTTTTGCATGACGTAGGGTCCGGTAAGATCGGAGGTGTTTTTACAGGGGGTATATCGAACTGTTGTAAATTGTTATTTGCGTAGGTGTTGGTACTGACACGTAGGGTTTCTGATCAAAATTGCTTGCAGCGCAAATACCCTAAATGGATCCAAAAGTTAGGTGAGCTACGCCTAGTATGATTTGCGTCTAACGAATATCTGTTTGCACATATCGCAAGTTAGCATTCCAAATATCTGGCAAAAAATCTCATAGCGTTTTGCTTTCATTGCTTCGATACGAAAAAACTCTTGTCTGAAGTATTCTTGTCTGCGTCTTTTCGGTCTTTTATGTACTCGATTTTCATTCGCTTATTGTGTATGGGTTATCAATGACCCTATACGGCTTCAACTTAACTATGAATACAAGCCGCATAGTATTGCTACCCTCAATTCTCCCTCGCGAGGGCTCTGTTCCCCAGTGTCCCTCCGATCACTCTTCAGCTATGCCTATGTCTTTGCGATATTGCCGACCTCGACTTCTAAACCTAGTATCCATCTTCTACAAAGCACGATCGGTTCTGCTTCGCCTGAGCTAATCCGGATCAAAGCTGAGCCACGCTATCCAGTGTCCAATGCACGAGGGCAAACCTAGAAGCCCATTGCTATATTTATTCGCCCCACCCTTCGTACTATACGGAGCCACTCCATCCAACTTATTAGGAAGGATTACATCCTCTGGTATTTAAGCGATGATAAGCGTGTGTTATATCCGTCCGAGACGCGAGTATATGATCTCTTTCTCCCGTCATCCGTCATGCTTACACTGTTTCCACCCCTGGCATTTACGTCCGTCCCACTAAAACTTCCCCCGCCATATCCCTTTCGTGTTTCGATTTCCAGCATTAGCCTAAGAGGCAGAGGCGTAGGACCTCCTCGCGGTGCCTCCGTTGGGTGGTATTGGCGGCTTCGAGCACTGCGGCGTTTGAAGATCCTTCGATTCGCCCAGAGAAACGATCTTACGCCAGGTTATTCGGAATTATTCGAGTAATCTTTACTAGGTTTGTATGGAGGGAGCGCTAAGTAGATGGCGCTACGCTTGCTATATACGGGGTTACTCGCTGTTTCTATTACATATAGAATCTAGGAGGTCTATAGTAACTCTTTGGTACGGTAGAAGGGGCTTAAGGAGGTAGGGGCGTTAGGAGATGAAAGCAGCAACCTATACTTCCGGGGGTTTTTCTCTCTACTACGGGGACTAGGTGCGGGTATAGCCTTAGGTAGGGTTTCTATATCTAGGATACTATAGTTTACGCGGTCTATAATCGTTATAAAGGGTTTATATTTAGTTTTTAAAGTTAGTAACTTAAGAGGTAGGAGAAAAGTACTTCAGTAAAATTTAAATTTTTTTTTACTATCTATTTTGGCCTTATAGATAGAGTTAGGGTTAAATAGGTTCTTAAAATAATCTGTATCTTAAGTTATTACTAGAAGAGACTAGTAGCTTACTTGTTTACTTCCTTTAAATATTTCTAATATATCTTTTATTTTACCTACCTAGAAATTAGTATTTAGTATATAAAGGTAAATCTAAAAGTGTAATAGGCTAGTTCGGCTAGAACGTATAATTATCTAATTAATAGTATCGAATAAGAGTTATAGGTAAGTCGGTGGTAAGTTAAAAGTAGAACGGGCTTTATATATTTAAGGCATAATGTAACGTGTCCCGCTCCACGTCGCCATACGGCCAAAAAGAGAGAGTGATCGCGAATCTATCGCGACTCTTGCGGGACCCGATATGTATACTCCTACACATAATTACTTTCTAGCCTTTTCTATTTAGAGACTAATCGCTAATTATTCTTTAAAAGAGAACTAGCTCCCTTCATAAACCCTTCACCTCTTATCTATCTAACTGCCATCTTATTAATATATACCTTTTAGGAGAGCTCGTTATAAAAAGCCTATTACTAATTTTATTCGCCTTGCCCTTAGTACTACCTAAAGCTACTCTATCTAATCTATTTAAAAGATTATATTCTTCAAGAGGACCGTCGAAATCGGACTCTATACCTATACGAGGTGACTTGGCCTACGAACCTTCTGGTCTTCGGATTTAGTCGAGCTAACGCAGAGACGTCGCACAGCGTGCGAGTAGGAGCTGGTGTTTGTTGAGAGTAGTAGTTTTCACACGGGATAGTGAGATCTCGAAAACCACTACTAACAGCACTCCTTCACAGTAAGCGGCTACTAGCTCTGATACCGAGCCCACTTGTGTAATTCTCATGGATACGAGTCGGATTCAATATCCCTTGACCCCCCAATCAAGACATCGACAACCCCTCACAATTAACGAACGAACGAACGAACGAGCAAACACACCCCTTTATAACCCTTAGGGCGATACGCGCCTACGATGAATAATAGATCACTCGCCATTAAATCGTGCTATATAATCCCGCTTAGCAGCCTAGATAATGACCACGCGGCTTTCTTGTCTCCTCTCTACAGACTAGCCCCCCATAGAGAGGCCTGGCAACTGGACTCAAGTGGAAAAGATACCCAAAACATACACATCCCACTCGCCTTTTAGTATTACGGTGCCGGTTACGGATAAATTACCCTCACGCCTTCGATAAGCTCTAGAGAAGATTAGGGTATATTAATAGTAAACGATAGTTTACGGGAGATAGTATATAATAGGAGACGGTCGGGATATAAAAAACTACTAGCATACGGTAATCAATAGTAGAGCCTAGCTGGGACGTAGTGAAGCCTAGCTCTAGCTCTAGATAAGTTAGGAGAAGGATATAGTAGTAACTATAAAGATCTAAGATCTAGCGAAGGTCTAGACGTAGCTGCTAAGTGGCTACGTACGGAGGTAGTTAAACCGGAGTTAGTTAAACCGGAGGTTTTTTGTCTTATTAAAGTGGCTTATAGGGGTTTCCCCTTTATACAGAGTAGCCTACATAGGCCTAGATAGGATCCGTAGTAGACATTAATTAAGGAGTTAATAATAATGGCTTTAAGTATTATAGTATTTAAAGATCCTTTGATTTACCTAAAGAGAAACGACTGTTATACCAGGATATCTAGAGTTCTTTAGGTAATCTTTAGGGTTAATATAAAATTCACCTATAAAGTTTAGTTTATTTTAATATCTACCTCCTACCAATTGAGGCTTAATAGCTTTATATAGCCTAACGCCAATCTAGCTTAGTATAACGCCAATCTATAACCATAGGGACTAGACGTTATAATAGGTCGGGTAATAATATCCACTAGGTATTGGGTTGGGTTGGGTTGGGTTCTTAGCGGGTAGGTCTAAACTCATTAACCTGATTTATAGTAGGCGTAGAGCTCCGCGTAGAGCTCTATAGTAGACATTATAGTAGATACAGAGCTCCGCGTAGAGCTTTATGGTAGACGTTATAATAGATGCAGAGCTCTGTGCAGAGCTTTGAGGGAGCTTCGTAGAGAGCCTCTGGCAGAGCTTTGTGCAGAGCTTTTGGCAGAGCTTTTGACTCAGTTTTAGCGCGTGCTATATTTAACCAAGAGTCTACTAATCTATAGTTCTAGCTTAAAGCTAGACTCCATAATTAATTTCCCTGGCTACCAAAGCTTTACTAGAGGCTCCGCACGGAGCTCTCCAAGGCTCTGTCAGAAGCTCTGCCAAGACTCTGCATAGAGCTCTACCGAAACCCCGCATATAGCCTTGCCGAAGCTCCGTATCCCTTGCACCGTCGATGTGCTCACGATCGTGGCCGTGCAAGGGACAGAGCTACCGAAGCTCGGCATAGAGCTCCACCGAAGCTCCGCGTAGAGTTCTACCAAAGCTCTTACAAGGAGTTCTATCAAAGCTCTACACGGAGCTCTATTAAAGCTCTGCACGGCTCTATCGAAGCTCTGTGCGGAGCTCTACTAAAGCTCTACCGAAGCTCTACATCTACCATAACATCTACTATAATACCTTTCTCCCCCTTTTTTCACGTGACTGGGTCTTCGGGTATTTACTACTTATTGCTGACCCACCAATTACCCGACCTACTGGGTCTATACCTACTTAGCAACCCACCTAGTACTAGGTTGGATTGGCATTAGGCTAGGCTAGATTAGCATTAGGCTATATAAAGCTATTAAGCCTCAATCGACAGGAGGTAGATTCTATTTATAGAAGGTAGATATCGAAATAAACGAAACTTTGTAAGTAGATTTTATATTAACCCCTAATCTTTACTAGGTTTGTAAAGAGGGGAGTATTAAATAAATAGCGCAACTCTTACTATTTATAGGGTTATTTACTGTTTCCACTATATATAAAATCCAAAAGGAGGTAGAAGGTCTATAGTAACTCTTTGGTACGGTAGAAGGGGCTTAAGGAGGTAGGGGCCTTGGGAGGTAGAGGCGGCAGCCTGTACTAACGGGAACTCTCTCTCTACTATCCCTGAACCCGCCGAGTTGCGCCCATCTACTATCGATAAGGATTTAACCACCCAGGTCAATAGGATCAAATCACCGTCCTCAGAAATATGAGGCCGGTGATATCCACTTTAAACCAATTTATATAGCTTATTTATTAGGGTTGGGTGGCTCAATATGAGCTAGCCAGCAATACTCCTCTCTGCAGAATGGTATATGACATACACTACAGCCAAATACTGCCGACCGAGATTGGGGGGTAGATTTGGTGTACCATGTCGTCAAAATCGTAAAATCGGGTAGAGCCCACAGCTCTGGTGGCGGGGTTTTAGCGACCCGATTTGGTTGAATGCTATATTGAGTCGGCTGAACAAGGTCTATATCATTTGGAAGTACGATTGGAAGGCATGGTTGATAGTATTGTATTAATTAAATCAATATTGGCTATACGCGTACTTCTGATTCAGGTAGGGTTTCTATATCTGGGATACTACGGTTTACGCGGTTTATGGTAGTTATAAAGGGTTTGATCTAGTATATCCAGTTTTTAAAGTTAGTTCTTTTTTATCCATACTATATACCGTTTCGGTCTTATAGGTAGAGTTAAGGTTAGATACTTTCTTGCGATAGGATAGGATAACATATTTCTTAAAGTCATTACTAGGAGAGACTAGTGGCTTACCTGGTCCGCTCCCTTTGAATATTCCCAATATATCTCTGTTCTGCCTGCCCGGAAAGAGTATGAATCGTCTGTTTTATAACCCGGGCCCTTCCCGTTGGGGTTGTACTGCTCTTAGTAAAACTGAAATAGAACCCAAGGGTATATTCGGCATCCTGTTCCTAATACATTGGCTATCTTCCCAACTGGTGTATTCGCAACTGGTGTACTGTCTGCACAACGTCCACTATTCGCGAATAGAATATTCAATCCTTTGAGCTTTCTTACTGGTGAGGTGGTACATGGTTTTGTATAAGTTATTCGAGGAGAGGGGCTCCCCTGGTTAAGTTCTGCTTGTTGCTGTTTTGAAGGTTGTCTAAATGAGGTAGTTGGGTAGGATTACGATAGGAGCCATGGTCAGGGCGTTTTGTTAAGGGGCTAAAGGGTTTGACGCAGCAATATAAAGCTTGAGTAAGAAGGGTGGAGAGGCTGTTGTAGGGAATTCTCGCAATCCCCGTGCGTGATTTGATAGTTGATGACAGTGTTCTGTAGAAAAGGTACAGTAAATAAAGCGGTTTCATTCTGGTCTCCCAATAGTACCTCGGCAAGCGGCTTCAAATGTTCAAGGATACTATACATATTCAATATGTATTCACATCCAATACGCTAGTGGTGTGGAGGGGGCAGAAATAAATGAATTCTCACAAACAGCTTCAGATTATCTAGGGCGCTGCAATGCATCTCTGGAGATTCAGTGCTCACTCGAGTTCCGAAGAACACGGTGAGAAACAAATAGATTGGTTCCTTAAGTGTACGAGAAATAGACGGAAAATAGGAGCCTACCCCTTGGGGATAGAGTGGGGTGAATTTCGCTAGGGAGTGAAGTGCTCACAGACATGTTGGTCTGCCTCGATTTGGTGTTGAATTTCCTCCTCCCTCGCATCCATCACGACCCCTCCCTTTGTTTCGTTCGCTTCTTTCATACAAGCATGTATCCAGAAGAACTCGCTCGTATCGAGTATGTCCTCGAGTATGAGCTGGGCTTTCGAATGGGCACCCATCGCCCTCCGCCTGCTCCACCCGTACCGCCCAAGGCCAAAAAGCCGCCTCTCCCGCCCAAACAAAACAAGTCTGTGAGCAAGGACATAATTCCGCTCTTGCCTATGCCACCGATGCCCACGAGAGAAAGCGATCGATACGAGATCAAGGTGAGCATCATGGTGACTCCTTAGATGGCTTCAACTGACAATGACACAGAAAATTGCTCACATCAGCTCATCCATGACTCTCATTTAAACGCAATGAGCTCGATGGGAGCTTCGCGTCGCTGTATCTTCCAGGTCTGAGCTGATTGAGGATACCAAGCGTGATAGGCAGGGCCTTCTCTCAATCTTCGTCAGTGGCACATGAGATCGACGCCACCTACATCGATCAGATGTCTGTATACGGTCAGAAAATCTCCGTCGACTCATGAGTTTGTCGCCCATCACAAGCTTCAAGAGTTGACTGAATCGCCGCGACGCCCGGGTCTTCGCCCTCAGGGGCGTTGGTGGACTTCCATCCTTCGGGATTTCTACGACGCAGGGTTACTGCCGCCGTCCCTAGTCGTCTGCGTACGGCCGGGCGATCTTCGTCGATTCAGGTGGCTATCGGGTCTCAGCGGCTTCAGGAGTTGAATGCACCGTCGCGATACCAAGCTCGTCGCTTTTAGGGGCCGGTTGGTTAATATTCGCACTCTGGGCCAAGCCACAAAACAATATTTCGGGAAAAGTCGACATCGCTGTCACATTAATAGCCCACTATACAATCGAACAAACTAGGCCGCTTGTGAGACTGTAGTGAGTCAGTCTCGAAAGCTGGACGATGCTGGGTGGTCCTGGCGGCTTTCCCCAGCGAGGTACCCGCAGCGACCAAGCCTGGCGACATTGCTTGTCGATCCCACCATGACATCGCATGTCCCCCCAGCGTGCGCGCAACACCACACCTAATTTCGCTTTCTTACACACTAGAGAACTTCAAGTTTAACTCGTACAATTAAGCTTAAAAAATCAGAGAATTTACCTTTCTTGCAAGTGCACACACCTGCTTGCAATTGGACAGCCCTTTTGTAAGTGCAGTTGTCTACGGCGAGTTTCTGGCGAAATTGGATGCGGTGTGTCGAGCGCACACTGGGGGGAACACCGGAATCTGTACAGGCTGTAAGCTCGTAGCGACAAGGCCCGCCTCGTCGGCACCCAACTTGTCACAATAATGTCAATCACCTAAAAACCTGTCACTGCATACGATACCCCTCCTTCCCTCCGCGGAGGGTGGCAGCCAATGGGATGGTCGCGAGAATAACATCAGGCCACAAAGGTCCAATCATGAGTCGGAGGCTGTGGGGTATTTGTTTCGGCCCCGCTCGTTAACAAGAGGCAGTATGGAGTCAATAAGTACTTTGTACAAGTCTGGGCACACGGGGCAGGGAGTCGCGTGCAGAGAAGAATCAAGGCTAAAGCGAGCCGAACAGGGTTTGGGTGGTGGCACAATATGGGTCCAGAACATGCAGGCAAATTGCCGTCTTTGTCAGCGGGTTGCTGGAGAAAGAGGCTTTTTTTGGCAAGCTTGACATGGGATTGCCGCGGATGGCAGGGCGTTACTTCGGGCCAGCCTCCTCCCCCACAGCAAGCCCTGCTAGCGACGGTCGTTCACGCTAGGCAGCCGCTACGGTTGCTCATGGCGGAAGGATTGGGCTGCCACGTGTTGTTATCCTTGGCCCACGCGACTAACGGATCTGAGGGGCAGACATGACTCGGTGTGAAAGTTTGGGATGCCCAGTCGGCGGATGATCTGCGAGACCAGAGGAAATTCCTCTCGCTGGACAGCTGAGGGCGGGAAACGATCGAGATGGCTCGCAGATGGGCTACCCGAGGCGTCTAGTGGTCGGAACGAGAGCCAAGAGCGCGAATAAATCAAATAAAAGAAAACAAAATGGGCAGCCCCGTTGGACTATCCCAACCGTCGACACTTACGACGCATTATCAGTGTCACCATCGGGTTGGTGCAGATGCTCTGTACGGGCTGGCTGCGAGTGTTGCGAGTGGGCGGAATTGGGTGCGCTTGGGCGTGCTTGGGTGTGTGCTTACGGCGGATATCTCGGAGGCCAGTGGTGCCGGGAGGCTCGTTCGCTCGCTCTTCTCCTATATACTATTGCTGTTGACAGCACCTGGGCATGATGGGGCACGGGCGGTTTCCACTAGCATGGCTGCTTGCATGCGAACACGAGGACGGTGCCGTTTCGCCCGGGCGACTCTTCGCGAAGCCGGGCAGCGTGCAGTCGTCGCTGCAATGATTTGGATGGTTCGAAGAGCTGGCACAATCTCGGGATTTGAGAAGAGGCGTTTCGTCTTGAGCGGGCAGGGTAGGCCAAGGGACTTCCCCCCTTTATTTCCCTTTCCTAAATGGTAATGAAACGTGGGGGCACTTGCTCTTGCAGCTACCGCACGTGCCAGCAGTCGGAAATTTACAGCACTTTTTGCCATATGTTGTTGACTTGGAATGTTCTGTCCGCCTTCGGTGCTAACGGCTTCCGGGTCGGCTGGTTCTGCTGATGAAACACTCGCGAACACTCACCAACACTCGCCAACACTCGCCAACATGNGCCAACACGCTCCCCAGAAAGCTCCCCGGCTGCTCTGCAGCAGGCTCTCAGGGTTTACCCCTGGATGGACCATGATTGTCTGACCAACCGGTTGTACTAACGCTCATGCGACTGGCAAGATATCCACTCTGGTGGCAGCCTGTGACGACTGGGATGACTGGGACGGAAATGCAAAAGGGTCCAACGACATGGTTGCCCAGCACGCAAGCAGGGTCATTCCTTGGATCTTGCTTCCAGGTCCTGATGTCTCGCAGCAGCCAGCCAGCATGACGGCAGCAACGTGTCGTGTCTTGCAGTGGGGCAGTCACACCCGTGGAAAAACATCGTGTTCTGCGGGCTCTGAGTGCCGTTGATGGAATGGAACAAGAGTGACTGCGCCGCGGTTGCCATGCCCATTGCCATGTTGCCACCATCGCTGCCATGCTCCTTTTGATGCCGGGTCTCGACGAATGCGGATATAGATAGCTACGTCATCTCACCGTTGCCCATTTCGCTGATACCCGAGACGTTGAGCCGGCTGCGAGGTGGTCGTTGCTCTCAGAAAAAAAGGAGAGCCGATCGGCCAATGACCGTGTGCTGGCGAGGGAGCGAGGCGCTGAGGGTAGCGCATGAGAGAAGGTCGTGCCTTTTTCAGTCTCGCCTTTTCCCTTGCTCAAGGAGATAATCTCAGCATGGGTGCAACGTGGAGCGCACGTTGTTCATCTCTGATACATGCTGCAATCATCTGCTCATCTAATCGCCTTCTCACACACCCCAGCGCTCAAATTAGACATTCTGCTGGGGATCTGGGACTTGGACAGAGCCGCTTGTTGTGGTGTGCGGAAGGGCATGGCTTGATGTCGCAGATGTGCACTAGCTGGCTGTTACACAAAAACGGGGGGTTCAGAGCTAGGCAAACGGCGGTGCAGCTTCCGAAACCTGGTTGACGTTTGTCTGGAGAAAGAAGAGAGGAAGAGAGCGCTTGGCTTTTCTTTTTTCCCCAATCCTACCCTGACAAAACGTGGACTTGGCGGCTACGTGCAGCAAGGTGACGGCGGCTTATTATTCCTTCTGGGCGGAGAGACAGGAGGAGCAAAAAGCACAGGCACCGGCCAGCCCTAGAACGAGCCAAGCCGATGCACTCCCGCCGTCGTCTGCATCATGGGAATAAAGAAAATCAGCTGCAAGGCCCTCCGCCGGCGATCAGCAGAAGCAGCGGCTGGGTTGCGGGCGCAGAAGGTGGAACAATCAATGGACAATCAGCGCCAGTAGCAGGCCGCTGCCGGGCGTGCTAAGAACGGCGGCCACGCGCGCTGGGGCGGGTGTTGCTGGTTGCCACGGGGCAGGCAAGACATGCGGCGACCACGCTGGCGGAACGATTCCACTGCTTGGCGCGCACTGGGTCGGGGAGCGCATGGAGCAGAGGAAGACGATGCTCTGGCTCTCCTTGGGGACTGTTCGGGCGGCGCCATGCCTTTGTAGACAGGCAGTTTGTAGGCTTCAATGGCAGCGGACTTTGTCGTTGGGACGCGGGCGACCGTGTCTCACTCTACCTGCAACAGGCCCGATCTGCAGGGATGCCTCGTGGTCGCCCATCCGCCATGGATCTTATTCCCTTTAGTGGAGTGTCTTTGATCATCCCTCAGGTGCTTTTAGCCCTCGTCGGCGTCTTAGGCGTCCTAGCCTCGCTCATCGAAGGGAGCTTAACACCCTTGCTAGTCGTACCCACCCTCCTTGACCTCCGCTACGCTCCTACCTTCTACCGCTCAGATGCCGTATACTACTCCCTTCCACCCTCTTTCAACCTCTTTACGACACCAACAACTGGACTCTGCAGAACCCACCCCGCTCGACCGCTCACTCAACACTCTCGCTTCCGACGGCACCCATACACCCGCCGGGTCAGCAAGCCGCCTTGCCACAACCGACGACCTCTCTTCCGAAGCTCGAGATAGCGTCCTGGCTAAACCCTCTGGCAGTGCTTCTCCTGATTCTCGTCGTCTGTCCCGCCGCTTGCCGTTGTTGTTGAGGAAATCTTCCCGGACAGAAGTGGCAGGAACATTGCCTTCGCAAACCACTACCACCACCACCGACGCTCCCGCCGCTCTGACTCCGCTCAATCCTCTCTCATCCTCGTCTTCAGCCAGCCTCGGAAGGCCCTCCAACCGTGAGCTGCGTTCACGCGACAATTCTGCTCACTCGGGTTTGCCATCTGTAGAGGTGCACCCACCGACGCAGAGGAATCCAGATTCGGCACGCCTGTCTTACAATCATTTGACGCCACCAACGACGGCTGGTACACCAAATAGAACGTTGAGCGAAGCGCAAACAAAACCGGTTGTCGACAGGCGCGGGAAGCTTGCTCGATCCCCCTCGAAAATTGATCACAAAACCCAGCGAGGTGAAGCTTCATCTGTGGCGGACAAGAAGATGCATCAAACATCGTCACGCCTGCTCCGGATGACGGATGATGAGCGGCCTTTTACAAGAGTGAGTAGAAATTTTTGCATTACTGATCCAATTGGCCCTGCTCCGAATGGTTCCAGGGACTGGACTGGTTTTCCTGGAATTTTGAGTGATGATAGAGTGTGAGGTGAATCACACAACCCTGGCTACTTCACCTCTGTAGCAATTTCTGGATGACTTCTCTCGCTCCCCCATCCTCTTTTCTCCTCAAATCACTTTCCCACAAACGGCCTCAACCATGGAAGCCGCTCAAACACTCACGACAATGGGTCTCCTGGCCCAGTAGGAAGCAGCGCGCATGGAGCGTTTCCATGAGGTGCTAATTTACCAGGCCGGAATCGAGGGCGGGTGGGTCTCCTGGTGGGAGGAGAACAAGACAATGTGGCGATGCCAACTGTGCCAGAAGTCCTGGCCTGCTAAGCGGACGACTGCATTTGCACTTCTTTTTGGCATTAAATAGACTAGCTAACTTTTTTTAATTTCTTTAGGACTTCAAGGATCTATTCTCGACTCTTATGGTCTCGCTACCGCTCAATCCGCACCGCTACCGGTTTCAGAGGATCGACCACTCGTTCACGACTGAAGAGGCGATTACCAACTTAGGCTCTCTCAAGTTCTCCCAATCGAATCGTATGCCCGACCCTAAGGACGCCTCTAGAGTCGTAACGACAACGACCACAACGACATTTTCCATGGCCAAGGAAATGGCTCGATCCGTGTGCCAAAAGTTCCTTGAAGCCCGTTTCATTGAGTCCGTGGACGGCAAGACTGATTTCACCAGCAAGAGCTCTGTATGGCAGCTAACTCCCAAGGGAGTTCACATCCTCGAGCGGTTCTGCAACAGGAATGGAATCACGCAAGACCACGTGCGCTCGCTCATCAGTTCAAACCGTAACCCGAGGCAGCTTGTCATCTTGGAGCGAGAGCCCGATTCAGACAAACTCAACAATGACAAGGCCACCGTTGAGATTATCTTCCGCAGGTTTGTGGGTTCAAAGGCCAACAGTGATGCGTCAGGTTCGGACTCAGACTCTCTTCACGAGTTCTCAAAGTGCGACGTTGGGGTCAGAATGATCCGCGAGCGCAAGATTGGTGACCGCATCTACCCTTATACCTTCACGGGCAAAGCCACGGTTGACTGGCTCATGGATTGCTGCACGATGGTTGACAAGCGCGAGACGTATGAGGTGGCCAACAACTTCATCGAGAACGGGCTCATGGCACCCATCGAAATGTACGGCCGCAACTCTCAGTTTGTAGCGTCCAAATCGGCCATATACTACGTCACTCTACATGGCGAGCGAATTGCGGGCTGGGTGACTAGTCCTGAAGGATCGATCAACGGCGAGAGCATCGGTGGAAAGGTGCGTGAAGGCTCAGCTCGTGATTCGAATGGAAACCGCATGGCAGTGATCATTCGTGATCCCGCTCTTCGCTTGCTATTCCGAGAGTTTCTAAAGGAGAGCCACTGCGAGGAGAATCTGTCGTTCTACCTGGACGTCAAAGAATTCCTCAATTCATACCACGCTGCCAAGAAGGCGAGCCCAACTCCTAAAGTCGAGGTTATTCGTGAGACTCTCGCGGCTGCATACAGTAGGTTCTCTCGGTTGGACAAGCCTGATGTTTGAATGCTAATCAGCCGTAGGCTTGTACAACGCGTTCCTTGCGCCAGGCTCTCCCAACGAACTGAACATCGACCACAGTTTGCGTACTTCGCTCGCTAGTCGCATGACTCGTGCCGTGGGTGACGATCAGGCCATGTTGAAGAGTCTCGATGAGGTCGCAGCGCTGTTCGACAAGGCACAGAACTCAATCTTTAAGCTGATGGCTAGTGTAAGGAGCTGGCGTTCTTACATTCATCAAGGTACTTTCACTAACAGCAGCAACAGGATTCAGTGCCCAAGTTCACGAAGGCTACCAAGTACGCACCGCAACTCCGCGAGCGGAATCTAGATTCGGCTCTGTCCGGCTTCCCTACTTCAGCATCCCGATCTTCTCCATAGTGGTTGTTGGATAGATATTCCTTGGTGGGACGTCGACTCCCATCTGGTTCCTTTGGTAACTTTCCCGAATTCGACACAACATGTGGCCATTTCCCTCTATGACGAAAGCGTTTATCATACCAATTACGGGCAGTGGGCATTTTGTCAGATTGGGTTGCCTATTCTATTGCATAGCACTTGAGCCAGGCGATTGTTGCTTGTCTTTATTCACTCGGCATCCATTTTCTCAATTGCACGACGATATCTGGGCCCTTTGGTCTAATTGGCAGTTTGGTCAGTTACAGCCATGCGGTTTGCGACGACTGGTGTTTTGCCTTGGATGAGGGTTTTTCTTTTGCTTGACATTCGGAATTTAATTCAGCACTCTTCCAGAGCCGCATACGACAGCGGGCACTCGCCCGAAAATTTGCTCGGATCTTTCTTTTTCTTTAGCTTGTCTTCTATAGCTCTTTTGGGTTGAAACATTGCATGGTAGAGATTTGGCGTTTCGGGTATGGGAAAACTCTCCACCACCTCCGGCATTCTCGTGTCAGTTTGGCGGCAACTTTGCTTAGGGTTTTTATTCCCTACTACTGCTACTACTACTGATACTACCACTATTACTCTTACTACTCCATCTTGTTCATATGGTTTCCTTCCAGTTGGAACAGTCGACAATTTTTGTTGGCGTCGTACAGGATTGGAAACACAGATGATATGATGGCACACAGAGTTGCATTTTTCGGGAATCTTTCACACCAATGGGAATGGGGCAAAAGTAGCGTAGCGTTGTATGATAATTCACAGGAACTGGATGATAAAGCTAAGGCTAGAATAGCTGGTGTCAATAGCGGTGTGATGCTCTGGGTGATTACCAGGGTTTGAGGAAGCGAATGTGATGTGATAGCTCAACATTAGTCGCAACTCAATTATCCATTATCCAAGTGGGCAATTAGGCTTATCAAAGTAGCATGGGTATAGACGAAGACGTTAGTCACAGTATTCGTGGCAGTTCGCCGATATTGCAGGTGCGAGCACTATTGAGGCACAAAGAATGTGGAGGGTGAGTGGAACCGAGGAAACGTGCACAGGCGTGTCACCAAAGAAAAGTTTAAAATTGATTTTTTTGATTGCAAACTGCAAAGGGTATGCCGTATTATTTCCACGTGACCTTTAGCACGTCCTACTCTTTCCTTTCCTTATCGCGATAACAAACCTCGCGTTCGTGTTCGGGTGTTCAGGTGTTCTGGTGTTTACGCTCCTCGGGGGAATTGTGAGAATCTCGACTACACGCGACGACATCCTCAGCCACGCGTCTGACATTCTCCTGCCGACTCCATGCAATAAATTAGTATACAGTTAAAAAGTATCATTGTGGCTCTTGGAATACGCAGAAATGGGTGCTGCACCCCCAGGGGTAAAATCTCAATTCCCTGCTTGCCTACGTCCGCATACCTCCCACTTACCATTTCTGTAGTCTCAAGCTCTCCCACTACCGACAAACCTCCCATTCCGCATTATATCGAAAACAATAGGCCAGGGAGCATACGCCTCGTTAGTATATCCAGCACAAGCATAACTGCTCTTCCTATGCTAATTGAGGCCTTGGTAGAATACGAAAAGCATGTCCTCCCAACGCCCCAAAACCCGTCATCGCCGTTAAGTTTATTAGCAAAGAGCATGCCTTCAAGCAAGGCCGGCTCACGCCCAAGCAGCTGGCCATGGAAATCACCCTCCACAAATACCTCGGAAAGCACCAAAACATAATCCACTGCGTCGGCTCGGGCGAAGACGCCGTGTGGACGTGGATCGCCATGGAGCTAGCCGAGGGCGGCGACCTGTTCGACAAGATCGAGGCGGACGAGGGCGTCGGCGAGGACGTGGCGCACTTCTACTTCACGCAGCTGATTGGGGCCGTCAGCTACATGCACTCCAAGGGAGTAGCCCATCGCGACATCAAACCCGAGAACGTGCTGCTGTCGGCCGAGGGTGACCTCAAGCTGGCCGACTTCGGGCTCGCTGCGCTCTTCCACCGCAACGGCCAGGCGCGCCTCTGCAACACGGTCTGCGGCAGCCCACCGTACATCGCGCCCGAGATCATCTCGGGCCGGCGCAGCCGGCGGCTGGACGTGCTGGACGCGGGCTACGCGGCCAACATCTCGGACATCTGGTCGTGCGGCGTCGTGCTGTTCGTGCTGCTGGTGGGGAACACGCCGTGGGACGAGCCGACGCGGTGCAGCGACGAGTTCCGCGAGTACGTCGACACGGGCGGCCGCACGACGGACGAGCTGTGGCGGAAGCTGCCCGCCGACATCCTCTCGCTGCTGCGCGGGATGCTGAAGCTGGACCCGGCGACGCGCTTCTCGCTGGACGAGATCCGCACGCATCCGTGGTTCACGCGCCGGAACCCGTACCTGTCGCCTGCAGGCACGTCGGCGAATCCGGTCGGGCTGGCGACGCAGATGCTCTCGTCGCTGCGCATCGACTTTGGAGCCGAGGTCGCCGCGGCCCAGCAGGCGTCTGCCTCTGCTCAGTCTCCCCCTGGCGAAGCAGACGCAATGGACCTCGAACCCGTCCCCGACACCTCCCGCCCCCACCTCCTCTCCTCCACCCAGCCCGAAACGCCCCTCCCCGATGCCACCTTCGACTGGGAACGCCCACCCCGCCTAGCCCTCTACGACGGCCTCAGCGCATCCCAGCCCGTCGCATCCGTCTCCCATCCGCACTCGCACATCGCGCCCGTGTCGCAGGAGACGCTGGACCGCCTGTCCGACGACCCGTGCCTGTCGCAGTTCACGCCGCAGCCGGGCGTGCCGCTGTCGCTGACGCAGGCGGCGCGGCACTTCGCCGACATCGTGCCCGCGCACTCGCTCGCGCGGTTCTTGTCGCCCCTGCCGCTGCGCTTGCTGCTGCCGCTGCTCGCCGAGGCGCTGCATAGGCTTGGCGTTCCCGTGCCTGCTTCTGCTGCTGCTTCTGCTTCCGCTTCTGGGGATGGCGATGCGGAGGATGCGGAGTGGCAGGAGCGTTGGATCAGGGTTAAGACTGTCGATGGGCGCAAGCAGGGGCTTAATGGGCATGTGGTTGTTGAGAGGGTGGGGGGGGAGTTGGTGGAGGTGCGGTTTGTCAAGGCGAGTGGGGATCCGTTGGAGTGGAGGAGGTTTTTTAAGAAGGTTGTTGTGCTGTGTCGGGATGTGGTGTTGGTGCCTGGGTAAAAAGGGGTAGGGCGGGACTGCGGGGAAGGGCGTGAGGGTTGAGGATGGAAGGGGGCATCATAAGGTGGGGAGGAATGAGGGAGATCTGAAGTGGAAACTGAGAAGATGTATAGGAGGCGCTCAGTTTAGCGGTTTGTTTTGGATTGGAATTGCATTGGACGTTGCATTAGCGAGTTTGGGCTTAATTCATAGTTGGAATGGGTATAGGTATGGATGCGTTATTCTCGGTGTTAGTTGTTTTACGCTGAGCATGGTAGTGGCCTTAATGAGCTTATCGAATACTCTGCACGCTTCTTTACTGGTCTGTATACTAATATCTACGTAACCCGTTCATCCTAAAGTACATTGCATTTTATCTCCATCTCCCCAAGTATCAAACAGTGTACAGTGTCGTCCATTTATGCAACAGCTCGTCCACATCGTCATCCTTGTCAGAATTGCTTTCTCTCTCACCGTCTTTCCTCATCCACTCTCCCTTTCTCGCCATCTCCTCAGCCCTAGCATTTGCCACCTCTTCAGCTCTCACCCTCGTCATCTGTCTCTTCTCGGCCCTAGCCCTCTCCACCTTAGCCCTGGCCCTAGCCATTGCTAGCTCCCTCTCCCTCTCCCTCTCCCTCTCCTTCTCACTGTCCTTCCTCGTCCACTCCTCTTTAGACTTAGCCATTGCTCTCGGAGGTTCCGACCTCTCCTTAGCTATAAGCTCCACCTGAGCAACCTCATCTCTACCATCCTCGCGCTTCAAGCTTGACAGGCCCGTATCCGAAGATGCGGACACTCTCCGGTGGACGCGACGGATGTGCCCCGTTAGGTTCTCTTTCCGCGTGAAGCCAGAGCCTGAGCTGCGCTTGCAGTCACCATGAGGACAGAAGAAAGATTTCTTAGTTCCACCGTGCAGCTTGTGGACTTCCCGTTCATGCCTGTGATACCGGCGTTGTTCACTAGCTGGAGGCGGGGGTAGAGGGCGACGCACAGACATTCCTGGATGATAAAACATGTCCGGTGGCTCCCCAGCAGCAGCGGTTTGCGTGTCGGTCAGAGTAATCTCGTCACCCTCGTCGTAGCTCAGCCGTTGCCTGATTGCACTAGGTTCCGAGAGCCCTCCAGTGCCAAACGTTGCATTTGCTGAAAATGGGGGGAAAGGATGTATGGGATCAGTTGGATAATCGTACGCGTCGGCATCGCTGGCGGCTTTAGATCTTCGCTGTGAACCAGAAGACGAGACTGGTTGGCTATGATTTTCTAAGCTGCTGGACCCAGCTGCCAATTGATTGGGTCCTCCACCATAAGAGAAGTGAGGTTCGTAGCTTCCACCATACAAGCCCATATCGACGGGGACATAGTCACTGTCGCTAGCACTGGTTTGTTGTTCATTATTGACCTCCAGGGTGCTGTATTGTTGAACAGGTTGCTGGGACGTGTAGCTGCTGAATAGCCCGCTGCCTCCGCTGCGCCTCCGAGCTTCATCAGCTTCTTCCTGTGCTTCCGCCATTTGCATAGCAGCTAAACCTGCTGCTGCTTCGATATCACTCTCATCACTAGTATTATAGTTTTCCTGGGCCAGATAAGGCGATAAATGACCATTTATGGTACCACCATTCCGATGCCCAGAGCCATGCTGGTCTAATGGAGCATGGTAAGATAACTGAGATTCGTTCCCATTAACAGGACGCTGGTTGATTTGGATGCTTGGGCTATGAGAGGCCGCGCCCGGGTTATTTCCTGCAACATTAATAATGTTTTCAATTTGGTCAAAAAGCTCGTCCTGATTAACATAGTTGTTCCCATTCGGTTGGCTGAAATAGTCATCGCTGCCTGACTCCTGTGGTGGCGGCGGGGGAAGAGGACGACGGCCAACAGTATCTGTTCGTTGTGGTGATCGATGTGGAGGCGCTGGAGGCGTTGGAGGAAGTTGGTTTGACGATTGACTAGACGAGGACGGATATCTCTCAATGCGGTTTTGCGAATTATGACGAGAGCTGTGATCAGTATCATAAGATGGCAGGGAAGGCCGGGTATTTTGCCTAGATAAATCAGAATCTGGAGTATGGCTGTAGCGAGAATATGATTGAGCAGCCGATGGATATCTTGCGGGAATGTTTCCCCAGTCATCGGCAGGAGATGACGCGCTTCCGGGAGGCACTGGCAGTGGCGGAGGCGCAGGAGGCATATAAGCTGACCGCCCAGGTGGAAGAGGGGCAGGAACTACGCTTGGAGGATAAGCGGATTGATGGGACTGCTGGTGCTCGTAGATCCGGGGGAGGGGCAGTTTCTGGTCTGTTAGGAGGTCGTCGAGCTGGTCTTCCGTGAGTGTGGCTGGGAAGTTCGAGATGGTGAGGCTGGTGGGGACGGCCCAGGAAGGGGGTGGTGGGGGAGGAGAGTGAGGGGTTGGCGTGGTGGAGGAGGTAGCGGGATTTCTGCGAGGTCTTGGACGCCTGCTAGGCCAGGGAGGTGGCGTGGGCCCGGAGTTGAGTCTGGCGAAGCTGGTGGGTGGTGGTGCTGTTTGTGGTTCGGGTGGTGTGGTGATATCATCTGTGTATTTGGTATCGGTAGTTGGAGCTTCATACGTGGTATCAAAAGTTGTTAATGTGTCGATCTTTTGGTCTGATTCCGATGTTTCGCCAGCCAGAGTTACAGTAGATGGTAGTCTGAGAGGCGAGATGTCTTGGTTCAAAGCCTCCACTCTCGCCCCTTGATCTTGGTGCCTCTTCTCCCGTTCGTCTCTCATCGCGTTCGATTTTTCACGCTTCGCTTCAATCTCTGCACGTCTCGATGACATGGCTGGTGTGTGCGCTTGAATATTAGAGTTCTGTCTTTCATCGCCGCGACCGTAGTAGTCCATATCTGCAGCACGCGCCATGTTGGATCGCATTGTGAAGTCGCTGAAATCCTCACTGTCAGAGAGCCCATTGCTGTCAAGCTGTTAGCTGCTGGGTCTTACAATCGGCAGGTGAAACAAACTCGTAGTAGTTATCACTCTCGTGGTTATTCTGACTCTCGTAGTAGTCTTCATCATAGCGTAACCCTTGACCAGCCAAAGCTTCCTGGTCTTGCTTTGCACTTACTGGATATGCTGTAGTATCTACTAAACCCGTGTCTTGCTGCAGTGCCGACGACAGCCACCTACTTCTCGGTCCCGAACCGTACATATATAAAGGATGCACAGGCCCCCTGGCCTTCTTGGCCTTTTTCTTAGTGAGAGGAGTTGTCACCACCACCAGCGGACTAGTCATATCTAGGGGCTGCGGGGTCTGCGGGGGTCTGCTATGAGGTCCTAGGGATTGCGAAGGTTGTCCCGGTATTAACCACATGTGCATTTTAATTTCCCAACCAGGCTCAATTACAGTTTCCCAGAGCTGCGGAAGTATAACTTCGCCTTCAGGCCCAACGAGATCGTAACGGCCTTGCTGGACGTGTTCGCCGATAACGTCTACGTGGAGAAAGGCTTGGTTGATAAGCTCTTCAATAGTCTGCCAATCTATTAGTTCGGAGCTTAATGACGCGTTTGATGTTTAAATATGTTTCGTGAATAATATAGGGCAGAAGATTAGAAATTGCCAACAAGTTTGAGGGTGCCGATCAATATGACTGGATCAAGAAGATAAATATGATGCTCTTCAAAACAGCCAGATCTTTTCCAACTCTAAAGCAACCAGAAACAGGTGAGAGTCATGAGCATAGTAAATCACCTACCTTCCATGTCTTGCATAACTCAAATGGAAAAGAGAACTTCCTGCCTATAGCATCTTTGAACTTGATAGCCAGTGGTTTTTCCTCGGTCCGTACTGAAATTTGAGCGCTCATCCCCCCGCTGCGTTTCTTGGATTCGAGTAGCTCCTCTTCCGCAACTCCTCTAGCTCGGTATTGTTCTTCCTCGGTAGGATCGAACACTTGTGAAGCCGGCGGCAGTCCCGTCTGCTGTTTAAAACCTAAATAAGATTTTTCTGAAACCGAGTCAATTTGCAGCCTATGTGGGAGCAGTCCTACGTTAAAGTCGATGAAGGTGTCCATATCCAGATCTCCTGCCGCTGTCACCGCCCCCAAAAGTGCAGCTTCTTCGTTGATCTTTTCAGCAAGCGGCTTTTTCTCTTCGTCAAATTTGGGGTCTGGTTCTGGTCCTGCTCGGCCTTACGTTAGCTGCTTGCTACTCATCACTCTGCTGAGGTCCGTCCATAATCAATTTTCCCGCTCATACATACCATTGGAATATGTTTGTGTTTTTTTGAGCCTAACCCTTTCTTCCCGTTCTTCCTCTATACTCGCTGAGCTAAGGTGCCCGATCTTCGGCAACGTCACTTCTCCAAGCCCTGAATCAGCCTTTGCAGCTGATGAACTCCCGAGAATGACGGAATCAAGGGCACTTCGAGTTCGGAAGTAAGACCCAATAAGGCCTTGCTCATGCTCTGTGGAGCTGGTGCTGTCAATGTTGGCACTAAGCGCACGCTGAACGGCTTCAATGTCTTTCAGGAGCTTCTGAATATGCTCAACGCATGATTCTAAGCCTTTGGCCGTGATGGTTGTGCCAATCGAGGATGCTGTCTTGAACATGCTGATACTCCTATCACTAGTTTCATTCTTTTCGTCATTGATCTCTGCACTGAGGTCATCATCGTTCCTAGATGTGTTAGCACATTGATTTGGCAGCCGCTTGGAGCATACTTCATAGCTCTGCTTCCATAGTTCCTAAGAGATTCTTCATATCTCTTCGTAGACTCCTTCTTGGTCTGGATCAAGACCTTGATTTGCTGGCGCTGCACAGCCACTACTTCCTTGTCCGGTTTCCTGATTTCTATGTATCAGTCTGAAATCGACTACTAAGGAGGAGAAATACACTCACTGGGCAGTAATCTGGCGAGCATGCGTCAAGACTTGCATCAATAACTGAAGCGTGCTCTTCAATCGGTCAATATTGGTCCTGAGCAATTCGAGCTTCGGCTCTCGGAAGGGCAGCATCAATCGGCCCAGTGTGTTCTTTTTGGACCTTTTGAGGGCAGCCTCCATCTCAGTGAAGACATTTGAGCATTCGCGCACCGTCTCCTCGGCGGTGTTGACTGCATTTTTCGAGATCAACGCGGCCGTTTCGTCCTGTTTGAAGATGTGTCCCAGCTCGTCGATGACAAACGAGGTAAGCTTAACATCCTGGGCAATATCACGGACGCGTTTGTCTGCTGATGAGACGGAGTCGGCGTATTGGTAGAGAGCTTTTGAAAGCGTTAGGCCGGCCCCAGCTACCTGTATTACTGAAGCGATCAAGCCGATCTCAGCCATGCCGAGCGGCTTTGGAGAGCTTTAGAAGGCTAAGAAGCAACGGCGACCATCCTTCTATACCGCATGTTAAGGTCATCTGGGGTGCTTTGGTTCTCTAAATCGTGTTTTAAGTACGGCTGTTCATAGCTGCGCCTCGCTCGTCAGCTCTTGGCAGGCATCAACTGTCTTGGTTTTAACAATCGCCAATATATATACACAGGACAAGAAAGGACATTAATTAAGGCAACTTGTACAGACCAAAACTGAAGCACATACGCAACGCCGCCAGCTGGTTTGCAGTGGGGAGTGCCGTCGATTTAGCCATGCGCCACTAGCACATCATTTAGCCGCAAGAAGAAAAGCGGTTGGAAGAGGACGAGAGCTTTACTACATCAAGTCGTCGATCGACCCGGAAAACTCCAGTTAACTCACCAGCCATGCATCACCAGCCACGACGACCGTCACGGCGAACCCTGACCCGTAGATTGGATAGGCTGGTGTGAACTAACACTAGCCACAGCACGCGCCACATATGATTTCCTCCGTAAATGACATCACTTTCGTAGACTTGTTTATGCTAAGGCAGTTTCGCTACTCGTATTGCCTTGTCTCCCTCTCCACTGTCCGACAGAATACCTGTCTTTCTTAATTCCACTTTGCTTTCTGTCATGACCACTCCACCACGGCTGAGTTCAAAACTCGTAAAAAGAAGACCATTACTATTTTCAGCCAGGTAGGTATCAATCAAATGACATAAGCTGGCTGGTAGGTAGAGACACAGAATTGTACGAGTGATCTGTTCTATTCAAGGTGGCTCTCGAGGGTCTATATATACACGAGGAAGATGCTAGAATAGGAAAGGAGGGAGGTATAGGCAACAGAGATACGTACTAAGACATACGAAATACGAGGGTAAGCACTAGGGTAGTCTTTACATAGGGTACTAGGCATTAAAGACAATTGTAATACGGTNNAAAGCTACCTCCGTGGCCAACATACCCCCTTAGATCTGACGTAGAGCGGCAGAGCTGGATTACCGGATTAGGCAGTCAGGATAGACGACCTAGTGGTAAGCTTTGCTGCTGTCCGAGTGTTAATTTACTAGATATCTAATATCGCGGAGCCCTACTACATTAACGAATTTTTGATGATTTTGCTTTGAGAGAGCTTTAGTTAGTCCATCTATAGCCATTTTGCTTATTAGTACCCACTGTACGACAAAGCTTCCATTTTAGACCTTTTAGTAAAGCCAGAATTAATAGATATCTATATATTAAAGCTTTATAGATACCGTAGGAGTCTCTTTTATCACGATCCGTACTAACTACTAATTATTACAATTAATAATAACGTCCTATTCTAGGTCGAATCTAATGGCCTTAAATATCCGCACTATATGCTTAACCTCCCCACTAACGTATAAGAGAGCTAGGAGTTCTGCCTTTATAGTAAACTTAGTTACTGCCTTTTATCTAGTTGCCTACTATACTATAGGCCTATTAAATAAGCTTATTAAGAAGCCCTGTAAGCTTTAATATATTAAAGCATCGTTAGTAAAGCTAGCATTAGAAGCAGCTTTTAGAACCTGGTTTATCTCATACAGCGTAATAGTAGAGAACTTAAGAGCGAGGTATCTAGTATTATAGAGATAGGTAAGTAATCTGTTAATCTCCGCAAGATAAGCTAGTGACAGATTTTGTAAGAACTTAGCCAGCTTACTGACAGAAAAAGCGACGTCTAGTTATATAGTAGATGTAGGATACATTGCAGAACCTATATAGCGTTAATATCCTTTTATCTAATTCGGCGTAGCTTCTCCTTCATACGGTGTTAATTCCTAGCCTAATAGTAGTATAGCTAATGGCTTTAAATATTCTAGATGGTATACTAAGACTAGCTTCTCGAGATACTGATTTAGATAGAGCCAGAGCTTTCCCTTTTATTAATCTCGCACGACACGAGTATTTAGGAATAACATAAATTAAGGTATTTTGCGGATCTCGAATTGATTTTATAGCTACTTTAGGATGTCCTCCATCTACTGTCGACAGCTTGGGTGTCCTATAATTAGGATATTATTGACGTAGAAGAATACAAAGATAGGTTCGGTAGGGTATATATAGAGATATAGCTTATCCGGTACCGCTTTTAAACCCATACTTTATAGAGCAGCAGACATTTCTAAAAACCACAATTTTAGAGATTTCTGTAGTCCGTATATTACCTTTCTTAGACGGAGAGAGAATCTAGGTAGTAGGTCTATACCCTTAAGGGGAATAAGGTAGACCTTATCATCAACTAAGGCATTAACAAAGGCGTTAACGGCGTTAATCTATATAATGTCTAGGTTAAAGCCGGCAATAAGAGCGTAGAGTAGACGAAAGGTCCGATAGGCTGCTATAATAGCTTTAACCTCCTCTTATAAGACTACTTAAAGGTCTCCACGGACGACTAGACGAGCTTTAAATCTTATAATAAAGCCATCCAAATCTTCCTTATACGTAAAGACCTACATAGTAGGAAGTTAATAAACCTTCTTAACTAGTCGTACCTCGTCCTAGATATGTTTTCCTATTAAGGCCTTTATCTTAGTATAAACAGCTACTTTAAACTCTATAGCGTACCTATAATTAAGCATCTCTTTCTATAACTTTAGTAGTAGTGGAAAGTCGTCTCAATGTCCGTATGTCTTCGTAGCAGTAGTATAAAATGCGTAAGCCAATAGTATCGTATCTAGATTGATAATATTATTACCGTCACTATTTTAAACTATAAAGGCTCGTTATTATAGATTCTGATTTAGTATATCTTTCTTCTTTACCGTAGGCCGCTTTTTATGGCTAGAATATCTCTTACCCCCTAACAATAAGCCTGCTGTTATCTGAGGTTTGGAACAAGGTGTAGGGTCTATAAACAGTGGTTTAGTAACTTTAGAAGATGACTAAGTGGTAGATAATATCTATGGCGTAGATGCTACCGTAGATAGTAATTACTAAGGCGCCGAAGACGCTGATAGTATAGATAGTTCTAGAGTTAGCTTTAGGGTAGGTAGCTAATGGAGTTCTTCTGTTAAAATCTAAATGCTTTTTAATATAGGAGTAATATTAATACTTGCTAAATGCGGCAGTCTTATATCCAGTTCTTTATTAAAGTTCTCTATCTAGTCCTTGCTACTATCTTAAAGATTATCTAGTAGGTTCTAGACTTGCTAAAAACGGTCCTTTTAAGCCTATAAGATAATAAGGTGTTTTAGTGTTTTAAAAGATTAATATCTCTTTAACTTATTAATTTATATATTACGAGATCGGATAATACGGTTAGTAGTTAGTATCTATATTCTATAGATATTTAACGCTTCTATACTAATAAGATAGCCTATTTAGGCTTATAGCTTAAACTTTACCTTCCTAGGAATACTGTATTTAATAAGTATATAGGTTAAAGATCTAGCTATATAAAGCCCTACTAGCCATAGCTTCCGTTTATACAGTATCTTAAATAGGGTCTTTTAGTCGATGGACTTAATAGGAGTTTAATTAAGTAGGAATACTATAAGGAGCACAAACTCGGGCCATAGATCTATGGGTAACTTTGCTTTAATAACAGCAGTCCTTACTTATTTAGAAATAGCTCTCCCTAACCTCTTTATAGGTCTATTTTAAGCAAAAGTATTTAGTATTAATTGCTTAATAATACCTCCGTTAAGCTGGATAAGGTTCTTTACCCTAGCGCCTATACTTTACTCCTTATCCATATACCAAATGCGGATACCTTAAGTATTAAATTTCTTTATAAATGCTATTATTAATTTAAAGAGTGGAAACAGTGTCTCTTGCTTATAGTTCTTAATGGGAAAAGCATAATAGTACTTTATATAGTTATACCAAAAATAAGCTATATATATATCTCTATTAAACCTATCTTCTTCTATAATAACATTAAAGTATACACGTTTAAAAGGGTAGGTTCCCTTTATGGATATTCTACGAGATATCTGCTATATTATCTTTCTAAGAATATATGGTTTATAAAGTGGTACACCATACGGAGTTCTTCTTCTGTCCGTCTTAACTACCTTAACCCTATCTGCCGCAGTTAGTAGATAATCTACTAACTCTATATCGCAGTATAGTAAGCGCTAATACTATACTTTGTTATATACTAAGGTCTTAAAGAATCTGGTAGACGTAGCGTAGGTAGTAGGAGTAGGTAGTAAGCAGGTAATAGTATTAATAAGGTAGAGACCTCCGTATTCTATAAGGTTAGCAAATAGGCTTCCGTTATCCTTATAGCGTAGGTAGTTCGTAGATTAGTTTATAATTACTCTAACCCTATAGAGCTTCGCTGCGGATATTAGATTAGTATAAAAATAAGGAGCGTATACTACGTTCCTTAATATCAGATACCTAGTTAGACGTTATTCGCCTACCTTAATAGCCAAGTTGATATTACCGTATCTATAAATTTCTGCTCTAGAATCTCCAGCCGTTGCTATAGATATACTTGGCTTAAAGTTATAGAAGTATCTAATATTATTGCAGAAGTAGGTATCTGCTATAGTGTTATACCCCTAAGCGTTAATTAAGGACAGATCCGGATATTCCTACAATGATAATAATAAGTAGGATATTATTATAGCAGCCGCTGTAGCTCAGGGCCTATCCAGATCCTTAATCCTTTTAGTAAAAGCTAGAGACGTCCTTAACCTAAGGCCTTCCTTCTTAATCTGCTTAACCCTTTTATTATAATACTACTTATTTATTGGGCCCTTAAGCTATTCCTAATACCTCTATAGACACTTATTATTTAGTATAAAGTTCGGACCTTAAAGAGACTAAAATAGCTACTTATAATTCTTTAACTTATAGAGTAAACTATAAGCAAAACACTTTGCTTTAGGTAATTAAGAAGGTACTAGGGTAGTAGACGTCATAGAATCTGCAGACGGCTGCCCTAATAGTATAGCATGGGCGTTACATCCCGTATTTAAATACTTATAGAGGAGGTTAAATTCCTTAATTATTATTAATATTTTAAGCTTCTCTAACCTCTTCGCTACCTTCTAGATAAAGGCATAGTATAGAGCTAAATAGATCTCCTTATAGTCCTAGATAAAGGCTTATATAACGCTGCCTTCCGTTACCTCTATTAGCCCTTTCTCTAGCTCTTCGCCGTTCTGTATTATAGTGATATAAAGCTAAAGCTATAATTCTAAAGTCTGACGTTTAGGCCCTTGTTTCCGTTTCCTAAGATCGTCTAATACTATCTACTGTAATATAGCTTAAGATGGCTTTGCTACCTTCTTTAACTATCTTATAATTAAATATGGTGTAGTAAGGTTCTTAAAATACCCTAAGAAGTTAGTGCCTATAGTGGCATGTAAAAGTGCTGCAAACATATAAAGCTTCTCTTCCCGCTTTAGGTAGTCCTATTATTATAGCTTATAGAGCTTAAAGAGCATTCTCTATATCTCTAGAGATTGCTAAGGTTGTTATTCTTGTTAACTTAATAACCTAGGTATAGCTATTCTAGTAGACGCTAGAGTTGCTGCTGGAGCTATAGGGTCCGCTACTGGTGCTGTAGGGTTTACAGGTGCTACTATAGGTGCTATAGAAGCTGCCGATGCTGCTATAGGAGCTATAGGAGCTGCTGCTATCGAAGGTATAGCTAGCTTAGTGTTTTGCTTAATTTTGTTCTCTGTCTTATCTGGGTTAATATAGTCCTAGATCTTCGCAAAACTTGCTTCTTAATAGATAAATTAAAACTATATAGGCCAGTCTTTCTGGGTTAGCAAAAGAGGGTTTATAGAGTCCTTAGTTGCTATAGTGGCTCTTATTTTAAGGTTCTTTTAAGATTACATAAAGAGACGCGCTTACGCGTAAGGTATGCGATATTTTGTAACGAACTATGCTTAAAGAGGCTTAGTGGTAGTCGTCTGGCTACTAAGATCTCCCTGGTGCTTAGAAGGTTACTGGGCTCATAACTTTTAGCTAGGTAGGTATCAATCAAATGATATAAGCTGGCTGGTAGGTAGAGATATAGAATTGTACGAGTGATCTGTTTTATTTAAGGTGGCTCTCGAGGGTCTATATATACACGAGGAAGATGCTAGAATAGGAAAGGAGGGAGGTACAGGTAATAGAGATACGTACTAAGACATACGAAATACGAGGGTAAGCACTAGGGTAGTCTTTATATAGGGTACTAGGCATCAAAGACAATTGTAATACGGTCGAAAGCTACCTCCGTGGCCAATAACTATCTTAATCGCCAGAGGACTCTATCAATTGACCCAACTCCGACCGCCCCTCCCGTGCCTTCATTACCTTCGGAGCAGGTAGACAGCCCGAACTCGGCGATGCCGTCAAATAAGGCGTCAGCTGCGGAGAAAGGAGAAAAGGAGAAGCGCTCAAAATGGCGTCTCTCTAATCCATTCCACTCCAAGGACAAGGACTGTAAAGATGGAGGCCCTGATACGGAGCTACCTGACTCGGCTTATGCCAGCAGCGAGCCCAATAATTCCTTCTCGGAGGTCGACACAAATAAAATGCCTAGCTTCTCTAGCAGCGAGTATGCCGTGATCGCCCCGTTTCCCAAGTTCGTCCATTGAGTGGGGAAATACGCCGGCAGTCTCGAGAGCGTCTGCGACCTCCTCCCACTACGACCGCAATCCTACCCGGAACGAGCATTACTCCCCCTACACCTCCGACCCGCACCCCCAATCCACATGCCAACCAACCGACTATCACCCAAGAGACCCACCAGGACCCTTACACGGGAAACACCGTCACAACAACCAATACCGCAACCACCACAACGACCGGTCCCGGCGGCAGCACGACCGTCCAAGTCCCAAACAACGAGTCCGGCTCCAGCTCCCCCCACCAGAATGTCACCAATACCACAGGCCCACACCCACCTCTTCCGGCCCCAATAACAAGCACGCCGCACCTACACCCATCACGCAGCCACGAAGATGCCTAGTACACCAACAACCCCACCGGCCCCATCAATGCCAACTGCTCTCCTCCCATCCCCTCCAAGAGCACCATGCGCGACCGCGTAGAGCTCGACTCTACCTCGCCCGCCGTTTTACCACCGAACCAAGGCGGCAGCCCCGTGACGCTGACGAGTCCGTCGCGACCGAATTTCTCGTATCCGGGCCGGACGCCGCCAGCTGGCGTGCCGATACAGGTCCAGCTCAGGGATACGTGCAAGGGAACCATCACCAGCACCAGCAGCACCAGACTCCTATGCCGCAGCAGCAGCAACATCAGGGCTATGGGCAGCAACAAGGGTATCAAGGTCCAGATGTGCCTGGGCCTCTGCGACCAGGGCAGGGGCAGGGACAGTATGGCGCAGCGGGGAGCCAGCGCGGCTCGACGCTCGCGAACTTAAAAACCGCCGCTGCTGGGATACATGTGAGTCTAGATTTTTCCAAACTCGTTCCTGGTCCATCTCCACACACCCCTTCCCCGACTCCTTCCCAGTCTCCTTTCCGGCTCCTTCCGGAGTCCGTCCTTCCGGAGTCCATCCTTCCCGAACCCGTCCTTCCCGAGCCTATCCTTCCCAAGCCGCCTCCCCCCAAGCTCCCCCTTCCCCCTTTCCCAAGCCCATTATTCCCCCCTCCCAAACCCTCCCACCCAAACCCCCAAACCAAACCACCTCCCCACCCAGGGCGCCGGCGAAACCCTCCGCGGCATGCTCAACGCGACCGCCGACCGCCACTTCGGCCACGCCTCACCCACCACACACGCCAAAAACGAGGACGTCATCAGCGCCGGCTGAGCGGAGATACAGACGGGCTGCTTCGCGCACCAGCACGAGTACTGGCCGCATCCTGTTCCTGGTGGCGGCAACAACACCACCGACACCAATAGCAGCAGCAGTGCTGGTGGGAGTGAGGTGGGAGGGGTGGGTGCAGGAGGGGGAGGGGCGGCGCATGGTGGGGTTAGGGCTGCGCATGAGAGGACGGACGGGAGGCTGGGGAATCTGATTGCGAAGGCTAGTCAGGGGGGATTGGGGTCTGGGAAAGGGGACGGGGTGAGTGTAGAGAGGCAGAGGACGGACAAGAGTCCGGGGGAGGTTGAGGGTTGTGCATGTGTAGGTGGCGTTTGCTGCCGAACGAGGTAGATAGAAGGGGTGGAGGGGAAGTAGTTGAGCGTTGTGTTGGTGCAGTTTTGATACCTAGTGTTTTTTTGGCGTTTAGTACTGGGGAAAACGGAGCTGGTTGGTTAGTGAATTTATGGCACGATTGTGATGTGAAATGTATCAAAAATATATCGTCAGGTATGAACACAGGAATGAAGTACAATCCTCTTATATCATGAAGACGGGTGCCAAGAAATGTCCGATCCGTGCCAAGTCATCCCATGTCCACAAGCAAGAAAACCAAAACATTCACGTCTCAATATCCTATTTACCTCAGCGAGCTCAGACGTGATTTTTTTAGCTAGCGTCGGAATAACCTACGCCGTCTTCCGAATTGCAAAATCACGTCTGAGAGGGTTTGGCGAGTTTTGTTAAAAACGTAAGCAAAATCCGCAAAACGGATATTGCGGATATCTAATTTATTCATTCACATAACGCGTTATTATTAAACCCCATAGTCACATTTTTTTTAAGACTTAGGGCTTCTAAATGGTATTAATTTTATTATACGGCTATTGCTTGGTCCTGACATTAATTTCGTCAAAGTTAAAAAACGCGTTGTTAAAAGCGTAAGCATATATTATATCTTATTGAATAGTCTACTAATATAGATAAAACTATACAGATATATAGATATCTACTACTTAAAGCTATTGCAACACCTAGTAGGTGCTATAGTTGGGTCCTTCCTTAAAAATATCCTCCCTTGGCCCGGAGTGTCTCTGCTACTACTAGGGGGCAGAGCCTCGTGCAGAGCCTCGTGCAGAGCCTTAGTAGAGCTTCGTGTAGAGCTTAATGCAGGGCTTCGTGTAGAGCTTCGTGCAGAACCTTAGCAGAGCTTCGTGCAGAGCTTCGTGTGGGGCTTCGTGCAGAGCTTCGTGCAGAGCTTCGTGCAGAGCTTCGTGCAGAGCTTCGTGCAAAGCCTCGTGCAGAGCTTCGTGCAAAGCTTCGTGCAGAGCTTCGGTGCAGAGCTTCGTGCAGAGCTTCGTGCAGAGCTTCGTGCAGAGCTTCGTGCAGAGCTTCGTGCAGAGCTTCGTGCAGAGCCACGTGCAGGCGTACAGACGTGTAACTGTGCAGACGCAGACGTTCGTACGGGCGATTAATTGCAGAGACGTTTGTAGAGACGATTGTATGGGCGCTCGTACGGGCGTTCGTACGGGCAATTGTAGAACGTTCCTAGTATATTAGCGCTGCGTGTTAGTAGAGCTTGGAGCTCTATATAGGCTTCGAACAGAGCCTCGAGCAGAGCCTCGGGCAGAGCTTCGAGCAGAGCTTCGAGCAGAGCTTCGAGCAGAGCTTCGAGCAGAGCCCCGAGCAGAGCTTCGAGCAGAGCTTCGTGCGGAGCCTCGTGCGGAGCTTCGTGCAGAGCTTTTGCAGAGCTCCGTGCAGGTCTCCCCCTGAGCTTCGTTCCGCAGAGCCTCTACGCAAAGCGCTACGCAGACGGCCGGCGGCGTGGGCTAAGCGTTCAGCGTTTTGGTGTTTACTGCGCGGCTCGCCGGTGCAGAGGGTAGAATTAGGGCCTCTACGGCGACGAATTCCTCTTAACGTCGGCGGCGGCGTATAAGGAGCTGAAGATCTCATAGCTTTATAGAGTAGGCTTTTCTCTATAATTTGGTGTAATTTTTATGTCGACAGGTATTGTGGGAGGGTAGATCAATTTTGTCAAAGTTGATGAGGTCTTCTCATATAAACGATGTTTAGGTTTTCTACAAATCTCGCCAAAGTCCCTCAGACTAAGAAAACGATTGCCGTCCTAAATCAGCTTAGCGGACGGTGCGGATATTCCTATATCCGCACAATCGATTTCTTAGTCTGAGCTTCTGAGGTAAATATCCTATTTTATACACAGTGCTGAGTAAGCTCTTATCCGCTACTACTCTATCTAGGCATACCCTAATATATACACATTATCTCATACAACAACCTTCCGTAGCATAAAAGAGCTTCCCAGTCGTCTAAGTAGCCCCATCGTCCCCCTCACCACCCCTAAAATAACTCTCCGGCACCAACCTCCTCAGCACCCTCACCGCGCCCTCCAACTCCTCAGCCCCAGGCTCCCACCTCCGCCTCATCTCCTCCCAAGCCAGCAACGTGCGCACCGGGCCGGCACACTTCGCAAACGCCCGCAACGCCGCCGCAACAATAGCGCGGCTCAGATAGACGCCCTGCAGGCGCGCATCCAGGGCGGCCAGGAAGTCCGCCCAGACATCCTCGAGGCGGGCGCGGGTCCAGGACGAGTAGCGGACGCCGCCGAAGCCCTCGAACCCGGCCAGCAGCGCGAGGAAGACGGTGCCGTCGTGTGTGAGCCCCGCGCCGCGCAGCTCGGCTAGCAGCTCCGTCACGCGGTCCAGGTCGCCCGCCACGACGGCGTGGTGCCGCACGAGCAGGCTGAACGTCTGCGCGTTGGGCGCGATGGGGGAGCCGCGCTGCAGCCGCGCGCGCTCGGCCGCGACGGCGGGTGCCGGCAGGGTGCTGGCGCTTAGGCGGCGGGCGGCGGAGTCGAGCCGCTTGCCTAGCTTGCGGGCGGCGCGCCAGGGGCGGGGCGGGAGGGTGCCGGTTTTGGCGGCGTGCAGGGCTTTCATGCGCGCGAAGACATGCTCGGCCGCGGCGGGCTCGCCGGCGCGGATCAGTGAGGCGATGACGGCGTTCATGACGGCCGTGTCGACGATTTCGCCGGCCTCGACGAGCTCGCGGTAGGCCCTGCGCACGCCGTCGCCGTCCTGCCGTCGCCCATGGTACAGCATCAGGCTGGTGCGGAAGTAGCGGCTGAAGCGCAGGTTGCGCGCCTCCATCTCCTTCATGAACATTTCCGCGAGCTGAAACTTGCCGGCCCGCACGGCGATGTCGAAGAGGATGTTGAAGGTGACGTAGGTCCCCTCCACGCCCGCTTCTTGCTCCATTTCTCGCCAGATGTAGAGGGCGGATTTGACTTCGGCCTGGGTGACGCGATTGAGGCAACGCCCTGCGAAGGTGATGGCGGTGCTCCATTCGGATTTGGTTATGCTGATGTTGGCGGCTTTCATGTTGTCCAGGATAGACAGGTACCGTTGCATTGAAACTTCATCTCTCCGCTCCACAATGGCGAGGTGGTGCAGGAGTAAACGGATGGTTGGGAGGGTGAGGTAGGAGACTCGGGGATAAGGTAACTGTTGGTAATATGAGAAAATCTCCTCATGCGGACTTTCCTCGTCTTCAAGCAGGCTACAAAGTCTTTGTATTACATATCGGTCGTGTTCCTCGCCTGGAGGCCAGGGCTCGTGGCTTTTTTCCACTTGCCATATTTCGTCTAATTTTATTTCCGGCGCAGGCTCTAAAGGCGCAGAAGCAGTGTAATAGTAGTCAACCAGCGATTTAAACTCCTCTTGCGATATTTCTGCAGACCCCTCCGCCGTGTTGCGACCTGCCTTCTCTGTTCTGAAGCCCCTCGTGCGGTCCTGGATATTGCCTTTCCGGCGAGACTTGTGGTGTGCTGTTGAGAAAGGAGTGGCTCCCTTCCACGCTGATGTGTATTGTGCGTGTTGATGGCAGGATCCTGCCCGCACCAATGCCTGAATAAAGATATTGTCCATGTGCGGTGGGGATGCCAGCACTGGCTTTACAGGTCGTTTCGAGGTACGCTGGTGGAAGGATCGACGCTGTGGTTGGATAGTGGCAATCGGAGAAGCCAAAGCTAAACACAGAAATGCCAGTAGTGATCGTGAGCCTATCTTAGAGACAACTGGACTGCTGGTCGACCTGTCGAGGGTGCCGAAGAGGGACATGAGAATCCGTACATTGTGTCAGCGAGAGATTAGGGCGTTTCCATTGAGGTATTCGAAGAGCTCTTATTCAAGTGAATAAATTGAAAGGTCCTTGAGAACAACAGGGCCGTGGAAGAGTGTAAAGGAAGCTGTGGGATACGCGTTGGCGACGTCGTGGTAAAGCCTGAAGAATTCCCCCGGAGACGGAATATTCCGCATCGCGATTTCGAGAACCTCACGATTTTCTATAACACGTCCAACAACGTTCGATATTGCCAATTGGGATCTGGTGCTTAAGCCAGCTGTCACTGAACCTAACATTTATATCTCATTTGCCTTAGATCTCCTCGGATAACCTTCACCGGCTCCTAAAGCCTACAACCTTCCTGCTCCCGCCCATCATGGGCCGCTACGATTTCACCCCTCTCCGTGTCCGCGAGGCTACCAAACGACTTTTCGATAACCATAAGATCAGCGTTATGCCCCCATGGTACCATGCAGTCAGCGATACCCCTCCGGCACAAACCCTTACTCGACCGGTCATGCGGGCGCCCCGCGTAAAAGGTCATAAGAAACCCAGTCGCATGTTCCAGCCTATGCCCATAGTATATCCGGAGGATAAGCTACGGAGTGAATTCTTTGGTGACCACCCGTGGGAATTGGCGCGGCCGAGGGTGATATTAGAGAATGACGGGAAAGATGGAGAGAAGTGGGACTGGAGCCGGATAGTGCAGCCAGGGAAGAAGCTAGACGGGGAGAGGTACGACCTTCGCTTTGCTTTTTCACCAATTTTTAAGGACATGAGATTGCTCTTTGAGTAGATGTAAACGAATTTATATGGATGGGTACTAACTGGTATTTACAGCGTCGTTCAGCGCCAAATGTACCTAATAGAGCACTCTAATCTCACAAAAGAAGCCGCCTACGACCAAGCACGCCGCGAATTTTACCATTACCGCCATTTAGAAGACGTTGAGCGTCGAATTGCCAAGGAAGAAGCCCTCTACACCGGCGCATATTTCGGCAAGGGTGCTCTTGAAGTCGGCATGGGGCTTGAAGATGGGGCGTACGAGAATTGGAAAGCATGGGCTGCAAAACAGATTGAAGAGAGCAAGCAGGCGAGAGCACAGCTGTACTCGGGCCCTGTCGAGCAGTCAGTATCAGAGTTGGACGAGGATGAGATGGACGAAGCACTTGATGAGGTTCAAGAAGCTATACCGGCGACGGAAAATGGACAGGATGCGCTAGGAGGTATACCCATGCATCCATAAAATAGAGAAAATAGAGCATGTGAAATGTGAGACCTTTGTATACTTTGTATATATATTTATCTTCAGAGCGGGCAATCTAAGGTGGGCCTTGAATGGACTCATGGTTTCTGAATATGGCCTTCTAACGTCTTGCAGACCCACGAATTCCGCCGCCGAAACTTAATTTCATGCTATGTAATAATAATTCATTGCTTAACGTCCGATTCGGATCCCTATTGGGCCCACGCGGACTACTCCTTATTTACATGTGGGGAGAAAACTCTATTTAAGAAAAATAAGAAAACCCCGTAATCCATCTCCCCGCCTTTTGGGACTCGCCTGCTTAGCGCCTACAAGTCGCCTATGGTGCTCTACTACCTTACTATTTAACCTTCTTGGGAACCACTGCTGCCGTAATAAGCCTACGGACGCGCTAGTATTATAAACTATTACTCTACTACTGTAGAGTTACTAGGGGGCACCTACTACTCGCCCCCTTACCTTTTATTACCATTTCCCTTGCAACCCAGAACTAATTTAGCACATTTTAACTAATAAGCCACTGGGTAACCGCCTTAAGGCCTTTTTATATTAAGAGCAGTATATTATAGTTCTCTATGCCAGCTACTAAGAGCATTATTTCTTAATTAGTGCGTAGGGGGTATAGTAGTATTACGTGTTTTGGTATCTGTCTTAGCCAGCCATATTCGTATCTTAGGCTACTTACTAGAATACTTACCCAGTAAAGCTAATCTTTTAGTCCTATTATTCCTGTTCTTAAGAGTGTTACTATTATATTTTTTGCCTTTATTAGGCCTTCTTAAAGCCCTTAGGTATTTACCCCCTATAGCGTTAACTATGCTATAGCTTAGGTTTATCTTACCTAAGTTAGCCTCTATACCTTTAACTCCTATTTACCTCTCCAGCGTTAATCCAACTAGTATTATATTACGGTAGATAGTTTCCTAGCATTCTTACGTGTTCTATTTTAGCTCCTTTCTCTATCTTACTATTGTCTTTACTAACCTTTTGCGCGTCTCCCTTCCTCCTCTATATAGGCCTGGGCCCTAAAGCGGCACCATTCTTCTTCTGCTTTCTTTACCTGTTTCTCTAATATCTCTTCCCTACTTTAGAGTTATTGGTTTGTTCTCCTATAGGGCACCCTAAGGTCCCTCCATAGTTTACTTAAGCGTGTCTTAATATACTTTATAATATTAGAGTTACGTTTATTTTACATCCTTTATATTATAGCGGCTTTAATATATAACTATAGGGGGGGAATATTGGATTCCTTCTTAAGCAGTACTATAGCTGTTCGCTTATACCCGCCTATAATACTCTAGAGGCAGGCAGTCTAGACCTTTTAAAGTGGTTTAAGGAGTAATTTAGGGGGGCCCTTCTTAGTTTCTCTAATGGCCTAAATACTGGATTTATATATTATAGTTAGCCAGACAACTGCTATATATAGTAGGCGTGACCTCTAGAAGTATAGACCCCATATAAAGTTAACAATCCTGGATAAAGCGATAAACTATACTTAGCCTTTACGGGCCGCTTACGCCGCATATGCGCTCTACTAGAGCTTGCTATCTACCCATACTCCTAATACCCTTAGGCCCTAAACTAGTTAACCCCTAAAGCCTTAGATATGAATTGTATGCTAGAGATCTGTAGATTAGTTGCGTTTTCTTATAAAATGGATTAGCTGGTATTTCTCTAGTAAGAATTGGACTCTATAACGTTTTACCCATTCTATATAAGTGTTATAGGCTTTCTCTAGTGTTCTGTAATTCTCTGCGGCTATTAGCCCGTATATAATTAGGTTTATGTCGTCAATAAAGCCTATCCCCTGGGTCGCCCCTTCCTTAAAGGAGTTAAGCAGGTTGCTTACAAAGAAAAGGAAGAGTATAGGCGAGAGGGGTAATCCTTGTGGTATTCCTGTTGCAACTGCGATGGGGGGGCTTTGGTATCCGCTGAAGACCAGTGATGTTTCTTTCTGGCCTGTAAACCCTTGGACAAATTGTATAATCCATTCTGGGAAGCCCTTTGCCCTAAGGATATGCAGGAGACGCTCGTGGGGTACATTGTCGTAGGCACCACTGATGTCTAGGCTAAGCATTGATACTACGAAGTCCTTTCGCATCGCCCATGCAGATTTAATGGTGGCAGCGAGTAGCGTAAGTGCTTTCATGCTATGTATACTTTTCCAACGCTAGAGATATACGTGATGTATATTGTTAACCCCACGACTAAATATTTAAGCTCGGAAGTCACTGTTATACGCCTGTCACCCTCTTTAATCTACCCTATAATGACCTATTCTTCCTAGTCGTCTTCCTCAGTGCGTTTCAATACTATGAAAGCCTATACCTAAACCAAATCTAGGACAGATAAAGTATCCAATTTCCATGAAGGCCTCAATTCTTTTGCAAAAAACCTGGAGAAACCTGGAGCAAGTCCCGGAAACGACCTGGATGGACTAGGTTCCTATAACCGTGCACACATCAGTTGGCATGGGCTTGGGATAAACGCGTTCACTATCCTTCTGTACTGATTACCAGGGCACTTGGAAATCCCCCAGGTAAAAGAAACCACTAGAGTTCACAAAGACAATTCATTAGGATGCTCCCCTTTACATTACCAATATCGCAAGGGCTAAAGATATTTACATACGAGGCAGCGTTTGAAGAAGTGAGGACCATCCCCGAGTAGGATGTCGTGGTACGCAAATTGATACTAGCTAAACTGCTACATGATTGCAATTGCTTAAGCTTGACGACAGAAGCTGAACATGGATACTTGTGCATTTTCGATGATGACCTGCTCGCGAAACAGTCCCACTCGCCGGTAAACGCCTGGTGTTAGGAGAAGCAGCACCAGGCCGAAGTTGTATTGGATATGCTCACCATCCTTAGCGTAGTTTCCTTGGCTTAGAAGGGCGACGTTGGAGGTGCCCTTTGAGGGTATTGATGAGTCCCAGCATATTTGGATCATCTTACAGCACGGATGGTTCCACAAACTCCCCGCCAGCTCCTGTGCGACGAGCAACGAGCATCTCCGTTGCTGCACGCGAGAGTAGAAACCCAGACCCACTTTGCGCGTACCGCCTTCCATGTGTTTCATACACAGTCGCGTCAAGATAGAGAGGCTCATAAAGGGGGTAGAACCTATCGTCCGAGAGCAATTCGAATAGATTTTCCCAGAAGACGTATGTATCCGTTTCTAGGATCACATACCATGCTGCATTTGGACGCAGCTCAACCGCCCTTTCCATCATTGGGAGGAATCTGAATCGATCCAGCTTCTAGCCATCCCAACCTTTAGAGACATAAGATCCACCCTTAGAGCCAAGAAAACCTGCACGTTTACGTTTCGCCTCTGCTTTTTGAGCCTCATAAATGAAGAAGTCCGGATTATTCGTCCTGTATATCTATGGTAAATCCACAAGGACGTCAATAACCTCGTGGCTCCCGATCCAGTCGGAGTTGTCGGAAAAGATTAATAAATTTGTTCGGCGGCACGCAGGACTACAGTCGCAAAGTGAGTGCGGATTTTTGTGGGGATTCCAATACCGTTTTTTAGAAGGACCTGGATACGCTTCTTTTGGAAAACTTGAGCAGGAAAGGCATCACATGTTTCAACATTATCGCTAGATGGTCTTATGGAAGGTATACTATAAAGCCGTGATCGCAGGTTGGAAAGCAGTGAGAAAAATATTATCAACGAGACAAGAGCGACAAGGCCTTGCCATCTGCGGCGAAAGATAAACTTAAGCATGGCACTCGTCATAACAGGTATTAGCATTCTCAAATGAGACCTATTACCTAAACAGATCTTGACTTGTGACATTCCTTAGCCAGATATATGATATTAGTAGGGCCACGTTCTGACGTCTCGCGCGTTTAATACTTAGCATAGAAAGAATATTGCAAATACATAGCGGGGGAACATCGCACTATCTGGTGCAGTATAAGCGGCAATATAAGGCAATTTTACCCGAAACGCCAACCATCCCAAGGTCACGACCCTTGATTAACGTATAGCAATTAATCTTGAGGAAAATGCCACCTATGTAGTTAAGCGCTCACACGATCGTGCGAAGGCGATTATGTCCATGCTTGGTCGTCCAAGCATTAGCCCACTTATGCACTATCATTATCTGATAATGCCATGTTTTTCCCTGCTCTGGTAGATCAATTTCACTAAGCGATATATCATGCACTTTAAAAAGGAAGAAGTATTGGCTACATAACTCGTTACACTAATCGAATGTTCGGAGAAGGAAAATGCCCAAACCCCTACTCAGAAGCCATACCCAGATCTCAGCCCTAAGCCCGAATATCATCTGAGTCCTTCAAATTCACGCTGCCATTTCATGCGCTGCAGTGGGCTGTCTAGTATCACTAACAATTCTATGGATACTCACCATCTCCCTCCTGATCCTCGCCACCTCGTTCTCCACGCGCCTGCGAAACTCGGGGTTTCTCTCGCTCTCCAATGCTACGTTTTCATTCCTCAGGGTATCTATGTCATTCTGGACAAGAGCAAGATTGGCCCTAATCGCTTCTCGTAACTTGCTCTCATGGTCATAGGCTAGTGTAGAGAATTTCTTCCTGAGCTCTATTCGGAGTATTTCGAAGAGTATTTCATCGCTGAAGCCTCTTCGTATGATGGCCTTACATCTTTTATCACACCCATCGCCTGTTTGTAATACATAAGTATGTAGGACCTTGGTATGGGCGTAGAAGTTTGAACGAACCACTCTCCTGACTAGCAGCTCGGTATGAGTCCTCCATGAGCTGGGCTATGATTGAAGTGCGAATACCCGAAAACGCAGCTGTTCTGAGGGATCTGCTCCATGTTAATATTCATGGAAGCTGAAATGTACTTTGCACTCACAATAAGCCCTTTTCAAGCTCCACACGTAGCTGCTCTACAGAGGAATAAAGTAGGTTCTGTCTAACTCTTAGGTTGGAAGTTAAAGTCTCTAATGGAAAACTTTGAATATTAGTAGTATTAGCTAATTATAGTCAGCGGCCAGTATTTGACAGTGTGGCTGAGATGATCACGTACACAAAGCTATAGTCCGATTGAAAGTATCTTCGATCAAATGAGAACTTTCGGCCTGATCTGTCCTAATATTCTGGCAAAAGGTTTGCCACGGCGTGTTCATATATATGACCATTACTTTCATAGCCTCATCGTTCCAACAATGGCGTCCGACTCTGCGAGTTTCATAATCTCCGTAATTCCGACAGAATGCTGCGAAGCTCTCTATAGAAAAATTAGAGTCTGTTCAATGTGAGAAACATGAATGATAAATACTCTGATGCCACTGTAGTCGCTCTCGTTAGCCTTTACTGACGCTCTTACTATTCTCTGTAGAACTTACCCCCAGCCATTGCAAGCATGCGTTCTCTGCAGCAAGGCTCCATTGAGGCTTGCGTCCTCCTACCAATTATCAGCTCGGCAGATCCTCTCTATGAAATGGTACCAACCCATGATATCGAATATCTGTTCTCTGAAACGGCATTCCATTGATCGCGCCATTGCGTTAATTTGGAATGCTGGTGGTTTCAACTTTTAGAAACTTAAAATTAGTCAACAAGCGCGCCTAAATCTTCCAAGGACTTACTCCATCTAATTCACTTCGCATTCTATCTAGGACATTGCGAATATCTCGCTTTCTTTCAGCGCTCGCGCTTCCTGAGCCAGATTGTACCCAGAGTTCGATGGATCCCAATAACGCTGGGACGGTATTTTTCATGTACTCCGTTGCAGCACATAATTGGCTTTCTGCGATAATGGAAAGGCAGTTTTTCCGGACGTCAAGGACGCCACTTAGGCGAAGGATAGGTAAAGCCTCCTCTTTCGGCTTCCGTCGAAGTTCCCAGTATTCAGTATTACTGACGCAGAAAATCTTTAATACGCTACTGGTTGTCTGGTCTTGGTAAGTTCGCCGGAGGGACTCTGTGACCATTTGATTACGGGTATTAATAAGGTGACTTTTCAGTCTAAGTCACGCGTTAGATATGGTTTACGGGGATCGCCGTTACAATACTTACTCGAACTGATGCTTTTGTAACTGTTTCCTAGAAAGATCAGAAGCCATTAGCGTCAGTATTCCATCAGTCAGTTAGAGGCTCACTCTGTTTTCCCTCGCGAAATGTTAAGTCTCGTGAAATATTGGTTGTCTTCATCACCCATTTCCTCGCCAGCATCAACAGCAAGCATGAAATCTTGGATATCGGCCTTAATTTTTTCTAGTTCTTGCTCATCATTCGCAATATCTGTAGATATTCTTTTGACAGTTGCTGCAGCTTCCCCACACCAATCTTTCTCAGCTTCCTTCGCTCTAATGTCCTACATGAGATGTTAATTATATGGGTACGGATAGTTTTGCGAGATTCCAATGCCTGAAAATCACTGCAGCAGTTTGGTCCTTACATCAGACTTTGTACAAATAATTCCAATATTCGGCAATTTAGCCCTTTTGGCGAGCTCAAACACCCCCTTGACACCGGCATCAGTAGTAGCTCGACCAATGTAGCAGACTGCAAATATCTCATCACAATTCAACACGTATCTCTCGGTAATCTTCAAGCGAGCTGTGTTGAGATCGCGAAGGCCTGGAATCATTAACAAAATAACCTGAAACCAAAGTGATACTCTATATAAAGTATTCCACTCACCTGGAAGGTCGACAAGGATAAGACCCTTGCTCAGAATGTGTGCCTTCAAATAAATCCTGTGTTCGTCAGCTAGATGTGATGGGACCTCTATCGGTGGTCTACTGGGAAAACGAACTTGACCTTTCGAATGAACGGCCAAAGCGATGGCTCGTTCGAAGAGATAGGCTTGGATGCCAGCTCCATCAACTGCCTCGAGCATTGTTCAGCGCTAGCCACGACCTCCTTCCTCTGGACGCTGTCATTGGCTTCTCTTAGCTGTGGACAGGACTCTCTGGCCCATGTTAACAAGGTCTCAAGTACGGTTTCTTCAGGCCAATCGAGGAGGAATTGTTCGTTCTGTGTAGAGTAGTCCCGAAAGGCAGCTCGGAAAGTATCCTGAGCACGCTCGGCCTTATTCTCTAGGGCTTTCCGTTGTTCTATTCCTTCGGACGATGTATCATTTGCCAAGCTATGATACAATCGGTAGGACTGCAGAAGCTCCGTAAGTTGATCCCTAACTTCATTCACGGCGAAATACTCCGGCTCAATAGCAAAACTATCACGATCATGGTAGTGATACTCAGTCACAACGCATGTGCATGCAGCGCCGCTGTTACTCTGTTTTTCATGATTGAATTAGCGAAAACTAGCCAAAGAGAATAAAGACAGTCTACTAACCGCTCGGGCAAGCCCTTCAATGTCTAGCAACGAGTTTATGAGACTACTTTTGCCTGATAGCTATGAGCTATAGTTTCATCCTAAATGCCCACCGAAAATTACTTACCAACTCCCGAGTCTCCCACAAGGCCCATAGTACGGGTAGAAGGATATTGGAAACGACTCAGGTCAATAGCCTGTTGATACAGCCTTTGCATGGCAGAATCTGGCTCGTTATGTAACGAAGAACTTGCGAGAACGCCAACTAAATTAGCCATCAGGTGTTTTGCACTGGAAAATGATTGCTGAAATACAGGCTCATGGAACCGCTCCTGTGGAGGTAATTCGTCTACCACGTTGTGAGGGGATTCGTCAACATGTGAACCTGATCGACGTCGGGATCTGGATCGTGGGCGGCCGGTGGCACCTGGGCTGGTTCTATTCGGATTCGGGGACTCTGGATGGAGGTGTGGTGTTGAAGGGGGAGGAGTGCTCTGCGAAGGTTCTGGACCGAAGGCCATGTTTTTCATACCATCAGCGATAACGCTAACAGTAGAACTTCGAGTAGTCGGTATCTCATTTGGAGAATTAATCTGGCTACGTAGAGAGTATGTGGATTCTCTTCCTGTGGTAGGTCGGCTTGATTCATTAGAGGATGCTGATGGGGTGTGTGCTCCCGACGGGTTTACAGGAGATACCGACCGGTGCGGTTGGGATTCCGCTCTTGTGTAGGCTTGAGCTGGCATTTGGCGAGTGGACTGGCTATCACTGTAGATGTTGGTTTGGCCGTCACCAGCGAATGACGCAGACTAGATGATATGATTAGGTTCCCTTCGCTTTTGCTCGGGATCACTGAGGTACCTACCTGTCCCACCATAGCTTCCGAAGTCCTCACGGCTGGAAATCGGTAGATTTTTAGAAGAGAAATGAGACTATATCATCAATAACAATAATGAAGTTTGAAGACGAAGTAGGTAATGAGTGTAATGCGATATTTAAGATAGGGAACTAGTATTCGCATCAATCACGCGCCAGGAGTAACGGATGATTGCGGGTGAAGTTGCGGCACGCTTGCTGCAGGTGTGCGGCACAGCAGTCATGCCCATACCTGAAAAAGAAGCTCGGGTGTCTCTGTAACACTTGTAATAATATACGCGTAATTAGCTCGCGGAGCTGAGGAAATTGAATTTACAGGAATACATGTAGTGGCTGGATAAGTCATCGCGCAACCATAAGAGATAGAGGACCACAGCCACAATACGGAGTTTTTTCTTTGCTGAAAATATCGCACTCGGGAGACATTCACCTACTACTCCAAGGAAAATATAGGCCCGAATGTTGGAAAGAAACACTTAGCTGCCCTAAATACTCCATGTAGATTATGTAGGACGGCAACTAGTTTGGTTAAGCACTTATGCGGCTCATTGGCCTGATAAATTTACATAGGTTTCATAGAGGTATAGATTTGATTCCAATCCGGAATAAGTTTGGGTCGGTCCTGCATAGGTAAGGGTTGAGTCATGGGCACTTTGACGGCACATGTACTTGACTGTGTCTCGATTTCGGAGGCAAGGATAACGCATATATAGAAACTGCTGTAAGCTGGATATTTTCTGCTGCCTCGAGTTTCTAAACGTCTCTTTGAGGCGTCACTAAGCCGTATTAAGTTTGCTATTAGGTCAATTCGGCTATTAAAAGAGAAAAGAGAATATTCAAGGCAATTTATCTACGAAAAGCGATAAACGGGTTCGGAAGATAGCAATCACAACCATTTGATTTCTAAGTCACAAGTTAGTAAAAAAAAGCACACTTAGACATACAATATTAACACCAGAATCGAATTTCTATTAACGATAAATCATAAGCTTAGCTTATCTGACACCAGGAATGGGTGCACCTTTCGTCTCATTTGCTCCCAATTCCTCCTCCTTCCACGAATTCCCACCGACTTTTCTCCCACCCTCAGCTCGCTTCACGCGACACCACAATCCCACATCCTTGTCCCAGATGAACTGCCATATAACATACACCCAGCTCTTGTGATGTGGCAAATCGGCGTAGAACTCGTGAGCAATGCGGCTAAGTATGGGAAGTTTGGTCCAGGGAACGGCAGGAAAGTCGTGATGCTCATTGTGCAATCCCACATTATACGTGAGAAAGTTAAGTGGTCCATAGTATGAGAATGTCTCTGGAACAGGCACCATAGTCTTAGAGTCTTTAGCGGCGATGGGTTGCTTTTCGAAGACGTAGTGTTCGGCGATGAAGTGACCTGCGCAGGGGTGCAGAGAGCCTGCTAGGAAGGAGCTCATGACCAGGTATGCCAGAGCATGGCTACCAGCAAGCTTAACCAATACGAAGTCGAAAAAAACTTGTGATACAATGTTGAAGAAGTGTATTTTCGTCAAAGGGAGTTTGTGCACCATCATAGGACGGAGGGCGTAGAAGAGGATTTGGAAGGTACAAAAGAAGGCCTTTCCCAAAACAGAGTCGAGAAAGATGGCCTCAAGAGGTGTAGGGAGGTCGGTGTCGAGGCCATCAACGCCAAGCGATTTGTGGTGGGTGAGGTGATATGGCTGGATGAGTTTGTCAGTAATGCTTTCTTCTCAGCACCATCCAATTTTCCATACTCTAAAAGAAGCACTATACGGAATGCCAATTGGTAGATTGGCGAAGACAGCAAAGACTCGGTTTGCCAATGGTGACCTGAATGCCAGGTTATGGGATATTTCGTGGATGGCAAGGAAAAGGTTCTGGTTTGCCGTGGCTCCAATTATGTATGCTGTGAGGAAGAAGGGCCATGAGAAGACTGGGGTATTTCGAAGCAAACATGCACAAAAAATTTGAAGGGCTACAACAGCAACGACGAGGTATTTGGTGAGAGGTTCAGGTCCGCATAATTTGGTAACCTGTAACAGTTGTTAATGTCTGATCTACCTTTTGGGGTATTTGACGGCTGAAATACCTCTGGGTGGGCTTTTATTATGGCCTGCCGCCTTGTTCGGTGCGGTTCCTCAGTGTATGTCCAAAAGAAACGGTCGTAGTCAGTCTCGGCGGTGGGAGTAGGGGCTGGCTTCGTTCCCCCATTGGTGGTGGCTGAGAGCTTTCCGGAGGGCTTTTTTGGTCGAACAGTAGCAGTAGCGACAGAAGAACGCATCGTGGATAAAAACCAGAGGTCAAAATGGTGAAAGACAAGCCAAAATGTAGTTTAGGTTCCCATAAGTTTCGAGAGGCGACCGCTCTATGGTCAGGGACGGGGATTCGCGGCGTGGGGTGAGAGTCGCCCGACGATTCGATCAACTGCAAGCGAGAGAAGCCACAACTCAAGCTCTTGCACAGCCACACTTTGATTTAATGGTTCGCTCGAACAGCTTTGTCAAGTCCGTGGGTATAAGTCCAGCATGTCAAACGGAGATCGGAATCACTTTAGAAGCCCATTATCACGTTCACTGCAAAATTTCATGAACTCATAACTTTTCAAGATTTTCTATGCTATGTAACACCGCACTAGTAGTCATCTCCCCGACTAATAACCTCCTTTACCGTTGGACGGAGAAGGAAAGTCTGGAAAGATCAGTTTGGGGATTAGCGAACGAGCCTTTGGAAAACTTACATGTTCAAACTGGGCAGTGTAAGAGCCCTTGATATCGCAGAGAGGAGGATATCCCTCCACGATACCGGCAGAGACGAGGTTGTTCAACTACATTCTGTCAACACTACCCCGCTGTGAAGAGTGGAGGCAATAAGGACTTACTCCAAGTAGATACTTGTCATGTCCAAGACGATCTAAGTATCGCCTGCAGAACGGCAGAGTGCCGAAGTTCTTTGTGATAGAATTGAGGAGGGTCTTCGCCGAAGACACTCGTAATGCGACTTTAGGTGCATCTTCACGCTTCGCATAGTGGGATGTTTCCATCTGCAAAAACAATAAGCTAGGGTTTGAATATACCACGAATCTGGAAACTTACATCATCACGGACATATCCCTTACCAGTACTACCAAAAGTCTCGATAGCAAAAGTCTCGCCCTCTTCCATTTTCGTTTGATCGCCACCTTTGACGATTGGTACGGTTTTGCCGCCGTGGATGTTATACTGGCCAATGCTGTGGCCGTTCAAATTCCGAATACACTTTACGGGAAGCATTTGACCGTTGAGTTCTACCTCATAACTCTCCATGACTTCCTGGATAGCGGCACCAATGTCGCACATTCGAACATCGATCCCTGCTTCCTACGGTATGGTTAGTCATAAAAGAAAAGAGGGGAATTTTGCGGGCATACCCTAATTCCAGTGTTTGTCGCCTCTTTGACAGCAGCAAGCAAGTTATCATAGACCGGGTCAAAGGTCATGGTAAATGCGCTGTCCACAATCCTTCCATTAATATGGACTCCGAAGTCCACCTTCATAACGTCCTCCTTTTGGAGGATCATTTTATTTCCAGCATTTGGAGTGTAGTGTGCCGCACAGTGATTGATGCTGAGACCAGTTGGGAACCCCATACCGCCCTTAATAGCATCACCCTCCTCAAGGCCTTGATGTCCTGTGAGGGCACGAACACTGTCTTCAATCCCTTCAGCAATCTCCGTCAATGTCTGGCCCGGCTTGATATTCTTCTGCGCCCACTGCCGCACTTGACGGTGCACCTCTGCACCCTGTCGGTACTCTGTGAGAAAGTCATTGTTCATGCGGTCTAAGTGGCGCTTCTCTTCGCTCGTGGTTCGGTAAGAATTTTCGTTCCTGTATTCGCAGATCTCGCCTTCAGGGTACTCCCCGTTCGGGAACAGTTGGGAAATTAGAACACGTGGTGGGGAAGTCTGGACTTTAGCACCTGCTGTGCCAGCCTTCTTCTTCTTTCTTGGCTTTCTCTTCTTCTTTTTGGCCGCTACTCAAGTCAGAAATACAATCTTAAGAGAAAATAAGAATGCAACGAACCTCCATTAGCACTAACTTCTGGCGCTCCATCACCGTCCTCTTTCTCATCGTCAGACTCGTCGTGACCTACGTCACCGTTCTTTGGAGCAACGCCGTTTGGAACCTTGCCGTTGGATTCCTCCACTGCAATAAAATTAGGGAATTTTCATAGTAAATCTAGTATATAAAACATACACTTGAGATTCGCAATACCGTCTGTCGCTGCCGCAGTCATACTGTACAGCCAGGAAAATAGGGTTGTATGAAAGGAGAGGTGAGCGTGCAAGCGCCCTCAGCCTTTTTCTAAACCCCAGCAAATCCGAACGCCGCTGCAAAACCGCGGAATGCCTTCGCTCGCCTAAACCTCCCCGGACGGGCAAATGACGTTTCGAAAGAGCCTCTTCATCTATATTCACACGACCACATCACTCCTGCAAACAACACCACCTTCAATACGACGGAATGAGGAATGCCACTCCACCCATCTCCTCTGCCGCGATTGCAGCGCATACAGCAGCCATTATGCCTCCGTCTGCCGCCTCTATGCACCTCGTTCCACTCCTCCATAATTCGCAATGCTGATACTATACCGAACCACTACGAGATACTAGAGCTCCAACCCAATGCATCGCCGGCGGATATAAAGCGGTAAATTCCCCTCCAACTGCCCTGAACAACCCCAACTCTCACCCATCCTTCGTCTCGCCGACCCCGCATACAAACCACGTTAACACTAACCAGCCAATTCTTCACTCTCTCCAAACTCCACCACCCGGACAAAAACCCCTCCGACCCCACCGCCTCAACCCGCTTCGTCCAAATCAGCGAAGCATACCACATCCTGTCCTCGCCCCAGAAAAAGGCCTCCTACGACAGCGACCTCCACGCCCAGCTCCACCCCTCCCACCGCCACCCGCCCGGCTCCCACAGCAGCCACACCACCAGCTACGCAGGCTCGCGGCCACCCAGCGGCCTCAGCAGACGACGCGCCCAGTTCCGCGGCCCGCCGCCGAGCTTCTTCAAGAGCGGGGGCTACGGCGCGCAGAGAGCGAAGCGGGCAGCTGGCGCATCGCACGCCCACGGGGAGGCATCCGATTCAGCAGGCTCTGCAGACAACACGGGGGCTGGGGCGGCAGGTGGATTTGGGCCGGGCCAGGCGCCGTATCAGGAGCGCGGGTTCGATAACGACGTGCCGCATTTTGATCGCCAGGGCCATAAGCGCACGCACGACAGCGTGGCGCAGCATTTTCAGAAGCGGAAGACGCAGAGAGAGGGTGCGCATTTTGCGGAAGACTTGGCCAGGAGTGGAGGGAGTTTGTTGTTTAATTTTATATTGGTTGGAGGGGCAGTTGTGTTGATTATAGTGAGTAGGAATCTTTTTGAGAAGGACGACGGGAAGAGGAAGAAGGGAAGGGAAGGAGGTGGAGGCGAAAAGCCTTAATGGACTTGGTAAGAGTTGAATGAAGATCGAGGCATTGTATATATGGATTTGGATGGATTAGGGAAAGCATAAAGCGCAGGTCGCTAGGAGTCTACTGGAGTATGATAGTAATACCCGTAGCTCAGACTAGGATTTGCACCACCTTAGGGACATCAATTGCCAATATTGGAGTTGTGAGACGGATGCATTGAGCCAAATGTTATACATGCCAAAACGCACACAAGCGCTCAGCTCGAAGCATCACACAGGTGAATATCCCCAAATCCAGACTCGCTATGGAGGCGCTATTGAAATAAAACTGCTCCCTCCTTCCATCCCCAAGTCTATGTAGCCCGTTTACATTGTACAGTGTATAGTTTGCTTAACCCTCGAACGTAAAGCTGGTGCCGAACTTGTGGCCAGCCTCGTTTAGCTTCTGGGTGTCGAAGGAGCCACCGATGCCGAAGGTAAGACCAGAATTAATCTTGGTGTTGTAGGCCAACGAGGCGATACCACGGTCGTTAATCTTGGCCTTTAATTGCAAAGTTAATACATCGCTACTGCTTAAACCATGCTCAGGAATTAAAAAAAATAGTTAAGGACGAACCTTGGCGAAGGAAAGCGTGTCTAGTTTGTACTTGCTGGCAAGCTCAATGCCAACAGTGGAACCGCTCTTGGAGTCCCAAGTAGCCTTGGCACCGGCCTCAACACTGGGGTTAACCTTATGGTAGTACGAAGCGGTGAAGATACTCAAGCTGTTTGTCGCAGTGACGGCGGCGCTGTAGACGGGAGTGGTATAACCAAGGGCAGCGGAGTATCGAGTGACGGCAGCCTTCTGCACATCATATCCGACCTCACCACCAACCACGAAACCCTCGTGACCGAGCACACCGTCACAGATAGCATTCAGCTTGCCGCTGGGCTGGTAGTCAAAGAACGCGCGGGTATGGAACATTGGCTGCTTGAAGTACAAGTTCACTTTCTGTCCCTTGTTACCCGAGGCAGGGTTGAAGTTGCTAAGGACCTCAGCCTTCAAGCCCTGAGTGAAGGTGTTGTCAAGCTCGACCTTGGTATTTAGAAGGTTGGCCGTGTTCCATGACTGGGTGATGCTGATGCCTGCGCCATTGCGAATCAGTCGACATGTTATGCTAGATGCCACCCATCCGGGCGGCTGTAAGGAGTGGAATAGATGTATCATAAATCCTTTCGTGAAATGAACTGGTATTAGGAACCTCAGAGGAAAGACGTATATACCGTTCTTAATCGCCTTCTTAGCTTCGATCTGCGAGGAAAAAGACAAGTCAGCGGTTCATCGCACATAAGAAAAGTAATGGCCTTTGGACAGAGTCTTACAGATCCAGAGACGGGTCCATCGTGCGATGAAGTCCCTTTCGCGGTGAAAGCAACACCGTTAGGAGCTTTCAGCTTAACCTCCAGCGCAGCTAAACGAGTTAGAAATCTGATCGGAAAAGCAGTTCAATTGAGTCAACATACCCGCTGCGGTGTGGTAAAAGTCCTTGTTGATAAGCTGCCGGGATGATCGTTAATCAATGGACCGTAATTATAGATTGGAGATGGCATCCAATGCTTCGTGCACGTACGTCGTTGGAGGGCTTCGCGATGTCGGAGAAGGCGGGGACAGCCATCTTGAGAGCACTTGGAATGGGGATAGCCTTTGTGTCTGAGGTTTTAGATACGTCTAAGAAATCGGGGGTGGCATCGTGGAGGTCTTACGGTAAATTACTGTGGGTGTAGTTTTGCTAGAGAGCAGTGAAGAAAATCAAAGAGACGGATGGGAGGCCCTGAAGTGATGAAGCGAAACGCTTGGCTTTGGCTAAAAAGGCCCCGGCGGATTCCGGGCGCCGCCAAATTCCCAACCAGCCAACAAACAAAGCAACGTGCACCGTCTCAGACCTCTACCGCCATGCCATTGAATTGTCCCTTCTAATTCATCCTATTATTTAAGGCTATTTGAAAATAAAACTATTCTTCCTATCTAACTTTGTGGTGGAAGCATTCAAGAATCTAATTGTTTTGTTTTGGCTACTTTGTCACAGAAGTTTTTCACAGGCAAAACACTCCTTGGCTGCAAGTAACCCGAGAACTCTGTCACATCATCGGTATCGTAGATACTGCCGCATGGTAAATGCTGAAGGTGGCAAATGAAACTCAGACATACAAAGGACTGAACGAATTGCCTCCCAGCCTCCTGATCATCAAAAAAGCACTTCGCATTGTGCGGGTGAGACATTTCTTCATATCCTCCCCCACTTTTAAGCCTCTTGAAAGACACAAGCTAGTTTTAGCTCACACCGCGCTCCTGCGCTTTGAAATATTTTATCGTTTCAAAAACCGGTAATTCTCAGCAGTTTATACACCATCTATCATCCTTATTTACATTATCACTCCATTAGAAATTTCCGAATCTAAGCCAATTCCGACACCTCACCATCCCTTTAACCCGCCGAGTTGCGTCCAACTGTTATCGATAAGGATTTAGCCAATCAGATCAATAGGATCAAATTGTCGTGCTCAGGAATATGAGACTGGTGATCCACTAAATATCATATAAAACAATCTATCCCTTCCGCTGGTGTATTTCGTCCTATTGTTATCGATAACAGTAGGAGTGGAAGGGATATCGCTTATTCCTTAGAGTTGAGTCGCTTAATATGAGGTAGCCAACACTCGTCCTTTCTGCGGAACGGAATCTGACATATTTTACACCCAAAATGCGTCTTTGGCCTCTAAAAAGGTGCAAAATCAGGCAGCGACCACGGCTCTGGTGGTGAGTTTTTAGCAACCCGATTCGGTTGAACGTTATATTAAGTCAGCTGAACAAGATCTGCATCATTAGAAGTACGACTAAAAGGCATGGTTGATGGTAATGCATTGATCAAATCTATGTAGGCAGTTTTGATTCTGGTGTTCCGCATGGACCATGTACCAGATGGACGCTGGCGGGTTAAAGGATTAATAGATAGATGAGTGCAGGTGGTAGGCGGGGAGGAAGTTGGACAGATACTTAAAATCTGGATTGGGTAGAAGAAATTTTGTTCCAAGTTTGTAAGAGCTTTACCACGGCCTCGTGTCCGTCCTCTGCTGCGTACGATAGCGGCGTCTGCCCGCTGTCGTCCTTTGAGTTAGCCTCGACGTCGCCCCGCTCGACCAGCAGCTTTACTACTGCCTCGTGCCCGCTCCCTGCCACCTACGATAGCGGCGTCCGCCCGCTGTCGTCCTTTGAGTCGGCCGCGACGTCGCCCCGCTCGACCAGCAGCTTTACCACGGCTTCATGCCTGTTCCCTGCCGCCCGCGATAGCGGCGTCTGCCCGTTGTCGTCCTTTGAGTCGGCCGCGACGTCGCCCCGCTCGACCAGCAGCTTTACCACGGCTTCATGCCTGTTCCCTGCCGCCCGCGATAGCGGCGTCTGCCCGTTGTCGTCCTTTGAGTCGGCCGCGACGTCGCCCCGCTCGACCAGCAGCTTTACCACGGCCTCATGCCCGTTCCCTGCCGCCCGCGATAGCGGCGTCTGCCCGTTGTCGTCCTTTGAGTCGGCCGCGACGTCGCCCCGCTCGACCAGCAGCTTTACCACGGCCTCATGCCCGCTCCCTGCCGCCCACGATAGCGGCGTCTGCCCGTAGTAGTTGTCNTTTGAGTCGGCCTCGACGTCGCCCCGCTCGACCAGCAGCTTTNCNACNGCCTCNTGCCCGCNCCCTGCCGCCCACGATAGCGGCGTCCACCCCCTACTGTCCTTTGAGTCGGCCTTGACCTGAACGTTGCCGTCGTCTATACTAACCAAAACAGCTGATAAAGGACCTAATAGGCCATATGTCGATATGATGTGGAGAACGGTTGTTTCCGTAGGCGGGCAATTCCTTGAGTAGTAATCAAGCCTGATATATGTCTTCGCCCATTGTTGTACAAGGTCGTCCGAAGGCCAGTAAAGGTAATCTAATAGATCTTCTTGGGAAATTCCGTTGCCATGGGCTCGTTCTGCGTGTAGTGCCCAAGATATTATAGCGTATTTCAGGAAAGGGAATTTTGCCATTTCCTTCCTTTTCCTCTCTTCTCCTTCCTCCCAGTCTTCGCTTTCTTCCCAGTCCTCGCTTTCTTGACGTATCTCGTGCATATCAATATAGCGGATGCATGACCTGGACAGTTGATAATGTGCCCAGCCTATAGCCATATCAACAGATTCCCAGTTGCTATCAAGAAGGATCTCGGTACCGTCTTCTAGGAGGAAGTCATTGACGGATTGGTGAATGAACTGGACAACTCGTGTACCTTTCTGTACTCGGATTTCTGCCAAGCCGCGAGAGAGAGACTTCACCATTCTCTCCATTTCCTCATTACTATCTGTGAGAATCCCTTCATCTTGGTATTGCCGAAGGGACTTGTATGGTAAATCCGGTTGAATAGCTATGGCAAAGCGTAATTCATCTAAGGAGAGAGGTCGAAGGGCGAAGAGCACCCAATAAATAAGGTCTAATACCTCCGGCCTTTCTTGTTGGCTTATGCGCTCCAGGAGTCCCCGATAGAGTTTATGCAAATCTGAGGGGATCTGCTGGATTTCTTCTTTAACCTTCTTCACCGCCTTCCCTTCGAGGAGCAGCTCTTTGACTCGGTTGACGACAAGACGAGCCCATTGAAAGATACCTGATGCTCTTTCTATGATCATATCTCTTATCTCGTTGACCTTGGCATTGTTGTCTGTCAGACGTCCTCGAACATAACTTACGATATCTTCATGGTTTTTTTTTTCACGCAAATTTTTGCATGATGGAAAAGAGGGATGATTTGTCAAAAGGCTATTTCATTGATTCATGAGGAATACCTTGCAAGGTGTATACTAACAGAATGACTATGTAGAGTCCACCCCATGAATCCACAACCAAACTCTATAGCAGCTAACATGCAACATCATCTATGCCGGGAATAATCCCGCCTTCCGTATACGTCTAACAGCGATTGTCCGAAGATCATCGACCGAGAGGTCAAAGGTATCGGCTGGATTTCTACCAGCGGGTATTGCGGACCCGAATAGCTGCCCTCGGGTAATGGTAATGACTTGAGCTGTAGTAGTAATCGGTGTTGGGAGAATAGTCTAATTCCGTCAGCTATTAACTTTTATATTTAGACCTGAAAGATGTTAGACTGTTAAATAATTACCTCAGTTTGTAGCAGTCTCTTATTTCCAGTTGGATCCAGATCATAAACTTCAATAAATGCCTTTACCCGTTTACCTGTTATTTTAGTCCACTTAATAAGTAAAACTACTTGAACAAAGCCTGCTCCGCCCTTAAGCCACAAACTTGTATCCTGATGAAGTTTCGGAACAGACTCTGTCCATCCAGCCTCAACTACAACAGTTGGAATATCTTCGTTTTGTGGAATAATGGCCTGATCCGGTTGCTTAGATGAACTAATATAGGGTGGTCCAAAGTTCGTAATAGCTATCCATCCTAAGTTAGTGGAGATAAAGCTTAATAGAAGATGGTAATACTTACTAGTTCCAGAATAAATCTCTAGGAGTCGAGATTCGGCGGCAGTGATAAACCCAGAAAGAATCATTCTCACTTTTTCCTCACTTAGCCATGGCTGATGGCAATCATGGATGAAATTTGGCATAATGTTGATGTGTAGAGTCTGGGTGTACGAATTGTAGCCAACCCTATCGAGGAATATTAGTAGGAAGTCTTTGAGAACTACAGTAGAAGTTTACCTATGCCCTACCACCTCTACTCTTCTGTCTTCATCTAGAGAATACGCAACTTCGGAACCAGTTTCTGAGTCAACGCCTTCGTAAGTCAAGAGCTGATGCTCCGTGGCTGCTGCGATAGTGCGACTAATCTGGATGAAAAGTTCCAGGGCCGAGAGCTTTTGGTTATTCTCGGTGTTCTTGCGATTACTCTGCCTTGTTATGGGGGTCTGCTTCACCTGATTGGAGCAGCTGTCATCAGATACGGACAAGGAGGAGCTGTCATCAGATACGGACGAGGAGCTGTCAGATGCGGATGAGGAGGAGTCAGACATGTTGGTGGGGTATAGGAGGAAGGTGTTGTGTTTGTTGAAAAGAAGGCTGGTGGGATATAGAGGGAAGGTGTGTTTGTTGAAAAGAAGATCAGTATTCCTTAGCATGGCAGCGTCCAACGGCTTGGCAAAGTCCGCCTATTTAATGACGTATTCCACAAGTGAATTACCGACACAAGCGAGTTACCTAAACCAATTCCTCACCAAAATCTATAAAATTCACAATAAAATATCTTAACAACGACCAAAGAAAAAAATCTAAAAATTTAATAGATTATAAACATTAGTTAGAAAAAGTAATTATTAAAATTTTATAAGATAAATCCAACACAGACATAATGCAATCGCCCGCCAAAGAAACCTGCGAAACAAGCCCTACAGAGCTCCCACGAGCTCCAGAGGACTGCAGAAACCCTTCCTATCAAAACCACACACCCTAATTCGGCGTTAGTGGAGGTATATGTGGTATTTTCTAATATATAGCCCCTAAAACCGGATCATAATAAATAAACAAACCCCTAACCCTAACTACCCTAACCACCCCAATTAAATAGCGCGCCTTTTAAGAACGCGTTCTATAGACTATACAAACCGCAGAATAAACCTAGCAGGCACTACAGAAACGATCTCTTAATGTAGACGAGGAGCGCTCTACCATACTCTCCTTCCTTACTATCGCGATTACAACCCTTTAGATAGCCTTTACTATGTTAGCAAAGCTTATCTAAACCTAAGGAACCTAGGAGTAATATACCCAGGATATAAAGGCAATCTAGACAGATATTAGCGCCCTTAGGAAAGCTATAACGATGGCTATAAAGAGCGGACTAATATCTATAGGCCTGCTATTATACATACACGTCGCTACTACTATACCTATAATGCCCTAAGCTATAAGATAAGTTGCCTATAAACCTATAGATATATATAAGATTATAATCTATATAGGCGACGCCGCTAATTATAAGGAAACCTTAAAGTAGAATAGCTAAGCCCTAGTATATAAACTCTAGGCCGTAGGACCCCTAGACACCTATAGAATATAGGCTATAAAGAAGTTATAAAGCGGTAATGTTAAGGCGTATATTACGGATAAAGACGTAAAAGATAGGTTACTATAAGAAATAGAGTAGACGAAGGTCCTTAGACGCTCTACTATACTAGCTATTCCGCTAGTACTAGTAAAGGTCTACGTAGTACCTATAAGCCTTACTATCTAAGGCCTAGAGGCTAAGTAGATAATAGAAGATATAATAAAGCAGAACTATACTATAGTGGGGCTTATAATAGAAAGGCTAATATAAAAAAGGCTAGAAAGAGTCCAAATAGGATAAAAGGTTAAATTGTTACTTATTATGGGTATACAGTTAAAAGAGTTAGTAAATGCGCTATTTAATTAGGGCCTCTTTTTAGGAGGAGATTACTACCTAGTTATAAGGCATAAGATAACATTTCTAGTAACGCAGTACTTTAAATGCTAAGGCTTTAACTATATAGCTAAGAGTTATAGGAAAGAAGCTAGATATAGATGCTGCGCTAGGTAATATAATACTAGTAAATATACAGGAGACCTACCTAAAAAGTGTATTAACTATAAAGTAGACCATAAGGTATAGAATAGGGCGTATAGTATTAAGCGGATATAGTAAAAGAAGGCTGTAGTAATTAGGGCCTATACGCTAATATACTACGTAGGCACCTATAAGGCACCTATAAGCAGATAGTAATTATAATTATAGTACGAGATTACTACTAAGGAGGCCTTATAATGAGCTAAGAAAAGGAAGCTAAAGGAGATAGTTACGTAAGAGAGCTCTATATAGGCAGAGGAAGCCCCCTAGAAGGTTAGCCGGCCGCGGACTTTTAATTATTTTAGAAAGAAAATAGGCTAGAGGACCCTCTAATTAATACTCTAAATAGCACTATATAGTAGTATATATGCCCTAATTTAAATCCTAGTAATCTAGAAGCCTTTACTAAACACGGAGTTTAATATAGAGGTAGAAGTAGAAGCCTAGATCCGGAGAGAGGTATTTAAAGGCTCCGAAACTATATTATAAGGAAGTAAACGGACGCTAAAGGGTACTAACTTAGCTAACTTAGAGGCTAGTATAGATCTCTTATATTAGGATACCGGAAAACACTTATAATTATATAGTATAACACTAATAATAGTAAAAACGGCGTATTGCTCTACTTTATATAAAAGGTGGAGTAGGCGGACCCCTAGCTGGATATATTAGCTATTTAGAAGCTATAGCGGAGGGATTAAGGAAATATAATATGCACTATAAAATCCTACTACTTAGTATATACGGGAGTAGGCAATATAAGAGTCTACTTTTATATAAATAAGGCTATTAATATAAATAAGTAGGCGCCTATATACTACTTAGCAGACGTATATATAATTAAGCTAGAGGGCTGCGAGAGGACTATCTAGATTTATAATATTTATAACCCCTAATAGATAAATAATAGTATCTATATGCTACCGGAGCTGCTAAGGGCTAAAGGAGAATATATACTATTAGGTAATTTTAATCTATATCACCCCTTCTAGGGAGGTATAATAGTAATATACGCGGATAACGTAGTAGATAACCTTATCTACGCTATAGAGGCAGCTAGCCTAAGCCTAGCCACTAAGGCGGGTATAGAGACGTAGGTAAAAGGTATATTAAGGAGCACACTAGACCTAGTATTTACCTCCCCCTAAATTACTAATAGGCTGCTATAAAGTTAAAGATAAGACCGCTAGTATATAGGGTTTAACTACTTTCCTATTATTACGGAGGTGGACGTAGAGATACTAGAGGGGCTCCCCTTACCTAGGAGACCGCTATAGAAGAAGGCTAATTAGAAGGTGGTATAGAGCGAGCTAGAGGGCTAACTTTAGCCCCTATATAGACTCCCGTATAATATAAAAGATAAACTAAATATACTAGCGGAGGCTATATACTAGGCAATTAAAAATACTATAGTAAAAATAGTACCTAACGCGCGGCCCTTACCGTAAGCCTTTAAAGTATAGTTAGAGGAATATATAGAAGTAGTAAAAAAAACCCGATAGGCCTTCTAGGCGTAGAAGGTCTTTTAATTAATACCTAACTAAATTAACTATAGAGTTGTATAGAATAAAAAAAGGGTAATCTAATAAGAGGCTAATAAGCTATAGAGGAGGACCGTTAAAAAGTTAATAAACAACCCTAAAGGGATGTGGAGGATGGTAAAATGGGCGTATATAGCGGACGGGAAGCCGAAGGCCCTACTATAGTTTCCTCCTATTAGCAGACTAGGAGAGGAGACCCTACACTATAATAATAAGGAGAAGGCCACTATCCTTACAGAGTAGTTTTTTTTATTGCTAGTAGAGGCGGACCTTAATAATATATTAGGGTTTGTATACCTAAAGCCGCGAATAGTAAAGGAAGTAGTTAAGAAGGAGGATATTATTACGGCCCTAAAGGGCTTGCCCCTAATAAGGCCTTAGGTCTAAAAAAGATTACTAATTAATTCCTTAAGACGTGCGGAGAATAGCTAGCCCTAATACTAGCTAAACTCTTTAGCAGCTATATAGCAATTAGATATTACCTAAAACCGTTTAAAGACTTTATTATAGTAGTCCTCCGGAAATCGTAGAAGCTATCCTATACTACAGTAAAGGCCTACCGGCTAATTGCGCTGCTTAACACTATTAGGAAGCTACTTAAGAGAATAGTAACTAGCTAACTATTTAAAATTGTAAAGGAGATAGGTATGCTACTAGCTAGTTAGATAGGAGTAAGGCCGGGGCGCTTAATATATATAGCACTAGAGCTACTAACCTAATAGGTATATATAGTATGGAGGAGTAACCTAAACCTAGTAGCCTTATTACTTAGCCTTAATATCTCTAGGGCCTTTAACTAAGTCTTTTATAAAAGAATAATCTATAATATAAAGGCCTAAGCTATACCCTACTAGATAGTATAATTTATAAAGTCCTTTTTTAAGGATTAAATAATGAGGCTCTTAGGCTCTCGCCTATACTTATTCGCCTGCTATTATATTAATTTCTAAGCCTTTTTTAGATTTATACGGGCTACTATCTAGGCTTTTTTTAAGCGCTTAGCGTATTACCGGGCTTCCTTATAAGATAGTTTTTCGCGTACGGTCTAGGGTCCTTTTAGTCTTTCCTAGTTAAAGCTTATATGGGGTAAGTAGCCTATTTCTAGCTAAATAGAGGCAAATCCTATAGAATTATAAGGTAGGGTCGCTTAGGCGTAGTTTATTAGGGGTAGCAGTTCGGCCTAGTTATCTTAGAAGTAGTTAATAAAGGGCCGAAGTCTCTGGTCTAAGTATTAATTTACAATTTCCGTCTAACTATTTATCTGGGGGTAGTATACTATAGAAAGCTTTAGCTTAATATCTAAGATCTAGGTAAACTTATTCCAGAAAGCTAAAATAAATTGCGGCTTATAATTAGATATAATAGTATCTAGTAGTCTGTAAATTTAGTAGACGTAATAGATATATAATTAGGTCGCCTCTTTAGCATTAATATTTTTATAACAGGGGATTAAGAACGGGCGCTTACTAAAGTAGTTAACTAGGATTATAACTATATCATATCTGTTACGGTCTATAGGTAGTTTATAAAAGTTTATAAAGATATACTACTAGGGGCGTTCTAGTATTAGGAGTAGTTTTAATAGTCCTAGGGTCTTATCTTATAGAATTATAGATCTACAGCAGTTGTTATAGTTCTGTATATAGCGGTTAATATCTATAACTATTTTAGGCTAGTAGTAGCGGTCGCTAATAATCTTATAGGTCTTATTTTTTCTAGGGTGGGCTATAGAGACCTAGGTATAAGCTTTAGCAATAAGCTGGGTCCGTAAGTTCTGTTTCTTAGCTACTACTAGCTATTCCTAGTACTTACGTAGTCTGTTTTAAAGGGACTATAGGCTAGTAACGTTCTTTGCCTTTTCTTGGTACTCCTATAAAGAGGGGGTTGTTTAGTTAGCCTATAGTAGTTTATTAATAAGGTTAAGTTTAAAGGAGTTAATAGGATATATTTTAGCGCTTAAGGAGTCTATACTTAGTTCTACCTATATTTAGGGGTTAAGGTGTTCTAATTATAGTAGCGTCTAGGTTTATAATATGATCTTTATAGTCGCCTAATTATCTAGGTCTTGCTTACGTCTTATAAGAGCATCCGTATGGTTTATAGTGCCTAGTTTATATATAATTAAGAAGTTAAACTAAGATAGGGTATCCACCTAGCGTACCTGCTAGGCCGTAAGGGCCTTAGTTATTATAAAGTATTCTAGGGCCTTATGATCTAAAACTACCTTAATTGGCTTAGGGGTCCCCTTTAGCTATACACGCCAGTGCTAAAAGCTAGAGATAATAGCCAGCATTTCTTTATTATAGATGTGGTAGTTTAGCTCGGTATCTATTATAGTCTTTAAATAGTATATAATAGAGTGCCACTCTCCGTCTGGGAAAAAACATTAGCTATTGCGCTGTTTAAGGCATTAGTTTCTGTATTAAGGGCCGTTTTAGGTTAAAATAGGTAAGTAGGGGAGCTAATACTAGCCGTTTCTTAAGCTTATTAAAGGCCTGCCTATATATAGCGTTAAAGTAGAAGGGCTGATCTTTTCTAGTAAGATAGTTAAAAGGCCAGGCAATCCCGCCGTAGTTCTTAATAAAGCGTTAGTAGAAGTTATAAAAACCTAAAAATAATTATACCCCCTTTATGGTCCGTAGGGGTGTCTACTAGTTAATTACGGCCGTTTTCTCTAGGTTAGTTTTAATTTTATCCGTACTAATAATAAAACCTAGGTACTTTATACGCTTAATACTAAACTTTAACTTCTTAATATTAACCTAGAGGCTAGTCTTGCGGAGTTGTTATAGGACTTTATAGATATACTCCTTGTGTTCTAGCTTGTTCTTAGAGTAGATTATAATATTATCTAAATAGGCCGTATAGAAGTTGTTAAGGTAGTTAAAGAGTATATTATTTATGTACCGCTAAAACGTAGCTAGTCTATTAGTTAGTCTAAAAGGGAGTACCTTATATTTATACGTTCCGTAATAGGTCTAAAATATAGTAAGATCTTTAGACCCAGGGTTTATCCTAATTTAGTAAAAGGCCTAGCGGATATTAAGCTTTATAAAGACCTTAGCTCTACTTATTTAGGCTANAGTCTTATTAAGTAGGNGNAGNNGNTAGNGGTNCTTNNNGGTTATATTATTTAGCTTATAGTAGTTAATATAGAAGCAGAGTCCTCTATTTAGCTTTTTAATAAAGAGAATAGGTAAGGTAAAAGGGGCTTAGCTAGGCTTAATAAAGCCCTTATTTAGGTTATTAATAAAATACTATTTTATAGCCTACAATTTAGTAATAGACTGCTCGTAGAGGGGGCTTAAGCTAAGGGTGTTTTCCTTGCCCTACTTAATCTTAATCTTATAGTTATATAGTTAGTAAGGTAGAAGTATATTAGACGCTGCTTTAGAGAATACGTCCTTAAATTTCTGGTGTTAATAGGGTAGCTTTTATTCTACTAGTTCCTTATCTATAAGCTCGCTTTCTTATCCACTAAGCTTACTTCCCTTTTCCTTAATTATTTGATTAATTTTATATAAGCTTATTATAAAGGCAACGGTATTATAACGGCTTAAACTATTAAATAAATGTCTTAACAGAGACTTAAACGAATGCTTATAAGATTAAGTAAATAAATGCTGTATTACGAAGATATTAAGCTAAGGAGTAAAAGAAGGTGGTGAGGCGACGTCTATATATATATGCTAAGTCTTACGCGAACCCCTAACTAGGTGACGCGCTCTAGTGTTATAGTGCTGCAATAAAGTAGACTGAATAACTACGTTATAGTATAAAGAGGGGAAGAAGGTGGAAAGGGGGTATTGTATATAAATAGTAGGGCCGGCCGCTAAGTCGCTAGTAGTGGGCTAGCTAATAGTAGGGAATAGTATAAGACAGTATGAAACAGTATACGTTAGGTTAGTGCCGTAACAGTACTCCTCTCCCCTAGACGGTTTAGTCCCCAAACTGAATAGATAACTTAAAAATAGGTAGTATATAGGGTTGCCTATTTTCTACCGCAAAGATATTAGTTCCGCTTACCGCCCTTAACTAAGCTAATAGCAATTTTCTATACCGGGCATAGAAAATCCTAATTAGTTAGTTTAGTAAGTAAGGTTGGCAGAACTCTATACCGCCACCCAAATCAGTCCGTGTGGCGTTTCTTAGCAAGAATTTAGCCAATTAGATAACTTTAACCGCCGGTTAAAGTTCTATAACATCTCAACCACCATAAATTTTAATGCGGTGGTCGGCCGCGACCTTAGCGTAACTTTTCCTTATCTTATGCCCAGTCTGGGGGTCCTAGCTTCTTAGGGTATTACTTATAAAAGTGCTGTACAGCTTATTTGTAACCCTTTAGGTCTTCCTCTAGCTACTAGGTTATATCCTTATAATATTTCTATTTAATCTCATAAGTTAGGCCCTAGGGGTCTTTATCGTGTATATTAAGGATTTTCTTAAACTCCCATTTGTCTTCTATATTGCCATTATTATCTCTCTCTACCACTCGTCCTTATATATTACGGCGCTCTATAGTATTAATATTTGCTTAGCTAGGGATCTCTTTAATAGCCTAGAGGCGGACCTTAGATATATAAAAGGATTTATTTACTCAGATATAGTCTAGGAGGTCTACTATAACTACCCCTTAGTATACTGCGAGTACGGGGTATAGGCCATCCCATTTATCGTCCCATTTCTTCTTAAGTCTATTTATCTTTATATTTTCTAAGCTAACTATAACTATATTACCTTCGTAGAATAACGCGCTCTTATCCCTATAGGTATTAGCATTATCTTTATAGCGTTACTATAAAATCCGGGCTAGGGCCTTAAGCTATATTAATATCCGCTTAAAGCGGTTAGCCACAGAGTCTGCGTAGAAGAACTCCTTCTTTACTTATACTAATAGTATTAGTAGGCGGGGGCTAGCAGGCTTAATTCTAAGGTAAGGGTTAAAGCTATAGTTTGCAAAAAACGGGGAGATACCTATACTCTTATTAACTTAGTTATTTATAGCAAACTTGGTGAGTAGTAGGTAGTTAACCTAGTTATCCTATATAAAGCTAACAAAAGTATAAAGGTATTTATTTACGGCAGCGTTAATAATTTCGGTTTAGCCGTCTATTTCTAGGTACTAGGCTAAGCTTAGTTATAAGGTTGTTTTAAGGCGTTTACTTAGTCGTCGCTAAAAGTCGCTAATAAATTATATACCGCAATTAGAGATAATTGTACTTAGTACACCGTGGAGCTTATATACATTATTAACAAAGCTATTAACTAACTCCTCTATTAAGAGTCCTATTACTAGAACGAGGTGTTGCATTTTAGTTAGGCGGTCTATAATAATAAGGATATATTCGTATGCCTTACCGTGGCGTTAGTATACTAGCAGCGTTATAATATAGTTAATTAAGATATTAGTCCACGGGCAGGTGGGTAATTTTAGTAGCTTTAGGAAACTAGGTAGGGTAGAACGGGGAGTCTTAGTGCGAAAGTATAGGGTATAGTCTTTAATAAAGGTAGCTGTAAACTGGGAGATTCCTAGCCACTAGTATATTTAGTTTAAGAGGTTAAGAGTTTTAACCTAGCCGGGGTAACTAGCGGGGCCGCTGCTATAAGAGTGATAGGTAACTTTTAGGCGGAGGTCTAGGGCGTTAGGGACGAAGAGATATTAGCAGAAGTAAATCTATCTGTTAATAATACTGCATTCTAACTTATTGCAATAGAGTAATTTCCTAATTTTCTTTAGCTAACGGCGAGCTTTTTAATTACGCAGGGCTGCCACTATATCTCTTGCGAGTTTGTTCTCCTAGTATCCTAGCTAGATTAACTTATCTAGTGACTTTTTAGCTATTTTAGGGTCTAGAGCGGCTATAAACTCCGCGTTATTAGAGTTACGGGACTTATATAGTAATTCTTCTAAAATTATAGGGTTAACTTTCTAGGGCGGTATAACGACTTAGGCTCAGTAGCGGAGGCGTTTATTATTAGCGTCCTTAGGCCTTATTCCTAGTAGCTGGCTTAGGGCATTAGGGAGCGTAGCTTTACTACTAGGTCTATATATAATTACAAAGTTAAACTATAAAAGGAACTCTGCCCACTAGACTTAGCGCTAGTTTAGCTACTTAATAGTTATAAACGTCTATAGGTTCTTATAGTTAGTAATAATTTTAAACAGCTCCTTAGTCCCTTATAGCTTAGGACGCCATTCCTCTAAAGCCTTAATAATAGCTAGGAGTTCTTTATCATAGATCTTATAGTTATATTCCGGCGCGGAGTGCTTTACAAAGAAGAATGCGACCGGTCTTAATTTTCTATTATTATTATACTAGGAAAGGACTCCACTAGAAGCCTAATTTAATGCGTCTATCTCTACCACTATTTTCTTTATATAGTTATAGTATGCTAGTACTAGTGCTGAAGTAAAGGCTCCCTTAAGGGCCTTAAACGATTTGGCTTGTTCTAGTCCCCATAGCTATCCAATATCCTTCTTTAGAAGTTTTATCATAGGTATAGCAATGGCAGAGTAGCCTTAGATAAATTATTAGTAGAAGTTCGCGAAGCCGAGAAATTGTTATAGTTCTTTAATTAATATCGGGTCCTTCTATTCCTATAAGGCCTATATCTTCTTAGGGTCCATAGTCATACCATTAGTTAAGATAATTAAGCCGAGGTATTTTATTTTAGTAGAGTAGAACTTAGACTTATTAATATTAATCTAAAGTCCAGTATTGCCAAGTCTTTAGATAACTTCATTTACATACTTAGTGTACTCGGCGCGTGTTTTAGAAAAGATAAGGACGTTATTAAGATAGGCAGTGCAGTAGTCGTTAAGGGCGTTATATAAAATATAGTTAATATAGTTCTAGAATATAGCGGGTGCGTTATAGAGGCTAAATAGTATAACTAGTATCTTATAGAGTCCGAACCGGGTAATAAATGCTATAAGCCACTTATAGCCCTCCGCAATCCGGATCCAGTTAAATATAGTAATTATATTAAGTTTAGTAAAATACTTAGCGCCATAAAGTGCGTCAAGTGTCTCGCGGATTAGTAGCAGTAGGTATCGATTTTTAATAGTAACTGTGTTTAGGCCTCGGTAGTCGTGGCAGATTTATACACCGCCGCCAGGCTTAGCAGCAAGGAGGAGTAGTACGGCAGCTAGTAAGGTTGATTCGCGGATAAAACCCTTATCTAGCATCTTATTAATTCACTTCTTTATATACCTAAGTTTAGTAGGTAAGAGTGGTCTATTTTTATAGTACGGGGCCTAGTTTCTAGGGGTAATCTTAATTTTATAGTCCCATAGTTAGTAAGGGGGCAGCTTATCTGCGTTCTTAGGGAAGAAGTGCTTAATATATTTACTAAACTCCTTTAATAGGCGTTATAGAATGTCTTCGCGGGTTAATCCTAGTTTGCCTTTTAGAAATTTTTTAATATCGGTGTTAACTATCTTCCGACGTAAAAGCTCGGGTTTAGTTTTTAGATTTATCTTAAGGAAGTTATAGAAATAGGGGGGAAGCGCTTTACGGGCTTCCTTTATTATATAGTCGCCTTCTACTAGCCGGCGAAAAGACCTTTCTAATAGGTTTGGTACTTCTATTAGGCCTATAGGCAGCTCTTTAAGCAGCTATTAGTACTTATCTTGTTTAACTAGTTCTACTAGCTCCGCTATATAGATCCTTATTACCTTTACGTCTTTTTATTTACAGAACTAGGTAAAATTAATAGCATGGGTGTATTTAATATCGTCCAGGTTAGGGTGTGTCTGGCTCTCTAGTGCTACGGCTAGGCTAGCACAGCTCGGTTAACCTAGGGGGGCGGAAACGAGGCGGCGGCCCTATATAGTACGCGCGGGAGACAGGTATAAGGTTAGGCGTTGCGGTGACGCGGTTTCTATTATCTGGGTCTTAGTAGTTCCATAGCCAGTTCTTACTATAACGCGAGCTATAGTGTGCGTATATAGCATATGGCTTAGTTCCGGGTGTTAGGCTAGGCGGCTAGGGTTTAAATAGTGCCTAGGTTGGGGTTAGTTTCTTAGTAGTAGCGGCATAAAGCGGACCTTCTTCCTTAGTCTCGGCAGGGCTGGCTAGCCCGTCATTTTAGTCTTAAGTGCTAAGTTAGTCCAGTCTTCCACTATCTCGTTTCTTTATAGCTGTACAGGCTCCCCTTTATTAGGAACATCTTTTACTATTAGGGCTTTATATATAGTCCTAGGCACTAGGCTTAATAGTGCTAAGTGTCCATATAGGGCGTCCCTGCTAACGTCGGCTATCCCCCACAAAAGGTAGTGCCTAGAGTAGTAGTCTAAGTTAAAGCGGATCTTAAGTTTCCTAAAGCTAGGATAGGGCTCGTGCTTCTAAAGCTAGGGCATACCTAGAATAATTAGGGTAGCGGGCGAGAGTTTAGTAACGAAAAAAAGCATAGCTTTAGTATAGAGGCCAATTAATATTTAGGTGGTAAAGTAGTCCGTAATAAGTAAAGTTAGGATGCTATCTGCGAGGTATAGTAGCCTAGGTGCCAGCAGCTTCTTAGTTATAATATTATACTTTCTTATAATAAACTCTACGTTAGTAAATACTATTACAGTACTACTGGAGTCTACTAGGCTTACTATATTAATATAAACTTAGGGGTATAGGTTACGCAATAAGGAGAGTTGGGTTTAAATAAGGATTAATTTCTTATTACTGTTTGCTAATCTAAGATTAAGTGGCAGTTTACTAATAGAAAGGACTGATTAATCTAATAATAGGGACCTAATCTTCTCGTCTTCCTCCTTATATAGTTTAGACCCTTAGGCGCGACTTAGTTTAAGGGTCTGCCTTTTAACGACTAGGGTATAGAGCTGTCTTAGCAGGGCGGTCTAGTGTCCGTCTAGCTGGCGGTGTTTATCTCTATTTTAGTTGGGGTATAGGAAGATAATACCTCACTAATAACGTGGCCGTGTTTATATTCGCTAGCGCGAAGTCGCTAATACTAGGCGTTATTAACGGGTTAGGCTCCTATATAGGGTATAGTTTAAAGTAACTAAGCCATAGGGTTAAAGGGGGGGGGTTGTTTACCGCGGCTATAATAGGCTCCGTAGTCGCCGCGTCTATAATAGACTCTACAGTTACTGCGTCCGTGGTTATTTATTCGCGTTATTTAACGGGGTAGCATTAGGACTAGGTTTACTGTCTTGGCGGGGTTATAGGCATCCTTCTAGTAGCTAGGTAGGCTATAGGTAAGGTATAGTCTATTATTAATACGGCGCTTACACTCTGTGTCTAAGATTCTATTAAGATCTATAGGTTCTCTAGTTACTGCTAGGGTTAGGGTTAATATAGGGGCAGGGGCTTGGGTAGGTAGGCGGTGGTTAGCGTTCTTCTTAAGGTTGGCTTAGTGTGCATAGTTCGTGAGGTTCTTAGTAAATACATTTATCTGCTTACTCTAACCTGTATAGTTGCTATTATTAATTTTATAAGCCAGTCTAAGTACTAGCTCTTCCATCTTTAGAGAGATAAACTTTTAGAGTAGGTTTACCTTCTATTCGTCTATCTTCTTAGCGCGGACTATTAGCTTATTAAGCTCTCCCTTCTAGGACTAGTAATTACGCCCGCCTTAGGGGAAATGGTTAAGCTTATTCTTTGCGACCTAGGTTATATTAAGGACCTTATAGTAGGTAGTAAGGTCTTTAAGTATATCTTCCTTAGTAGGCCATTTCCACGTAGATGTGTTGTTTAGGTTCTTATGCATAAGCTCTAGGCCCTACTTAATAAACTTATAGGCCTTATCCTCTAGCATATCTAAGATGTAAAGGATTTAGAACTAAACTATATTAAAGTAGTCCTAGTCCNGGTTAAAGACTCCCTTAATCTTAATATGCTAGGTCTTAAAATTAGCTTATTATTCTAGCAGGGTGCCTTTTCCGCTAAATATTAGCGGGTCTTTAGATCTCCGTTTTTTCTGCTAGGTTACTACCATTATTATAGGGGTTAATTGTTTTAGAATGGTAATAATCTCTACCTAGGAGTTAATAGTTCCTATCTAGGAAGCGATAAGGGTACTAAGGTTTTCATTAGCTTTTTTATTAGCGGTGTTTATGTTATATATACACTATAATCCTACTTTAATATTATTAAGGAACTCATTAGTATAGTTAATAAGGGTAAGGTAAGCTTTGCTAGGCTTAAAGGTCTTAGGGTACGGTAGGGAGCGGCGGATTATCTACGCGATATTAGGGTATGTCTTTATAAATAGGTCTGCGAAAACGTCACAGGGGTTCTAGGTTTCAGCCATTTTGGCGTTGTTAGTGTCGCCTATCTAGGCGCTAGGTAAAAACTAAGGATTGTTCTAGGACTGTGCTAGGGACGTATTAGTTTTAGCAGAGGCGCGCGTAGGTCGCGATTGCTCTAGGGCGGAGGTTAATTGGCTAGGGTATAGGGAATTAGTGATCGCGATAGGGCGCAAATTAAAGATACCATAAACTATTACAGTGCTGCAATAAAGTAGACTAAATAACTACGTTATGGTATAAAGAGGGGAAGAAGGTGGAAAGGGGGTATTATATATAAATAGTAGGGCCGGCCGCCAAGTCGCTAGTGGTGGGCCAGCTAATAGTAGGGAACAGTACAAGACAGTATAAAACAGTATGCGTTAGGTCAGTGCCGTGACATCTGGCGCCGTTATAAGTATTAGGCTAAACTAAGTTCCGGTAAAATCCTACGGCACTAATATAGTAGATATTAACTAGTAGAAGGTTTACTAGTTTCCTTATAGCCGTTTTCTATATCGTATTTTATGGTTTAGGGTTTATAATATTTTTTAGCTCCTATTCTATTTTCCGCAGATTATCCCTTTAATTTATTAGTTTAGTATAATATCTAATATCCCTTACTATTCTTCGTGGCTATATAGGGCCTAAGCTCTCTATAGGGGGCTTTTTTAGGTCACTACTAACTTCCTAGGTCTTTAATACAGGTGGCGTAATATAGGTAGTCTGGGGGCAACGTAGTATACGGATCCGTTGCAAATTAAGCTATATATCTTTCTTAAAGGCCTAGTCCCTATGCATAGCATTAGCCTAGTAAATAGTATTAATCTAGAGCCGTATAAGGTTTTCTATTATAATGCTGATTTTTTTTATAAAAGAAGGGGTTAGGGGTAGAGTTTTGGGCTAGATAAGCCGTTTACTCTATATATTAAGCTATAAGCCTAAATAGGTTAGCTATTTTTACTTTAAGATTATATTATAGCTACCTAGGTCTGTAATAAGGAAGGGGATATTATACTACCTTTATCTGTTAATACGGAGGTAAATTCGCAGGATAGTTATAATAGCCCTATCTGCCCGTTATACCCGTAAATAGGAATTAGTTTAGGTAGTTCTTTAATAGGTATATTTAGAAAGTTAGCCAGCTTTACGGCATACTGGGTATCTATTAAAGTAAAGGTATTTACTTTAGAGTTAGCTAAAGCAGAGGTTAAAACTTAGTATTTATTACGGAATAAAGTATAAGGGATAATATAGCCTCTTTTACTAACTAGCCGACCTAGATTAACATCTAATATATTAATCCCTTTTAACCCTAAAGAGGAGTCTTTCTCTAGGGTTCCTCTTTTTCTAACTTTACGCTATTTTTTTGTATTAACAGAACCTTATCTACTTTTACGCCTATTAGGTAATCCTTTATATAGTAAGCTTTCTAACTATAAGAGAAGTAAGCTCCTTAATTACTAAGGGCCTATATATAGGGGTTGCTATATATAGGCCGAGTATTTACCGGACCTATAGTAGGACTAGCTATATAGCTAGCTGCTAAATTAGCGGTGGGCTGTATAAGTAGTGCTATAGGGGTTACTAATTATACTAGGGTATTACGGGCCGTTCTTATATTGCTTATAGTCTAATTTAAAGGGTTTTTGGCTTTATACTATTTAGCGCATGCCTTAATTTAGCGGAGGCCTTAGTTAATAGCTAAGCACTGGTTTATAAGTTCCTTTAGCGTCTATATAGTAGTAAAAACTAGCAGTATAGCTCGCTGTAAGTCTAGGGTAAGCTTATTAAATAGGTCTAGCATTAGATCTTTTTAGGGAATTTAAGCCTAGCCTACTAGGTATAGAAAGTGGGTCTAAAAGGCTAAAAAGGTCTCCGTTATTTTTATATTTAGGCTTTTATAATTAAGTTAGGCGTTTTATACTTTAAAGGGGTCCTTATAGATAAAAGATAGGTATATAATTATCTCTTCTCTAAAGAGGAAGGGATTTGCTAAGTCCTATATATATTACGGATATAGGTGTATCTATATATCTCTACCGGTACGGCCGAAGATATAGGCTATTTTAGCCTAAGTAGTAGGGAAGTAGTCCGCATTAACTTTAAGCTTATTCTATATTTAAAGCTTCTAATATAAGGGATATTATTGCGGACACCTTGGGTTGCCCTTAGGATAACCCCCAGACGCCCCTTAAATAGTCGCCGGTTATATACCGGAGGCATATGCCCGTAGTATATAGTCTCTATAATCCTAGAGGCCTTACCTCCTTAAGGATTTATCTCTTTTACTAATCTATCCTATTCTAATCGTGTCCCTATAGCCCCTTATCTATAAGATCCCCTTATATTTAAATCCTTCCTACTCTTTTTAGAAAGGCAGTTGGCTTTAAGGACTAGATTATTTGTTTATATCTTTTGTTTATAACTACTATCCTCCCTTAAAATCTCGTAATAACCTAAATAGAAACTCCACGGATACCTTATAGAAAGCCGTCGCGCAAAGGCAGGAAGGTCCCTCTAATAGCGAGAGATTGCGATAATATAACCCTTTAGGCAAGACGGCTAAACGAGCCCTAATACCCAGATACTCTAGGAGCTTAAAGACTTTTACATACCTACGGTTACCGGCAACGCTAAGGAAAATATAGATACCCTTTATAACGGTTATAATACTGCTAGAAAGTAGCTAGAACCCCTTTAGCCCTACCTAGGCTAATTAGAAGATTAAGCGCTAGAGGCAACTCTAAGATTTTCCCTTAAGCTAAAAATGCCAGAGGAATATACTAACGCGTCTGACTAGGGAACTAACTAAAACCCTCCTAGAAGACTACCGGCCTATAATTAGCATAGTAGTGGTGTATAAACTGCTTACGAGCTAAGCGGGCCTACCCCTTTGGGTAATTTAAGCTAATTACTAACTTAAGACCTGAGCCCCGTTAGAAAGCCTATACTAGCTACTAGTACTAATACTACCTCTATAGCAGGAGCCTCCCTAGGCCTAAGTTTAGAAGGTTAAGAGCCCTATACTAATCTCCTTTAAGACGGATATTAGGAAGCTGTTGTAAGGCTCTTGGAAGCCATACGGGAGGAAGCCACTAATAAATATATTAAAACCTTTTAAGGGCAAATCTAGATCTAGTAGGGTTTAATCTAAGCTAGGTAAATTCTTTTATAACCTAGTTAAGGCTAAGGGCTTTTTAGGAGCTACTTAGTACCTACCTAAGGAGGTATAGAAGACTTAGAGAGTTATCTACGCTATAAATAGAAAAAGGATATAGACTAACTAGCTAAGGCCTTTAGTAGTTTAGAACTCCGCTATAGACCTAACGCCTAGCAGTTAGACGATTGGGTTTATAAGGTAGATAACTTCTTTAAAATGCTAATAATATAAGATAATACCAAAGAGTGTATACGCTGGATTATTAGTAAGATTAAAGACCGATTACTAAACTAGATTGCACTTAATTAGCTTAATAAAGAGCAAATTACTATATAGCTATAGCTGTAAACTTTTCTAAAGAAATAGACTTAAGATCTGTATATTATATAATACGATAATATAGAGCTATTCTAGAATAGGATACAGCTAAACCGCTACGACTTCCGCTAGTTTATAAACTTTGTAAAAACTTATGCTTAGCAGATAGATCTAGAGCCCTTTAAAAATAAAGACGGCAGTATTTATAAGAAGGAGAAGATCGGGTTTATTTAGGCTAGAATTAAGCTAGTAATTCGTGACAAAATAAAGTGCGTGGGAGCCCTATTGCGGATTATTATATATACGGATTTTAAACGAGTAGTTTTAAACGCCGAAGATACAGTAAGGAATTAGACCTCTTTTAGTAGAAAGCTAGGGGGTTACTAAAAGCGTAGGCACTTTAGTAGTAACGTAGGGCAGATCTAACCTTTAAAGAAGCCGTTCTTAAAAAAAACTTTAAAAGGGTTAAAGTTAGGAACCTTAAATAACGGGAAAGACTCCTAGGGTTAACCTAATACCTATTTAGCACCTTTACGGAAACACTCTAAGAAGTTAAGAGAAAACTCTAGAGGTAGATTTTATTAAAAAAATAAGTAGGGTAATAACCACACTAACAATCCAAAAAAAGAAAAGCCCTAGTTATAGACCTCTCCCGGCTATAACTAGGATAAGATACAGAAGGAGAGACTCTCCGTATTACTATTAAGCTAAAAATAACACTCTTTATAGGTAAGGTATGATAGTTCTAAGCACTATATAATAGCGGCGCCGAAATTAATCTTATACAATATAATTTAGTAAAAGAGTATAAACTTATCCTATTATAAAGGTAGCGGAAACCTATTATAGGCTTCCTAGATAAGTATTAGATTAAGCTATATAGTGCCTATAAGCTTATAGTGTTAGTAGCCGATATATATAACTGCACTAAGGTGGTTAGCCCGTAACCCTTCTAGGTGGCTAACTTTATAGGTTATAACCTTATCCTTAGATACCCTTAGCTTGCGAAAGTAGATTTTAAAATACGCTTTAAGATAGGAGCCTTTAAATAGTGGAATGATAAAGATTTAGAAGGGCGTATATTACTAATAAGCCTAAAGGACATTCTAGAGAATATAGCCCTAGGCGAAATAGTATACGCCCTATACCTAAAGGAGTATTAGATCTAACTCCTATTTAATAATAAGATGGGTATAGAGCCTAGTATAGGTAATAACCCCTCTATAACGGAAACCTTATAGGGAACTACTAGATAGGTCGCGGAGATATTATAGGGAGGTGGCGATCGTAAGGATCTTATAAGATACTTTAACCATTATAGGTTACTCTGGTTTAAGCAATATGCGAAGAGTATACTACAGCATTTTAAGCGCTGCGTTAAGGATTTCCTTACCCTCTACTAGCTACTGTATAAAACGGTATAATATACGGTGGCAACTATATACGAGCAACTACTACGGCGTATAATACTGCCTATAAGTATTTTAAGGGAGCTCTAGGACCTACTTAATAATAATATAGAGAATAAACGTAACCCTAATTTATTAAATATTCTAGTAGGCCTAAGGGACTTACTAAGGGTATTTTTGGGTAGGAGAGCTAAAGTCCTACCGTAGAACTTAGAGTATAATTATATAATTAATCTAGAAGAAGATAAATAACCGCTAAATCTTTCTATCTATAACCTCTTGCGTAAAGAGAAATTAAGATCCTATAGAAGTATCTTAATAGGTTATTAGAAAAGGGGTAGATCTAGCCTAGTAAGTTGCTGTTAGGCGCACTAATCCTCTTTATTCTAAAACTAGATGGAACTATAAGGCTATATATAGACTATTGCGGTCTTAATAAGATTATAATTAAGAACCGTTACCTACTACTACTGGTTAGTAAAATGCTAGATTAACTATTTAGGGTGAAAATCTTTACAAAGCTGGATCTATAAGACGCCTACTATAGGCTCTATATTAAAGAAGGGGATAAGTAAAAGACCGCTTTTAAGACCTAATACGGCCACTTTAAGTATCTAGTAATGCCTTTTAGGCTAGCTAATGCGCCTATAACATTCTAATTATATATTTATAGAGCCTTAGGGGGACTAGTTAACCGTATATACGTTATTTATTTAGATAATATTTTGATCTACTTAGAAGATAAGGATTAATACGAGTAACATATCCGCGAAGTGCTGGAACGTTTGGATAATTAGGGCCTCTACGCTAAGGCGTTAAAGTATATCTTTAATACTAAGCAGGTTGAGTTCCTGGGTTATATTGTAACGCCTATAGGTATAGTTATGGACCTAGTACGGGTATAGATAATTTAGGAGTGGCCGAAGCTAGAGAGTTATTAGGATATTTAAGTGTTCCTAGGCTTTGCCAATTTCTATAGGCGCTTTATTTATAACTACTTAAACGTCGCCTAATACCTATTTAACTATATTATAAAAGCTTTTTAAGACCTAACCTAAGGAGTAAAAAGCTTAAAGGCGGTAAGGAAGAAAACTAAGAAGGGACTAACTAAATAGTATAAGCTATGGTTATGGCCCGGAAAGGTTTAGAAGGCCTTTTAAAAATTTTACGCGAAGTTTATAGAAGCTCTATTGCTGCGGCATTTCGACCTAGATTAGATATTAATAATAATTATTAATATATTAAACTTTGCCCTTACTAGTATCCTACTATAACCTAATAGGTATTCGGACGCTACCTAGCTCTATTAGAGACTAGTAGCATTTTATAGTAGAAAATTCTAGGGACCTAAAGTTAGGTATTATACCCACAATAAGGAACTGCTGGCTATAGTTAACTGCTTTAAATAGTGGCGACACTACCTTAAGCACGCGAGCTATACCACTTATATACTCTTAGATTACTATAATTTATGCTACTTTATAACTATAAAGGAGCTTATACCTTAATAAGCCAGATAGGTAGAGGAGCTTATATAATTTAATTTTAAGATTAAATATAAGCTAGGGGAAAATAACCCTACTAATAGACTGTTATAACGGCTAAACTATGCTAAAGGCTTTAAAACGGGAGAAGGAAAATAGATAATAGATATCTTACTCCCTGTTGGGAATAATATCACGTGCGGTTATATAGTCACGTGTTGCCGCGGCACTAGCGTAGCGAGGAGCCTTAAGCTCCTTGCCCTCCCTCACCCTTTCCTAAAAAGAAGAAGAAAGAACAATCATCATACTATCTACGAACCGTAGCTACGTGATATCCCCTTGTGTAACCAACACTGATTAGTGGTTAACTTCACTGTTATACCACAGAACAGCTAGGTATTACTAAGAAGAGACGAGCCACTGTACCAGTGCTACTCGTGCTAAAGGAAGCTGTCTTTTAAGGTTAGAACTGGTCCTGAACCTTAAATAGAACTCTTCCATGAATCTAAGGATCTAAAAGGCCAGAACTGGTCCTAAGCCTTTCTAAGATTACGGATTCTTGCGTCCATCACGCAGAACAACACGCTTTATAAGTCTTCGCGATTTTAAGGCCAGAACTGGTCCTGAGCCCTATAATTGTAAATACACGTCTAAACACGTACCAAACGACAAACGCGTACTAAACGACAATCCCTACATTAACAACACTTCCCTCCCTCCGAAAACATGGCTATTCTAAACGACTGGAGAGACTCCCTACCACCAGGGGTAGCTATGTACGCGAAACTCATCGACGAAAATTGGGATAAATTTACCATTAATATAATAACGTGTACCGTAAAATAAGTTAATAGCTATCTCCTACACCGTATTATATTCTACCGAAGTAGACACTACGCCGATTCACAGCTATAGGAATATTTTAGGGAGGATTTCACAGGATAGACCGCCAACACCTGGGCACTTAGCAATATTGATATTGTTCAGGATTTTCGAGACTTTCTTCGGGAGAAAGGAGTATTTGTCCCTATAGATGGAGGTGCTATTAGAGACAACATTCAGAAGCAAGTCCTTAACGCAGAAGAAGAGCACGAATAGACTCCACAAGAAATTGAGATTGAGCACCAAATACGCGCTATAAAGAAGTTTAACTCTCAAGGGAATCCCAACAACGGACAGCCACAAGCAACACCTCAAGTTCCTCAGGCTGCCGTATCTCAACCCGTGCATTAAGCTCCGCAACAAGCTCCGCAACAAGCTCCGTCCTATCAGCAACGTCCGCAACAACATCCGCAGCAACATCCGCAGCAACGTCCGCAGCAACGTCCGCAACAGCCTCCGCAGCAATCTCCGCAAGAACCTCCGCAAGAACCTCCGCAGCAACCTCCACAAGAACCTCCGCAGCAACCACCACAGATAACCTCAGGCTATCAAACACCTCAAGTGCCTCAAGCTGCCGTATCTCAACCCGTGCCTCAAGCTCCGTCCCACCAGCAATCTCCGCAGCAATCTCCGCAGCAATCTCCGCAACAAGCCTCTACTTCTCCACAAACATTTAACAAGCTTCAGAAGATTCAGCGTGGAGGGGAATTCCAAGACTCCTGTAGTTCCCAAGGTAGCTACAGAGGTGGCTACCAGCATGATTTAGACAGGAAGTTCTCGTGGAGGGTACCGTGAAGGATAGGTAAAGAAAAAGTGATATAGGGGGGAAGCGGTTAGGACGGCACAGTTACGCAGGCAAAGGCTATTAACGATTCCGCTGGCCCAGATAGGCTCGTACCTATGTTGCTGTCACAGGACACCCCGTGACACCTTGTACGCGCCTACCTGTTTCCACCGCAATATTTGCAATATCCGATCTGCAATATCCGCAATATCTGTAGCAATATCCGCAATATCCATAACGATATCCGCAACGCCTGCGAACCAACCCTATGACAAGACTCCGTGCCGATCTGCCTACGGAACCGACCCTGCGCTAGTACCATACTGCCATATACCATCGACAAACTGATAGCGCCGCTATGCCTGCTATTACGATACTAATCGCGCCGATACGCCTGCGATCTACCGACCGAATGATCGTGCCTGTACGCCTACGATTAACCGACCGACTGATAGACAAGCTCTACGCTTAACCACTATCACTACCGCCGCTGGTACCGTACTACTACCCAAACGGACTTTTGCTGCTTCCACCTGCAGCACCACAATTGACTTCTACTGCTCCGCCTGCAGTACCGCTATTAACTCCTACTGCCTTCCACCTGCAGCCAAACCAACACCTTGTTGCCTTACTGCCTTTCTACAGCGCCATAAGCAAAAAGAAGAATTGCCAGAAGCTTCTTATGGAGCTTAGTGAGGTAGATGACGGTACTAGGGTACTACTTGCGACGTTCTGCAGACCCTGACTTTAACTAGCCAATTAGGATTTTCCATCCCCGGGATGGAAAATCGCGATTGGCTCGCTTACGACTAGCGCCTTGGCAGCCCTGACATGATATCCACCTATGACTCCTAAGCAAGAAAGCACCACGTGTTAAGAGGCAAATTTTGGGACAGCGAGACTTATATTGCAATGGCAATAGTAAGTAAGGAGGATTGATATTTGGTACGCTAGTCAAGCAGTATTTTATATGTAGATGGCAACCACAAAAGAAGAGTTGCCAGTGTTGGGAATAATATCACGTGCGGTTATATAGTCACGTGTTGCCGCGGCACTAGCGTAGCGAGGAGCCTTAAGCTCCTCGCCCTCCCTCACCCTTTCCCAAAAAGAAGAAGAAAGAACAATCATCATACTATCTACGAACCGTAGCTACGTGATATCCCCTTGTGTAACCAACACTCCCTATATTATAGAATAAGCTCTAGGTATAAAATGCTTAAGTACCCACAGCTCTATATACTAAGTTTTAGGTAGTATAAGCCCTATTGGTTTTTATTAACGTTTTAGCTAGTACTCGGTCCGTTACTAATAAGGGTCTAAATATACCTAGATAGGACGTCCCTAATATATTTTTGGAATTTGGTAATATACTATCCCTAATTACTAAGCTATCCCCTTAAGCTAATAGTAAAGCCATAGAGTAATCGGAACTTAAAGCCCTATAATAACTAAAGGACTTTAACCTTATAGCGGCCTTCCTAATATATACGTATTAAAGAGTTGTAAGATCTATAGTACTATCTAGTCTTATACTTAGAGTAGTATAGGACGAAATAGCCTTTACCTAGGAACTATTTAAAAGGTGTAACGTGACCCGCCTCCACGTCGCCATACGGCCAAAAAGACTGAGAGTGCTTGCGAACTTGTCGCAAGCGCGGCGGGACCTAATATATATACTCTTACAAAAGGTTAACGGATTTTATCTGTAAGGTGTAATAGAGGGACGCTTCCTATGCTATCCTTAATATAGAAGTAGACCGGAAACGTAATAGAAAGGAAGCTACTAGGCGCTACTATTAGGAACTAGACTTAATAGGCCTACTACGTAAAGGTAGTAAGGTTTAGGTGCTATAAGAAGCAAATCTATAATAGAAGATTCTTATAAAGAATTACGATAATCCTCTAGGCGGCCACTATGGTTAAGTAAAGATAGTAGAATTACTTTAGCGTAAATACTATTAGCTAAGGCTTAATTAGGAAGTAAAGGAGTATATTAGCTATTATAAGAAGTGTTAAGTATATAAGATCCGCAGGTATAAGCTATAGGGTTTACTTAAATTAGTTCCCTCTGCTAGTAAGCTATAGTAATATTACGCTATGGACTTTATTACGGATCTCCTACTATTTAAAGATAGCTAAGGATAAATATACGATTTGGTCCTTATACTTATTAATAGGTTTTTAAAGTATATTTAATACCTTCCTGTTAATAAGACAATTAATATATAAGAGCTTACTTGTCACGGAGTGAGTATAAGCGACGATAATATATAGCAAAGTAGATATTATTAAGCTATGTACATAAACTATATAGTAAGGTCAAGACGTTATATAAGGAGAGAAGGTAGGAAAACAGGAAGAAAGGGCATATATTATTAACTTAGTTGCTTAGTTAATATATATATAGGGCAGAATAGGGTTTAGGTTATAGTCCTAGCAGAACTTAGCAAAATTTAGTAAAACTTGGCAGAATATAGTAGAATACCGTAGATTGCCGTTAGATTGCCATTAGATTGCTATTAGGTTGCCATTTCACGGTTAGTCTCTAATTGCTAAGTTAGTGGAAATAAGTAGACGTGTATAAGGTGTTAAAGAGGTGTCCCGTAACAGTACCCCCCTTTTTAAACTTAAGCTTCTGCGAGATGGGGTTATAGTAGTTCTGGGTGGAGTTTATAGAAGTCTTCTGCGGCTTATATAAGTCCTATAGAGTTAACGGGTTCCTATAAGGATTTAGTAAAGCCTCTCCATTTCATAAGATTTATATATTAGCGTTTCCGTTTATTATACTTAATATCGTTAATTCTTTTAATAAAGTACTCATTCTCACCATCTACTTTAACTAGTAGGGGAGGGTCTTATATCTGTTTAGGCAGGGCATCTAATATAAGGGCAGTAGGATAGAGGACTGACGTGTAGAATATGGGGTGGATTTTAACCGTATTAGGGAGCTTTAATTAGTAGGAGTAAAAGGGGACAACCTTCTCGATCTTATAAGGGCTAGCGTTCTTCCAATTAAGTTTCTTAGCGGGTTGTTTTGTGTTTAGATTTCTTATATCTAGCTAGACGAAATTATTAGTTTAGTAGGCCGGTGCTAGGGTTTATTTCTTATTTACTACGGCTTTATAGATAGATTAAGCCCATATTATCTTATTAGTAAGGAACTGTTATAGTTCCTCCATTTTTTCTACGAATTTATTTACTTCTGCAATTTATAGGGCGTAATAAGCGGGGTAAGAAACGTTACTAAAAGGTTTAAAACCCATTTGTAGGTGTTAGCCGTAATTGGCTAGGAATGGGGAGACTTTTGTAGTTTCCAAGACGGAATTATTTGTAGTAAACTCGGCGAATGCGAGCTAGTTAATTTAGTTGTCCTATAAATACGACGTGTATATCCGAATATACTGTTCTATTATAGCATTTACGCGTTCCATTTAACCATCCGTTTTTAGGTAATATGCAGTAAATAATAGTGCTTTAATGCGGAGTTAAGTAGTTAGTTCTTTTTAAAATACTAAGATAAGCTAGCTGCCTCTATTAGAGATAATCGTTTTAGGGAGTCTGTAGAGTTTCTATACGTAATCTAGGAATAGTCGGGCGATGGTAAACATTAACATATTAGGGCAGGCGATTAAGTATTTTATCTTAGATAGTTGGTTTATAACTATCATAATATTTATACAGCCTTTACTCTTAGGGAGGTCAATAATAAAGTTAATTAAGATATTCTTCCATCTTTAGTCCGGAATAGGTAGCGGCTTTAAAAGGCCGTTATACGTCTTATATAAGGCTTTAGCTTATTAGTAGGTATAGTAGCTAGAGATATACCTTTATATTATATTATATATATTTAGCTAGTAATATTCCCGTTAGAGTAGTTCTAGGGTCTTTCCTTAGCCCGGGTGGCCGGCGACAGGTAGATTATATACGTATTTAAGGAGCTTAAGCTTAAGCTTATTGTAATTAGGGATAACTAAACGGTTCTAGTAATATAAGCGGTTCCCATAGGCTTTATATTTACTTAAAGAGATCTTTCTAAAGCGTCTAATACTATCTTATATTAGCTTAAGCGTCTCTTAAATAAACTTGTTATTTAGGTATTTATTAACTATAATCTGTTTAATTAATTAATTAGTTATTTTAAGGACGTGTACTATAAGATCTTTAGTAGGGGGGTTAAATAGTTTAGGACGAAGTAGGGTTTGATTTTAGTAAGAGTGCGTTTTTTCTAGGGCTAGCGCGTCTTATAAGCGTTGGATTAGGGCGTTAGGCTTTTAACCTTAAACGCTTAGGTAGTACGTAATTAAGAATTAGAAATAAGATAGATATTCTAACTAGCGGGCCTAATAATAACTTAGCTATTTCGTGGTTATAAAGTACTGCAGGTTCTTATAGTTGCTAAGGACCTTAATTAGAAATCTAGCGCCTTCTAGTTTGGGTCGCCATTATTTAAAATATCTAATAATAGCTAATAATTCCTTATTGTAAATCTTGTAGTTATATTTAGCTAGGCTTAGTCGTTTTAAGAAGTATACTATAGGGTATAATACTCTATCCTCGTTATATTAAGATAGGATGCCTCTTATTATAGTGCTGTAATGAAGTAGACTAAATAACTACGTTGTGGTATAAAGAGGGGAAGAAGGTGGAAAGGGGGTATTGTATACAAATAGTAGGGCTAGCCGCTAAGTCGCTAGTGGTAGGCTAGCCAACAGTAGGGAATAGTACGAGATAGTATAAAACAGTATGCGTCAGGTCAGTGCCGTGACAGTACTTCTCTCCCCCAGATAGTTTGGTCCCTAAACTAAATAGATAACTTAAAAATAGGCAGTGTATAGAGTTGCCTATTTTCTACCACAAAGATATTAGTTCCACTTACCGCCCTTAACTAAGCTAATAGCGATTTTCTATACCGGGCATAGAAAATCCTAATTAGTTAGTTTAGTAAGTAAGGTTGGTAGAACTCCACACTACCACCTAAATCGGTCCGTGTGGCGTTTCTTAGTAAGAATTTAGCCAATTAGATAACTTTAACCGCCGGTTAAAGTTCTATAACATCTTAACTACTACAAATTTTAATGCGGTAGTCGGCCGCGACCTTAGCGTAACTTTTCCTTATCTTATGCCTAGTCTGGGGGTCCTAGCTTCTTAGGGTATTACTTATAGAAGCGCTATATAGCTTATTCGCAACCCTTTAGGTCTTCCTCTAGCTGCCAGGTTATATCCTTATAATATTTCCATTTAATCTCATAAGTTAGGCCCTAGGGGTCTTTATTATGTATATTAAGGATTTTCTTAAACTCCCATTTATCTTCTATATTGCCGTTATTATCTCTCTCTACCACTCGTCCTTATATATTATAGCGCTCTACAGTATTAATATTTACTTAGCCAGGGATCTCTTTAGCAGCCTAGAGGCGGACCTTAGATATATAAAAGGATTTATTTACTTAGATATGGTTTAGGAGGTCTACTATAACTACCCCTTAGTATACTACAAGTACGGGGTATAGGCCGTCCTATTTATCGTCCCATTTCTTCTTAGGTCTATTTATCTTTATATTTTCTAAGCTAACTATAACTATATTACCTTTATAGAATAACGCGCTCTTATCCCTATAGGTATTAGTATTATCTTTATAGCGTTACTATAAAATCCAGGCTAGGGCCTTAAGCTGTATTAATATCCGCTTAAAGCGGTTGGCTATAGAGTCTACGCGGAAGAACTCCTTCTTTGCTTATACTAATAGTGTTAGTAAATAGGGGTTAGCAGGCTTAATTCCAAGGTAAGGGTTAAAGCTATAATTTATAAAAAACAGGGAGATGCCTATACTCTTATTAACTTAGTTATTTATAGCAAACTTAGTAAGCGGTAGGTAGTTAACCTAGTTATCCTATATAAAGCTAATAAAAGTATAAAGGTATTTATTTACGGCGGCGTTAATAATTTCAGTTTGGCCGTCTATTTTTAGGTACTAAGCTAAGCTTAGTTGCAAGGTTATCTTAAGGCGTTTACTTAATTGTTGCTAGAAGTTGTTAATAAATTATATGCCGCGATCGGAGATAATCGTACTTAGTGCACTATAGAGCTTATATACGTTATTAACAAAGCCATTAACTAACTCCTCTATTAAGAGTCCTGTTACTAGAATAAGGTGTTATATTTTAGTTAGGCGGTCTATAATAATAAGAATATATTCGTATACCTTACCGTAGCGTTGGTATACTAGCAGCGTTATAATATAGTTAATTAAGATATTGGTCTATGGGCGGGCGGGTAATTCTAGTAGCTTTAGGAAACCGGGTGGGGCAGAATAGGGGGTCTTAGTGCAAAAGTATAGGGCACAGTCTTTAACAAAGGTAGCCGTAAACTAGGAGATTCCTAGCTATTAATATATTCGGTTTAAAAGGTTAAGAGTCTTAACCCGGCTAGGATAACTAGTAGGGCCGCTGCTATAAGAGTAATGGGTAACTTCTAGGTAGAGGTCTAGGGCGTTAGGGACAAAGAGACGTTAGCGGAAGTAGATCTGTCTGTTAATGATACTATATTCTAACTTATCGCAATAGAGTAATTTCTTAATTTTTTTTAGCTAATGGCGAGCTTTCTAATTACGTAGGGCTGCTACTATATCTTTTATAAGTTCGTTCTCCTAATATCCTAGCCAGATTAACTTATCTAGTAACTTTTTAGCTATTTCGGGGTCTAGAGCGGCTATAAACTTTACGTCGTTAGAGTTACGGGACTTATATAGTAATTCTTCTAAGATTATAGGGTTAACTTTCTAGGGCGGTATAACGACTTAGGCTTAGTGGCGGAGGCGTTTATTATTAGCGTCCTTAGGCCTTATTCCTAGTAGCCAGCTTAGGGCGTTAGGGAGCGTAGCTTTGCTATTAGGTCTATATATAATTATAAAGTTAAACTATAAAAGGAACTTTACCCACTAAACTTAGCGCTAGTTTAGCTGCTTAGTAGTTATAAACGTCTATAGGTTCTTATAGTTAGTGATAATTTTAAACGGCTCCTTAGTTCCTTATAGCTTAGGACGCTATTCCTCTAAAGCCTTAATAATAGCTAGGAGTTCTTTATTATAGATTTTATAGTTATATTCTAGCGCGGAGTGCTTTACGGAGAAAAATGCGACCGGTTTTAATTTTCCGTTATTATTATACTGGGAAAGGACTCCACCAGAAGCCTAATTTAATACGTCTATCTCTACCACTATTTTCTTTATATAGTTATAGTATGCTAGTACTGGTGCTAAAGTAAAGGCTCCCTTAAGGGCCTTAAACGATTTGGCTTATTTTAGTCCCCATAGCCATCTAATATCCTTCTTTAGAAGTTTTATTATAGGTGTAGCAATAGCAGAGTAGCCTTAGATAAATTGTTAGTAGAAGTTCGCGAAGCTAAGAAATTATTATAGTTCTTTAATTAATATCGGGTCCTTCTATTCCTATAAGGCCTGTATCTTCTTAGGGTCTATAGTTATACTATTAATTAAGATAATTAAGCTAAGGTATTTTATTTTAGTAGAGTAGAACTTAGACTTATTAATTGTCTGATTATAGCACCTGTTGTACCACGCGTATTTACACGTTCGGTACACCAAGTACGTGTTTACGCGTTCGGTGCACCGACCGCCCGCTTACGCGTCTGGTGCACCCCTGAAGCACTAACTAATCAGGGGGGAAGGACGCATCAGTATATAGACCACGTAGTCTGCTTCAATACAAGAGACAGTCACCACCATCCCAAAGAGCATACAATACTACATGTATTTCGTGCCCCGGGATACGACTCACTCGTGCTATTAAGTTAGTACGAACATTAATATTAATCTAAAGTCTAGCATTACCGAGTCTAGCATTACCGAGTCTTTGGATGACTTTATTTACATACTTAGTATGCTTAGCGCGTATTTTAAAAAAGACAAGGACGTCGTTAAGGTAGGCAGTGTAGTAGTTATTAAGGGCGTTATATAGAATATAGTTAATATAGTTTTAGAACGTAGCGGGTGCGTTATAGAGGCCAAATGGTATAACTAGTATTTTATAGAGTCCGAACCGGGTAATAAATGCTATAAGCTACTTATAGCCCTCCGCAATCCGGATCCGGTTAAACGTAGTAATTATATTAAGTTTAGTAAAGTACTTAGCGCTATAAAAGGCGTCAAGTGTCTCGCGGATTAGTAGTAGTGGGTATTAATTCTTAATAGTGACTGTGTTTAGGCCTTGGTAGTCATAGCAGATTTATATACCGCCGCTAGGCTTAGTAGTAAGGAGGAGTAGTATAGCAGCTAGTAAGGTTAATTCGCGGATAAAACCCTTATCTAGCATCTTATTAATCCACTTCTTTACACACCTAAGTTTAGCAGGTAAGAGTGGTCTATTTTTATAGTATGGGGCCTAGTTTCCGGGGGTGATCTTAATTTTATGGTCCTATAGTTGGTAAGGGGGCAGCTTATCTACGTTTTTAGGGAGGAAGTGCTTAATATATTTACTAAACTCCTTTAGTAGGTATTATAGAATATTTTTGCGGGTTAATCCTAGTTTACCTTTTAGGAATTTTTTAATATTGGTGTCAACTATCTTCCGACATAAAAGCTTAGGTTTAGTTTTTAGATTTGTCTTAAAGAAGTTATAGAAATAGGGGGGGAGCGCTTTACGGGCTTCCTTTATTATATAGTCGCCTTTTACTAGCTGGCGGAAAGACCTTTCTAATAGGTTTGGTACTTCTATTAGGCCTATAGGCAGCTCTTTAAGTAGCTATTAGTGCTTATCTTATTTAACTAGTTCTACTAGCTCCGCTATATGGATTTTTATTACCTTTACGTCTTTTTGTTTATAGAACTAGGTAAAATTAATAGCATAGGTGCATTTAATATTGTCTAGGTTAGGGCATATCTGGCTCTCTAGTGCTATGGCTAGGTTAGTACGGCTCGGTTAGCCTAGGGGGGCGGAAATAAGGCGGTGGCCTTATATAGTACGCGTGGGAGACGGGTATAAGGTTAGGCGTTACAGTAGCGCGGTTTCTATTATCTGGGTTTTAGTAGTTCTATAGCCAGTCCTTGCTATAACATGAGCTGTTATATACGTATATAGCATATAGCTTAGTTCTAGGTATTAGGCTAGGTGGCTAGGGTTTAAATAGTGCCTAGGTTAGGGTTAGTTTCTTAATAGTGGCGGCGCAAAGCGGACCTTCTTCCTTAGTCTTAGCAGGGCTAGCTAGCCCGTTATTTTGGTCTTAAGTGCTAGGTTAGTTTAGTCTTCTACTATCTTATTTCTTTACAGCTATACGGGCTCCCCTTTATTAGGAACGTCTTTTACTATTAGGGCTTTATATATAGTCCTAGACACTAGGCTTAGTAGTGCTAAGTATCTATATAGGGTGTCCCTGCTAACATCGGCTATCCCCTACAAGAGGTAGTGCTTAAAGTAGTAGTCTAAGTCAAAGCGGATCTTAAGTTTCCTAAAGCTAAGACAGGGCTTATGCTTTTGAAGCCAGGGCATACCTAGGATAATTAGGGTAGTGGGCGAGAGTTTAGTAATAAAAAAGAGCATGGCTTTAGTATGGAGGCCGATTAATATTTAGGTGGTAAAGTAGTCCGTAATAAGCGAAGTTAGGATACTGTTTACAAGGCGTAGTGGCCTAGGTACTAGCAGCTTCTTAGTTATAACGTTATACTTTCTTATAATAGACTCTATGTCGGTAAATGCCATTATAGTACTACTAGAGTCTACTAGGCTTACTATATTAATATAAACTTGGGGGTATAGGTTACGTAATAAGGAGAGTTAGGTTTAAATAAGGATTAATTTCTTATTACTATTTACTAATCTAAGATTAAGTGGCAGTTTATTAATAGAAAGGACTAATTAATCTAGTAATAGGGACCTAATCTTCTCGTCTTCCTCCTTATATGGTTTAGACCCTTAGGCGCAACTTAGTTTAAGGGTTTGCCTTTTAATAACTAGGGTATAAGGCTGTCTTAGCGGGGCGGTCTAATGTCCGTCTAGCTGGCGGTATCTATCTCTATTTTGGTTAGGGTATAAAAAAATAATACCTTACTAATGACGTGGCCGTGTTCGTATTCGCTAGCGCGAAGTTACTAATACTAGGCGTTGTTAACGGGTTAGGCTCCTATATAGGGTATAGTTTAAAGTAACTAAGCTGTAGGGTTAAAGGGGGGGGGTTATCTACCGCGGCCATAATAGGCTCCGCGGTTGCCGCGTCTATAATAGACTCCATAGTCGCCGCGTCCACGGTTATTTATTCGCGTTATTTAATAGGGTAGTATTAGGACTGGGTTTGCTATTTTAATAGGGTTATAGGTATCCTTCTAGTGGCTAGGTAGGCCATAGGCAAGGTATAGTCTATTATTAACGCGGCGCTTATACTCCGTGTTTAAGATTCTATTAAGGTTTATAAGTTCTCTAGTTACTACTAAGGTTAGGGTTAATATAGGGGCAGGGGCTTAGGCAGATAGGCGGTGGTTAGCGTTCTTCTTAAGGTTAGCTTAATATGCATAGTTCGCGAGGTTCTTAGTAAATACATTTATCTGCTTACTCTAACCTATATAGTCGCTATTATTGATTTTATAGGCTAGTCTAAGTACTAGCTCTTCCATCTTCGGAGAGATAAACTTTTAGAGTAGGTCCACCTTCTATTTGTTTATCTTTTTAGCGTAGACTATTAGCTTATTAAGCTCTCCCTTCTAGGACCAGTAATTACGCTCGCCTTAGGGGAAATAGTTAAGCTTATTTTTTGCAACCTAGGTTATATTAAGGACCTTATAGTGGGCAGTAAGGTCTTTAAGCATATCTTCCTTAGTAGGCCATTTCTACGTAGATGTGTTATTTGGGTTCTCGTATATAAGCTCTAGGCCCTACTTAATAAACTTATAGGCCTTATCCTCTAGTATATCCGAGATATAAAGGATCTAGGACTAAACTGTGTTAAAGTAGTCCTAGTCCCAGTCGAAGACTCCCTTAATCTTAATATGCTAGGTCTTAAAATTAGCTTATTATTCTAGCGGGGTACCTTTTCCGCTAAATATTGGCGGGTCTTTAGATCTCCGTTTTTTCTACTAGGTTACTACCATTGTTATAAGGGTTAATTGTTTTAGAACGGTAATAGTCTCTACCTAGGAGTTAATAGTTCCTATCTAGGAAGCGATAAGGGCACTAAGGTTTTCGTTAGCTTTCTTATTAGCGGTGTTTATGTTATACATACACTATAGTCCTACTTTAATATTGTTAAGGAACTCATTGGTATAGTTAATAAGGGTAAGGTAAGCTTTACTAGGCTTAAAGGTCTTAGGGTATAGTAGGAAGCGGCGGATTATCTACGCGATATTGGGGTATATCTCTATAAATAGGTCTACAAAAACATTACAGGGATTCTAAGTTTCGGCCATTTTGGTATTATTAGTGTCGCCTATTTAGGCGCTGGGTAAAAACTAAGGATTGTTTTAGGACTATACTAGGGACGTGTCGGTTTTAGCAGAGGCGTGTGTAGGTCGCGATTGCTCTAGGGCGGAGGTTAATTGGCTAAGGTACGGGGAATTAGTGATCGCAATAGGGCGCAAATTAAAGATACCACAAACTGTCACAGTGCTGCAATAAAGTAGACTAAATAACTACGTTATAGTATAAAGAGGGGAAGAAGGTAGAAAGGGGGTATTATATATAAATAGTAGGGCCGGCCGCTAAGTCGCTAGTAGTGGGCTAGCCAACAGTAGGGAATAGTACGAGACAGTATGAAACAGTATACGTTAGGTCAGTGCCATAACACCTCTAGTAACGTAGTTAGATAAGTTAGCTTCTACAACACTTATTTGGTTTAGGTTAAAGTATTAGAGTATAGGCGCAGTAGTAAATATAACCTTTAGATAGGCAAAGGCCTTCTTATATTCCTTATTAAAGACAAAAACTTTATCCTTTTAGGTTAGGGCTATAAGGGGTAAAACTAGGGCGGAGAAGTTATTAATAAACTATTAGTAGAAATTAGCAAATCCTATAAAGGCTCTTACGTCCTTAACGTTCTCGGGTTCTTGCCAGTTTATAATTACTTTAACTTTCTTTAGGTCTATTTATATACTATTTATAAAAATAAGGAGTTTAAGGTATAGAACTTCTATTTTATAAAACTTGTATTTATCTATATCTAATTATAAACTAGCTTTATGCAGGGCTTATAAAACAAGGTTAACGTATTTCCTATATTTAGTTAGGTTATTACTATATATTAGGATGTTATTGATATAAGCAATATAGAAGATATCTAGGTAGGGGCGTAGGGTATTATTTATATAATGTTAAAACGAGCTTGGAGCGTTTATAAGGCTAAATAGCGTTACTAAGTATTTAAATAATCTATACCAAGTACGGAATGCAGTAAGCTATTTATCTCCTTTTGCTATATAGAGACAGTTAAATGCAGAGATAATATTAAGCTTCGTATAGTAGCGAGCCTTACTTAATCGGTTTAGTGTCTCCTATATTAACAAGATCGGATATCGGTTCTTAATGGTAACGGCGTTAAGAGCTCGGTAGTCTATATAAAAGCGTAAACCGCCGCCGGGTTTCTTAATAAAGATCACTAGTACGGCTATAGACGACGAGCTTGCTCTAATAAATCCTTTACTTAGGTTTTTATCTAAATACTTTTATAGCACTTAGAGTTCATTTTAGGACATCCTGTATAGGGGTTTAAATCTAGACTACTTTCCTTCTTTAAGTATAATCTTATAGTTGTATAATTGGTGTTTCGGTAGCTTATCGGCTTCCTTCTATAAGAATACCTCTAGGCGGTTATAGTATTCTACTAGTACCTTTATAGCAGGGTTAGTATACTTTTTCGGTGCTAAGGCCTTTTTAATATTAGCTATAGTGATAGCAAAGATTATATATTCGGGTTTTTTGGCGAGTTGCGCTAGTGGGGTAGCTCCAATTATATAGATATTTAGGTTGCTAAGCTTGCTTAAATTGTCTATAGTTTCTTATTTAGGTTTAGGTTTAGTGTTAGGTACGGAGTTAGTATTAAATTTAGGTTTAGGTTCTTTTAAGAATCCTTTTTATAGTAGAATACTAGTCCTTTTAGTATTTTCGTGTATTAAGCTTAAGCTTTTACTTAGTTTGGGGCGGTGTGGTAGTTAGGGCCGGTTTATAGGGTTTGGTAAGAATTCTAGATCTTTAGTAAATATTAGTGGAATTTTTATGTCGGTGGAATTCGGTGGAATTCTTAGGTTAGTGGAATCTGGCAGATTTCTTAGGTATAGGGTAGATATTGGTAAAAATCTTAGGCTAGTAGATCTTAGTGGATTTTCTAGATTTTAGTTTAGGGTTAGGGCGGTATATTATAAGGCATTTCTACTTATAACGGGAGGTGGTAAATAGAAGCTTAAGGTTGTCCTAATTAATAGTTACTTTATATAGCTTTATCTAGGGTTGTTTAAGGATTACTAGGTAACCTAAGGTAGTAATAAAAAGCTTAATTAGTTCTTTGTGATTTAGGTATTAGAGTTTTAGGGCTACTACGTAGGTAATACGGCCTAAGACGGTATGTTTACCATTAAATCTAAATACGTTAATATGCCGGTTAAGGGGGGTTAGGGTAAAACTATTTTCTTATATAAAGATCTTATTAATAAATCCTATACCGCTAGCTCCTGTATTAATTAAGACTTAAGCATTAACTTATTAATTATTCTGCCGGAGATAATAGTTAATAGTTATACTACGATCCTAAGAGTTAGAGTTCTTAATATCTAAAGCATTTAATAAGATCCTAAGGCAGAGCCGTCCCGGAGAGCGACTTAACTCTAAAACCTTTCTTTTAAAGGCGATTAGGGCGGAGTTCTTATAGAGTGTTAGTTAGAGCTTCGTCCTTATAAACGGTACTTACTAGACGTATAGCTTGAACTAGATAAAGATTAGGAACAGTAACTGGAAGATTAGTGCGGTGAACAGTTATTAGTATTAACCGTTTATAAATTATATTTAGGTATAGGGGCGGAGTAGTAGTTAGAGAAGTAGGAGTTGCTTCTATATTTAAAGTAGAGGCCTAGTTTAATGCGTTGTTCTCGTTTAGAGGACCCTAGTAGGGCGTATCCTAGCGTTCTAGTATTAATATCTATGGCGTTAGGGTGCTTAGGCTAAGATAATAACTTAGTAAATATTTATAGGGTTGCCGTATTGTATTAAGGGGCGTGTTTTAGTGTTAGGCGTAGTATATTATTATACCGTTTATTAATAACATTTGCGCAGGCATTAATGGCTCCTAGTAGGTCTACGCCTATTAGGGAGGTTTTTAGTTTAGGGCTTAATAATTTAACGAGGCTGTTAATTAGTGTGGAATCGTTCCAGCCTATTTCCCTTGCGTAACGGTTAAATTCGGAGAAGTATACTAGGAAACTCTTTGTTCCCTAAGCTATATAGTTTATCTTTTTTTAAGCGGTGGCTTAGCGGTTTGGGTTACCGTATATAGCTTTAAGAAGTATAACTAGGCTTTATACTAAGTTCGGCTAAATGGGTTTAATAAGGTTAGCTGCCTCTTCTTCTAGTTAACTTAGGGCGTAACAGAGTTAGTTGGCTTTAGTTAGGTAGTAGTTAGCATTTCCGGTTAGTTTATTCTTAAGCTAGCTTAGAAATAATTAGAGTTTTTATTATTTGCTAGTAAATATTAGGGGGTTAGGTAACCGTTTAGATTATTATAATACGGTAGTTAGTTTAGGGTAAACAGCTGCTATAGGTTTGGGGCTCGCGTTTCGTGTATAAGCCTCTAGCAATAGTGTTTGGTTTTAGGGTTCTAGTGTAGGCATTTTAAGGGTACGGACTTTCTCTTAGAGGGCTTCTATTGTTTTCTAATGCCATGCTTCTTACTTAGCTTGCTATTAGGTTAGGGCAACTTATTATTATTTAAGGGCCTCTATAAAGGACTTCTGTATACTTGCCATTTATTCTTAGAAGATAGATATAATATTAGTAGCCGTTATGGGGGCTTTAGGTGCGTTTTCCATTTCAGGCGGTAGTATAAGTAGTTAACGCAACGTAGTGTTACGGAGTAAGTATAAGCGACGATAATATATAGCAAAGTAGATATTATTAAGCTATATACATAAACTATGTGGTAAGGTCAAGACGTTATATAAGGAGAGAAGGTAGGAAAACGGGAAGAAAGGGCATATATTGTTAACTTGGTTACTTAGTTAATATATATATAGGGTAGAATAGGGTTTAGGTCGTAGTCCTAGCAGAACTTAGCAGAATTTGGTAGAACTTAGCAGAATATAGCAGAATGCCGTAAATTGCCGTTAGATTGCTATTAGATTGCCGTTAGGTTGCTATTTCGCAGTTAGTCTCTAATTGCTAAGTTAGTGGAAACAAGTAAACGTGTATAAGGTATTACGGGGGTGTCCCGTGACATTACTAACCTAATTAAGGAGAAATGCTTTTTTAAAGTAGATTAGCCACACTCTATTATTATTAATAGGGGTAGCGTCTTTATAAGCTAATACTGGTCGGACCTATGCTTCTATTTAAAGATAAATTACTAGTATAGTACGGCTTTTTACCTATAGATGGATAGGTAAATAGAACGCTAGAACTAGAAACTGGAGTTTTACCTACGGATATATTTAAACTATTAGTAAGATAACTAGTGCGAGCTACTTCCGTATATAGAGTACGCTTATAATTTAAAGTAATATATATTGTATAAGTATACACTAATTTAGATTGCTTATAGTGTTTAACTATCTGGGTTTAATAGTATACCTAATAATTACTGGCTAAGGCCGTATAATTAGTTATAGGATCCTACCGGGAACTTTAAGGATATCTACTAGAGAGTATAAGGATACCTTTAGGAATGGGAGGAGTAATAAAAGTATATAAAGTAGAGCCTATAAGATACCTAAGAGTAGTAGAGACTTTGGTATAACCGTAAGCACTAGGATAAGTATTTTAGAGTAGGCGATAAGGTTTTATCACGTTTAATAAATATTAAGACCTGTTAACTATTAAAGAAGCTTAATATAAGATACCTAGGTCCCTTCTAAGTTAAGGAATAAATTGGTAAGCTAGCCTATTATCTTTAGCTACCCCTATTTATAGCCTATATATATCTAGTGTTTTATATAAACCTACTAGAGCCCTAGTATAGACTACTACTAGAAAAGAACTTCCGCCTAGGCCCAATTAAATACCCTAAGGTAGTAGGCGAGCGGTATGAGGTTAAAGCTATACTATGCTATAAGTCTGTTAAGAACAGGCTTTAATTTAAAGTTAAATAGCTAGGCTAGCCTGCTAAGGACTCTATATGGGAACTAGAGGATTACCTTAATTATTGCGAAGATATTCTAAAAGAATATTGGGACTAAGGTCTATAATCTATAAGTTATAAAAAGCGCTTTAATACTATGGTATCATTACAACCTATAAAGAAAGCTCGCGAAAAGAGTAAATAGGTTAAATTGGATATAGAACGGATAGGCTCCGGAAACTATAGGGATAGGGCTACAGCCTAAGGCAGGACGGGTCCTTAGCCTTTTTACGTATATAGCAGAGAGTTAATAGGGCATTTTGCTAGAATTGCATTCCTATTTATTAATCTATACTAGGAACATTATTTCTAGGGCTTCTAAGCCCTTTTTAAAAGCCTTATAAGGCCTTCCTAAGCACCTAATTGAGGTTCTTAATTGCTACTATATATAAGAACGAATCCTAAAAGTTTAAACTATAAATGCCTAATCTGAAAAGCTACTACGCCTTATTATTATTAGGAGTAGGATTAGTATCTATTAGGCTACTAAGTGATGGCTAACGAGAATGGGATTTAGATGCCTTAATAGGCGTATAAGTAGGTATGAAAATAGGGGTAGGATAATAAGGTGTAGCTAGAGCAGAGACTCTTAAACGCTTAATACTAATATTAGGTCCAAACTAATACTAATGAAGCTCTTATGGTGTAAGCTTATAGTTAATAAAGATATATTTAAGCCTAGAATGAATAGAGATATTAGCTGGCTGGTATAGTCTAGAACTACCGAGACCTTACTACGGCAACTGTTAGTTACTTATCCGGTAGGTATCCAAAGGGTAATCTACCTAATAACGCATTATATTATGCTCTTTTAAAACTTAACGCGCATACGCGAACTTCTTCCTATGGTAGACAGCAACCTTCTTCTTATTACCCCCATCCCTTACTCTATCTTTAGTATACTAACCTTACTCTTATATTAGGCGTTACTAGCTAGCTTACTAGGAATTATAGGCAGTGTAGATGGCCGTAGTATAGTCTTAAATTCGGCTAAGTTATTTAGTATTTATACTAGAATGAGAGAGAGCCTGGGTGATGTAGTAGTTAAGGATATTAAAGGAACGTCGCTACTTAGGCCCAGGCTATTAAAGCTTAAAGTTAGTGTCGGAATATATGAACAGAAGTTATGTGGTTACGTGTCGTCGTCGTGTCTTTAATTAGTCACCCTTATGGTGACTAATCAACCCCCTACTTAGGCACCGCGATCCTTACGATCCTCTGCTTTTAAGACCTATTAGACAAGAATCAATTTAATAGTTAATAGGCCAATCAAGTGCACTTGGGTGATACCGATATTGATTAATGGTTAACCTCACCGGTTGGCTATAGAGCAACAAGGTTCACTGCCGCCCTAGCAGCTTCGTTCGATCGCAAGCAGCATTTTAGTACCTAGCAGCAAAACTATACCAGCAGCTACCTCAGCAGTATCTAACCTTAGCTAGCTTAGAATATATGACAAATACGCATGAGACATTCTATAGCACGCAAATTAATACCCAGCAGACCTCTTTGTTGAGCCTATCTGCATACTAGCTTTGACAGCACCTAACATCCAATAGCCCTCGGGCAGTACCCTAGCAGCTACCTCAGTAGCTACCCCAGCAGTACTACGGCAGCGCTCTAGCCGTATATAGCACACCAGCTTTGACAGCACCCAACATCTAACTACCTAACTGCTTTACGCAGTACCCCAGCGTAGCTACGCAACTCAGCAGCAAACCACTACCTAGTATGCTCAGCATATAAATCAACACCCAATAGCCTTATGCAGTACCCCAGCATCACAGCAACCTAACAGCTTCGCGCAGTATCTAATACCCAATAACCTAATAGCCTTGCGCAGTACTCCAGCGTAGCGACGCGCCTTGGCACGTAGCAACGCACTTTAGCAGCGTTAGCAGCATCCAATACCTAAATACCCAGCAGCTTTAGTAGCAACCCAGTAACCTAGTAGTATTAGCAGCATCTAAATACCCAGCTTCCTACCGGGCAAGCAATTAGCTCCAGAAGAGCACCCTATATAAGCTCAACACCCTGCCACGTCGAAATCACGTTAATAACGCGCTCTCCAGCCCCCCTGCTCCTCCGTTAGCATTCGCAGCAGTTGCTAGCGCGCCCTCATCTTACGACAATTCCAGCTCTGCCAGACTCTCAAAGTTCTGCTAGCACGCTATACCTACAATCCCGATACTGTCTGCTACCTTCCTTGCAGATCTGCCACGTCAAAAACCACGTCCAATAGCGCGCCCGTAACGCCAGCGCGCCCCCCCCCCTCTGTCCTCTGCCCCCTGCCCTTTACTAGCATCTACGGCAGCTACGAACCCTCAATATGGCACAATAGCTCCCTGAAGGATGGAAAAGCGGGAACTGCTTAACTACTGGATGACCTTGTTATATCAACATCTATAACAATAAAGCCCAATGGGAGTTTCTAACTACAACCGCTTATTAGATATAAATTTAGGATATATAAAACACGATTAAGCGACAACAAGATGAGATTCGTTAAGTACGGAGTAGAGACGTAGAGATGCGAACTAGGCAACAAAAAGAGATCTATGAGCTACGAGCTCTTCTCGAAAAACAGCAAAAAGAGATCCAAGAGCTACAAACTAAGCAAGCTCCGCCAGCTTTACCCTCTTCGTTAACCAAAGCTAAGGAGCCACGGCAGCCAAGCTTGTATAAACCTCCGCAATCTCGAACCTGCGAAAAGTGCTCTACTACATTCCCCTCAGGTCAAGCGCTCTTTAGACATTTGCCAGATTGTCAACTATTTCAGTGTACTAAGTGCGGATCTACGTTCCCCTCGAATACTACTCTCCATAAGCATATTCGGGGGTGTTGTTGTACGAAGGATGTAAATGGGAAGATAGAGGATTAGTTTTAACAAGAATTCGTGCCGACACGCCTACGAATACGACCCCGTTGCTGGCATTATACTGCCACCCGAACGACCCTGTCGCTGGTACCGTACTACTACCCGAACGAANAGACCCTCTACTGCTCCTNCCTGCAGTAACCNAATTNACCTCTAGCTGCTCTGCCTGCAGCTAACCAACGCCTTGCTGCCCTGCCTGCAGCACCACATTAACTTTTGGCTGCTCCGCCTGCAGCTGACCCCCATTCNACCGTCGCTGCTCCCCCTATAGCAGACCTACCCTNGCTGCCTTGCCCGCAGCCGACCGACAACTTACTGCTTCCACCTCCAGCTAAACCGACGCCTTGCTACCTTGCTGCCTTGCTACCTTCCTGCAGCACCACAAGCATAAAGAAAGAACTGCCAGTGTCGGAATATATGGACAGAAGTTATGTGGTTACGTGTCGTCGTCGTGTCTTTAATTAGTCACCCTTATAGTAACTAATTAACCCCCTACTTAGGCACCGCGATCCTTACGATCCTCTGCTTTTAAGACCTATTAGACAAGAATTAATTCAACAGTTAATAGGCCAATCAAGTGCACTTGGGTGATACCGACAGTTAGTAATGGAAATCTATTAAGAATAGAAAAGCTTACCTTAACGTAACTGCCGCTTTTAGTACGCATGCATTAATTATAAGGACTAAAGGTATTGGATCTGACGTAGTGTGTCTTATTATAAGCCTTTAGAATTCTATTATTAGATTTCTAGTTTTTTGAAGACGTATAGGTAAAATCATTTAGGTAGGACTAGTACTAGTTATAAGTTAGTGGAGGTTAGGGTTCTATGTGTAAAGGTAGGGCTAGGATACGCTGTGGAATCTACTTAAAAGAGTAGTTAGTAGGAGAATGAAGAGGTATATTGAATTATTAATGGAAAAGAAGAAAATCTTAATGATATATTAAAGATACGTCTAAAATTAGACGAAGGTTGATAATGGGAAAGTAAGGTGTTAAGGAAAAGGAGCAGCTCGATAAGTAAAGGTGTCCTTATACTTTACCGTCTAATACCCTTTTAGTAAATAGCCGCAACCTTACTAATATAACTCCGTTATAATAGCGCTATTTAGAAGGAAGGAAACACGCATATAAGTTATTTAACTATTACTTCCTTATAAAAACTGACTACGCGGCCAGAGGAAGGTAATTAAGACGTTAAATTAAAGATGTATATAGGTTAAATTAGACCTAAAACGATACTATAGTATTAAAGAATAACGTTATAGACGTTCTTGACAATTGTATAATAGCTACAATTACTATTATAAAATGTCCCTATTTGCTAGGTAGTAGAGCTACACTAATATACGGTATAGGACTACCAGATTTAAAACTATATGCACTAAATCTTAAGAGATAAGTCTCTTTAACTGACTAATTAATACTTTAACCGCATCTAATAGCCTAAGGGTAAATGTGGGAGTAATATATTAGTAACGCAGGGGATTATAAGAAAAGGATTATAAGAAAGGATTATAGACTATATTTTAGTAGTTAAAGACGACGGCAAGCTAAGGCTCTATATGTTAAATCCTATACTAAAAGGTTCTACGGAACTATACTGGAATACTAAATTACCTATAATACTCGTGATTAATTATAGACTGGTATAAAGGCTTAGAAGTAGAGTTGTATAAAAAATCCCTGTATTAGCCTAGGTAGTCACTAGTATGCTTCTAGTAGGCTTTTAATAGGTCTTTTAGTAATCCTTGCGTTTTTTCTCTAGTTATATTTTTTCCTTATTAAGGTTTTTTAGGAGTTTAAAGTAGGGGTTAGATAGATAGATAATATATAGCGGTATACTAATACCTTTCCGAACCTCTTCCGGGACAAGCCCTTATAATCTCCCTACTATAAGGTAATAGCAATTAGGGGCTAACTGTAAGAAGGGGGGGGGGTAATATAAGGGATATTATTGCGGATACCTTGGGTTGCCCTTAGGATAACCCCCGGACGCCCCTTAGATAGTTGCCGGTTATATACTAGAGGCACGTACCCGTAGTATATAGTCTCTATAATCCCAGAGGCCTTACCTTCTTAAGGATTTGTCTCTCTTACTAATCTATTCTATTCTAATCGTGTTTTTATAGCCCCCTGTTTATAAGATCCCCTTATATCTAATTATTAAATATAGGGTTGGTTCTATCTATAAGCAATAGGGGGTCCGCGACCTTCGCGGACCGTAATAATACTAATTCTATATATTAGGCTAGGGCCTTAAGGACTATAGTAAGTCTCTAGATATCTAATAACTCTTTACTAGGTATAAGGGGTTCTCTAGCTTTAAGTAGCTCTTAAAGTTATTTAATTTTAGTATTAGCTACTGCAAGCTCCACCTAGAAGTTTAAGTTAGTTGCTATTTTACTATTGGAGGTATTTAAGGGTCCTATAGCTGCTTTGCCGGCCGCTGTGGTTCTTAGTATAGTAATATAGTTATTAGGGTAACTTTTAGTAGAATTCTATAGGGGCCCTAGTCTATACATATTCTATAGGTCTTATTATTCTTTTCTATTATTCTAGTTTTATTTTATTCTTTAAGTTCTAGTAATAGTCTTTAGGTCTATTTCTATATTCTATTCTTATTTATAGTCTGTAAATATTTTTTAAGTTCCTTCTTAGGAAGAAAAGTAGACGAGCTTTAGATAATATTAGCGACTTAGTTAATCGAGGCATAAGCACAGCAAGAGGGACGCGTAAGCCTATATAATTGGTAGTCTATAAACGAAGATCTAAAGCTAGAGAAAGGAAAGGAGACGGAGGGTAGCGCTACTTAACGTTATATACGGTCCTCTGGTCACGTGACGGTAACTATTTAAAACTGTATAAAACTATTTATAACTGTTTGTAACTATCCGCTATAATCTACTAATATCTATTAGCTATAATCTACTAGTTTTTACTAGTGCCGTAATATATATAAAACTATATAGATTTATAGTTATCTACTACTTGAAGCTATTAATACTTAAAAGGCGTAATAATTAGGTCCTTCCTTATAAATATATTCCCTTAAGCTATAGTACCTCTACTACTATTAGATATTATATCCGTATATAAAATAAACTATAGATCTAAAGAAAATCACTTATTATTAGGGTTAGAAGCGTATAGTTAAATAGAATTACTAGTAGGTTTTATAGAGCTTATATATAATAGGCTCTCCTAAAAGGTATATATTAGATAAAATAAATAAAGGTTTTACTAATGTCCTATTAATATCCTAGAGAAAAAATAGTTAAATAGATAAGGGGTAAAGGGTTTTTATTACAGACCTTATATTGGCAGTAGTATAACTACTAAAAAAAGATATAAATAGGTTAGTTAAAATAGTACGGAAGGTGTTAAAACTAATTAAGCTATAGTATAAGGGATAGCCGAGTTATATAGCTAGTTATATTATAAATTTGGAATATAGAAACGTAGGAACGTGGGAATGTAGGATCTATTGATATACTAACGTATATTTCTTAGGCGCAGTATTATATATTTAAAGGACTATAGTCTCTACCTAGATAGTTTTTTTCTTTATAGTAAATCTTAGAATATAATTAGAGTTAATCTATTAGACAACCTACTCTACTAGTTATATTTATATACTTAGCCTATTAATAAATCTACCATAGTACTTCCTATAAGGCTTTATTATATATTTACTACCTAGTTATAGTATTAATAAAGTTAAATAATATGCTACCTAAAACACTAGCTATAACACTATTTATAGTAGCAACTACTTTAGGAATAGGAGGAGATATAAGTATAAGGGATAATAACTTATAAGTAGTTATAATAAACTAATCTATAAGTGTTATAGAGCAAAATAATACTAATAATATAGTACTACTCTAATAGCTATAAGATATAAAGAAGGAGAATATTAAAATGCTATTAATTAAAAGGTTTATTGACCCAAGGTATAAGTGGTCTATATATTTGGGTCCTGGAATTTAAACCCCCGCCAAGCCAGCTTCTAATTAGTTAAAAAAAAGTTGCCTATAGTAAGTTATGCCAGATTCCACGTAACGAACTTTAAAAACATTGGGCTCTACAAACGCTCTGTATAAAGCTCGACGTCTTTTGACACGTGACCTCTCGATTCCGAATACTAGCTGCTTTATCCCACGTCTCGGCTACGACCTCGCATGAAGAACGGACGCACCGCTCCCTGACTCCCTTCCTTGACGGAGAGGATGGCTCCAAAGACGCGGGCGATGACTACAGAAAGGAAGGAAGGGAAGAGAAAGAAGAAGGAACGGACCTCTTTTACGGACGACCTAAATCCTTTCTCTCCGCTAGTACAGCCTCCTTTATAGCCTTCTCTACCGTCTCGTTTACCAACTCTAACTCCAACTCTATACCCCCCTAAATCGCCGCTCCCGCTATGCCCAGCTGTATCTCCTCTATTAATACCTTCGCTATTACCCTCGTTTTTGCCTTTACCTTCGCTAAACCTAACCCCTAGCTTTATAACGATATCCTTTTATATAAGCTCGTATATAAACTGGCCCTATTAATATCTCTCCCTAATAAAACTTGCTATCGCCGGCCTCTACTATCTAGTCTTTAATAATAACAACTATAAGGATTTTATATAATACGCTTTCTGTAGTATATAGGCGTATAGCTAGAATAATATAGACTACTCTATTGAAGAGTTAATGGTAGAGTATAACGATAATTGCTTATGGCTAAAACTTAAAGCCGACTTCTATAACTATTTTACGCCTATATATACACCTAAGCCTAAACCTACGCCTACGCTTACGCCTACTACACCTAATATACCTTAGATACCTTAAAAACCGCTTTTAAGCCACGTACCTTAGCTATTACCTAAGCCTATACCTACGCCTACTATACCTTAGACACCTTAGACACCTTAAATACCTTAAAAACCGCTTTTAAGCCATATACTTCGGCTATCGCTAAAAGCCCCCTCGCTACCCCCTCTACAACCATATATATACGCTTTAGTACTAGTATTACCCCCCCTATAACTAGTTTGACCTAGACTTTAACCTTAATATTACTAGAAACCACTAAGTCTAGTACTTACAGTTTAAAACCTTATAGTATAATTTTATAGTAAACCGTTTCCGTTCTAACGACTATAACTATAACTATAACTATAACCACAACTATAACTACTACTACTACTACCACTGCTAGCAGCCTAGTCGGTTGCATAATTCCTATTATATATACTACTAGCGTTTATAAATAGGACGGGGGTATAACCTATCTACTACAGTTAAAAACCTCTCCCCCTTACGCTTTAACTAACCCACACTATGCACCCTTGTGCCACTAGTAGATCTCGCTTTAATTGCCAAGGATAGGACACTAAATACTTAGAGGAATAGCCCCCTAAGACTACCTACTACTAACTACCCACAAGATTTCGTAGAATAAGGCATAAGTAATACTAGGAAGTACTAAATAAGGTATATATATGGGCTTATATGAGAATATAGCAAGACTAAAGGAAGTGAAATTATATAATATAGTACTAGTGCCCTTTAGGCTTAGTGCCTCCAGGCGGAATAAACTTTATTATTATTATTATTATACACAAAGCTCCGTATAAAGCTCTGCGAAAGCTCTACTAAAAGCTCTACTAAAAGCTCTACTAAAGGCTCTGCTAAAGACTTTGCAGCACCTCTACCTACCTAGTGTACTGGCCATGCAGTAAATGGAGCACGCTATACGCAGGGGTTTAAGGGGGTCTCCCTTTTAAAGCTCTGCTTAAAGCTCTACTTAAAGCTTTACTTAAAGCCCTATACGGAGCTCTAAAGCTCTACTAACACGCAGTACTAATATACTAGGAAGGTTCTGCAATCGGCTGTATAACCGCCCATACGGTCAATCGCCGTATAATTATCTCTACTTAAGGCTCTACTTAAAGCTCTATTTAAAGCTTAATACGGAGCTCTAACGCCCTACTAATACGCAGTACTAATATACTAGGAAGGCTCTATAATCGTTTATATAAACGGCTCTATAAACGGCTCTACAAATGTCTATATAATCGCCTGTATAAACGCCCATACAATTAATTAAATACCTATATAATTGATTAATTAAACGCCCATACGAACGACCAATTAAACGTCCATGTAATTGCCTATATAATTATCTCTACAAAAGTCTCTACAGTTAATCGCCCGTGTAAACGCCTGTGTATAGCTCTATACAAGGCTCTACATAAAGCTCTACTAAAGTTCTATACGAAGTTCTACCGAAGCTCTATATAAAGCTCTACTAAAGCTCTATATAAAGCTCTACTAAAGCTCTATATAAAGCTCTACCGAAGCTCTATAAAAGCTCTATAAAAGCTCTACTAAAAGCTCTACTAAAGCCTCTATAAGAACTTTGCCTACGCGGTAAATAAAGCACGTAGTGCGCAGGGGGGGGTTCTAAGGGGGTCTCCCCCTTAAGCTTAAAGCTTTACTCGAAACTCTACCTAAAGCTTAATACGGAGCTCTAAAGCTCCACTAATATGCAGCACTAATATACTAGGAAGGCTCTATAATCGTCTATATAAACGGCTCTATAAACGGCTCTACGAACGTCTATATAATCGCCTATATAAATGTAACGGAACCTTATAGCAAGAACTACGGTGGGCTTGTTAATGGGCTAGGTGTGTAGGTAATGCAAATTAAGTTAACAACGTAATAATAACTAGTGGAGTGGTTACCTAACAGATTAACTCTAATTGTATTCTAAGAATCACTATAAGGAAGGAACTTGTCTAGGTAGGGACTAAGGGTCCTTAAATACACAACTATACTCTTATAAAATCCTTCTTATACATAATATACGTGTGCTTTATCTACTTTATTATAGATTATATAGATTACACAGATTATATAGATTATATTATATGACCTCGGTTACTATTCCTTATTACATAGCTCTATCGGCTCTATCTTAGACCGTATTTAAATTAACTAACTAGCTTCTTCTAACTCCTCTCTAAGTAGTTATAAAATTGTACTTAAAGCGTCCGTAATACTATCTCCCTCCTCTTTATCTTCGTCCTTAAAGATTTAAAATATCTCTAAGTTATTTACTAGAGGTATAATATCCGTCTAATTAATTTGGTTAATATTATTGCTTATTATACCTAAGGCAATTCCTTCTTCTTCAACTGCTCGTCGTACTCGCACCGTCGCTATAATATTGTCTTTTAGTAAGATTATACCGTCTCTATATTCTCGCTGTTCTAAAGAGGGGTTGGTTTATGTTATGTTAATAAACCCATCTTCGCAATAACCGTTTTCTTACTTAGAGTGTACTAAAGCGAATATTTGTTTGTTTTATAACGTTTGCTCTATCTCTAATATTAAATATACGCGACTTATTATCCTTAATAGTTATCTAGTTCCCTAATTAATTTATCTTAGGGTCTTATATACAATCTACTACTACGCAGCTAGATAATAAACTATCCGTTACTTTAGTAGAGTTATATCATTTTTATAATGCTAAGTAAAAGGCTACTAAAGCTTAACAAAGGGCTCTTAACTCTCGTCTCGCTACGTCCGCTTGGTTAATCCGTCTTAAAAAGGTACGTAAGAAGGTTTGTTTTAAGGAGTAGAAGCTTATAAAATAGGGTTTATAGAAACTTAGTAATAAAAAAATAGATTCTCCTTCAATAGAGAAGGAAATAGATCTAAGTAGTTCGGTAACTACTCTTCTTAGGTCCCCCTTAGGTGACTTATTTTTTTATAATCCTTTTTTATTAATACTACCTAACCTAATCTCTTCTAATACTCCTATACCTTTCCTATAGCATTCTTTAAATTTTCTAGTAGTTCCTAGGTAGTCTTAATATAGCCTATCCACTTAACCTCGTACTATATTTCGCCGTTAATATCCTTATAACTAATAATCTTTAAAACTTACTATTTATCTTCTTCCTATCCTCTATATATGTCTACTTTATAGGCCAATAGCTTAACATTTCCGTATACTAGTTCTAGCATTATAATATACTGTATAGGGTAGATTTTTATCTTAGCTGGTAGGTTTAACTTAAACGTAACCGGTGAAATTCTTTATATAATTTTAAAAGGTCCTAGTCTAATATAGTCTAACTTCTTGCTTAGTCGTTAACTCTTAAAATTTTTGTATAGTAGCCATACTTTATCTCCCTCCTTAAGATCTAGTCCCTTAGATCTCTTAGCGTTATAGTACTTTTTTATTCTCTCTTATACTTTCTTTACTAATTCTATAAGGTCTATATAAAGATTTATTAGCGTCTTTATTCTTTCTTTGGCTGTAGTACTTATTTTCTTTACTTATTATAGTAATAATAATATTCTTAGCTTATATTTATAATTTGCCCTAAATAGTAATATGCCTATTCCTTTTTAAGGTGTTATATTGTATGTAAACTATATAACTATTAATAGTAATACCTAATTATTCTATACGTAATTAATATAATGTCTTAAATACTGCTCTAGTGTCTAATTTAGTCTTTCTATTTAACTGTCTGTCTGCGGGTAATATATAGTAGAAGTTACTGCTCTAACTTTTTATTCCGCTAAGAATACCTCCTAAAATGCTGCTATAAATCTTAGATCTCTATTTAATATAATCTTGCTTAGTGCTTTATATCTTATAAACACTTCTTTAATATAGATTTTAGTAATATCTTCCGCTAAGATTTCTTTTGTGCATGCTATAAAGTATCCCCACTTTATAAGCTTATCTACTATTACTAAGATTACGTTATAATCCTATCTAGTAATAGGGTCTCTTAATTTTAGCAACTTAATAATAAAGTCCCATAATATAACCTTCTATAGTCTCTCTAGTGTTTTAATAGGTTATAGCCCTCCATATAGCTTATACCTTATTAGTTTATTCCTTTAGCTATCTAGATATTCCTTTATTACTTTTCTTACAATATTCTAGATTCTATTAATAATGTACTCCTCTTAGAGTCTTAACACTAAGCCTATAGCTCTATTATATCCTTAAGTTAACCCCTTATAGAAATCTTTTATAAATTATTTTGCTATACTTCTTAGGATATACTTTACTTCTCGGTTTTTATATATATCCACCTATAGATCTTCTAGCTATGCTTCTAGAATTCTTTATACCTAAAAGCTTTTTAGTAACTTATAAACCTTATCTAATTCTTCTTAAGTTGCTATAATCTTTAGGTAATTATACCTAATTAATCTATCTGTATCTCTTCGCAGTAAAGCCCCTAATAGCTTTTCGTCGTTTTATAGTTTAGCTTTTTAACTTAAAGCGTCTACTTACGTATTGTCTGTACCCTTAGTATACTAAATCTCGAAATAGTATTCTATAAGTATCTCTGCCCATCTAACCTATCTTTAGTTAAGTTCCTTTATTATTGGGAATCCTATTAGGTTCTTATAATCCGTCTTAACTATAAATAGTTTTTCTATACCTTATAAGAATACTCTCTATTCCTTTAGTGCTATAACTATACTTAATAACTCCTTGTTATAAATGTCATAGTTTAACTTTAGTGGTATTATCTTCCGACTATAGTATGCCACTAGGTGCCATCCGTCTTAATATTTTTATATAAAGTATACCCCTAGTATATAGTCTAATATATCCGTTTCTATAACCGTCTTTAGTCCTAGTTAATATATCTTAAGAACTAGCTCCTAGGTAAACAACTCTTTAACTTTCTTAAAGAGTTCCTACTATTCCTCTCCCTATACCTATAGTTCTTCTTTCTTTATTAATCGCGTAAATAGTTTAATGTTTTTTTTAACCATTATACTATAAACCTTCTATAGTAATTGCAAAACCCTAGAAACGATCTCAACTACGTAATATTCTCTAGTTCTTGCCAATTCACTATAGCCTCGATTTTTTTCGGATCTATACTAAATTAGCCTAGTTTAATAATAAATTTAACGAAATCTATCTTTCTTATAAAGAATTCGCATTTCTTAATTGCTACTAGCATTCGTTCTTCTTATAGTCTCTTTAAGACCCATTTAACGTGTTCTTCGTATTCTTCCTTAGTTATTAAGTAGATAATAATGTCGTTAAGGTATACTATAATGAATTTATCTAAGTATTCTCCTAATATATTATTAATACGCTTCTAGAATATTACTAGTGCGTTTATAAGCCCAAATTACATAACTAATAGTTTATATAGTCCTTCCTTTAACCTAAAGGCTGCCTTTTATTTATNGCCTTCCTTAATCCTAATNTAGTGGTACGCCNATNTTAGATCTATCTTTNTAAAGATTTNCGNNTTNCCTATCCTATCTTAGATTTTGCTAATTAAGGGTAAAGGATACCTATCCTTTCTAGTAATGCTGTTTAACTATCTATAGTTAATATATAGCCTTAGTTTACCGTTCTTCTTTAGTATAAATAATACTGGGTAACCTGCTAATAACTGTAATAGTCTAATATATCCCTTTTATAGGTTTTCCTAGATAAACTCTTTTAATACTCTACCTTCTTCTTTAGTAAGTTTATAGATTAGAAAGAACTTTAGACTTATCCCTAGTTCTAATTCTATCTTATAATCCTATACTATATATTTTAACAGTTTTTTACTTTCTAGTAACTATAGTTTCCTACCATACTTATAGTATCTCTTTGGTATATAACTTAAGCCTTACTTAGTCTCTTTATATATCGCTCTAACTTAATACTATACTAGCTTAGCTTGCTATCGCATTTTACGTCATTAAGTATTCCTAATATCGACCTAACCTATAATCTAATTAATCTTTAGATTGTATTCCTGTAACTAAGGCATTTCTAGTACTGCCTTATTATTCCTTAATAGTAATATATTAAAAGACATTTTAATTTATCTCCCTTTAATAGTTAACTAAATAGGTCCTATTTTAAGATTAATAATACCTCCTTTATAGGCTATCGGATCTCCTAAAATTGTAACTAATAGGTAAGGGTGCTCCTTTTTCCTATGTGGTAATCCCATTCTCTTAACCGCTACTAGTAAGATATAGTTCCGCGTTGCTTTACTATCTATTAGTGCTTTAAACTACTAATCTTACTATTTAACTCGTAAATTTAGGTGTCGTCCTTAAATTCCTTTAAGGGTCTAAGGCTCTACTACTAGCTCCCTCTGGTTCTATAGGCCTCTACTTTTCCTAACTATTAGCTACTTAATCCTGTTTATACTTAGTCCAACTTAGGCCAATACTTAGTTCGCTTTTTATCTTTAATGTACCATAGACACGTGTTTTCTGGATATTCCCACTACTATTATCTATTTAGGCATTCTTCTATAAGGAATCTTTCTGGCTAAAGCGTTAAGTCCCCTAACTCCTAAACTTCTACTAGGTGCCAACTATGCATATACTTAGTATTTTAGTATTTTGCCTTATCTAATAACCAATACATCCCTATTAGGTACTTTCGGTGCTTATCCTTAGGTGCTCTATGCATATTATATATATTATCCACGCACGCAATCTATACTAATATATAATGTGCTTAGTATCTTAGGTTAACTCTTGGCTTATCTTTATCTTTAAGTTTAAACCTTTCTTGTGTTAATTTAAACGTTGCGACTTTATTTATAGGTACTAAGATTCGTCTCTTAATTCTCTAATCCTTTAATTATTCTTCTAGATCCTTTAATATTATAATTAAGGCTCCCTTAATATAATTTATAGCTTTTTCCATAATCGGGTGGTTTTAGATAACTTTCTTATCCAACTACATATAGAAATCTTCCTATTTATCGTTATGCCTCTACCTATACTATCTTTAGTATAGCTGCTAGAGTATATACGGCTTATCCGTAAAGAAGTATCTCCTTATTACTGCATTATAATAGCCTTTAGTGTGTCGTTCCTTAAACCTAGTTAGAATCCCTAGATCCTCTTCGTTTTCCAATTTAGTAAGCCACTTAGCTCTTAGTGTGCCTACTCTAGGCCTATTAGTAATTTTTTATACTAGTGCTCTATCCCTTATACATTCTAGTATACTAAATTTCTTATCTAGTTTCTATTCTTGCTATAAGGTAATTCTTGCCCTAAATTTCTCTATGGTTTTTTTCTTTTCGCGTTTAGCAAGTGGATCCTTAAAGCCTTCTTGCTTCTTAATCTTGGTATTAACTTTTTAATCTTTAGGCCGAACACTATATTCCCCTAGTAAGTCCTCTAGGTCTATATATCTGTCTCCTAATCTAATTGCTGTTTATGCCGCAGATTCTCTAATCTCGTTAATAGTCCTTATTCGTGTCTTAAAATCTTAGTTCTATAGGATTCTTAATCCTAAGCTTGCTTTTTTCTTAAGCTTTACTCCTACCTTAGTCTAACTAGGCTTAGGTGTTCTTATCTCGTTTTAAGAGTCTTAAGTCTTACTTATTTTATCTTAAGAGTCTTGTACCTATAGGAAACTCTATCCTAAGCTTATTCGTATATCTTTAAACTAAGCTGTTACTCTACTCCATTGGTTCCTATCCGTTATAGGTCCTTAAGCTTACTTTATTTCGTCTTAAGAATTTTAGTCGTCTCTTATCTCGTCTTAAGAATCTTAAGCTTTTAGCCTTTTACCTTTATTGAGTGCCAAAATGGTTTATTGCCCTACTTCTCTTACGTCTTGCGAAGCGATAGACATCATATCTAGTGGGGTCTTAATCCCTACTAATGTTCCCTATTCTGTGGTGGAATTATCATCTACCTTTTATATGACATCTCTAAGGTCTATATACTCCTAGTAAGCTGCCCTTATTGCCTTATTATTATAAAATGTTTCGCCTACGTCAAATTTATCATCCTTAATGTCCGATCTGCGAACTAGTTCATTAGTTCCTTTATACATTATAGATTTTAGCTCTTATAGCTAATAGCTTACGCTATACTTAGCGTCTTTATAAATCTGGTATGCGTTATTATAACAAAACGCAAAGCTCCTAATTAAACACTCCTTTATTCCTTACAGTATACTATTATCCCTCTATACGTATGTGTCTTCTATAGGTTGGGTTCCCTTTATTATATAGTAACTCTAACCATCTTTATAATCCCTCGCGAAGTAACCTTGTTTTCTGCAATTTATATAAGCTCCGTCCTTAAACCACTAACTTTACTATAAAGTCCGCCTAAACGTCTTCTACTACTAAAATCCCTAGTTTAGCCTCTGCTCCTTGGTCCTATAATTACTAAATCCTTAACCTCTAGGTTTCCACGGTTTCTTACTCTATCTCCTATAGGCTTCTTTAGTACCACTTAGGTCTATTAGTTCTGCACTATACTATAGTTTCTAGCTTAGTCTTAGTTGTGGCGTACTCTACGTCTTATACAACTATAGAACTCTATCTTAGCCTTGCTTAGCCTACTCCCTTTAATAGATCCAATTATTAATCTTAATTACTTAATCTATTAAATCCTATAGGGTTTCCGCATCTTTTATCAGGATAATTACGTCCTAGACTTTAGCCTTAAGTCCTTGCTTATACTGTGCCATAAGTGCCTTATTATTCCACTTAACTTATATTGCTAATATCTGAAACTGCGTTATATACTTAATTACTAAGGTTTGTTATATAATGTCTTAGAGTTTTCTTTCCGCCGTAGTTACCGCCTCTGGGTCTCTAAATATTTATATAAGTTATTTAACAAATCCGTTCTAGCTTAAGAATATAAACCATACTTCCTGGTTTATAGTTATCATTCTATTTACCTAAATTTCCGTAAGGTAAGGCTTAAACTACTTAAGTGCTCTTCCTATTAGGAATAATCCTACATACGCTATTTAATCCATAGGTATTACCAGCTTGGCTCCTTCCTACGCGACCTTAAAGTGCATCTACATAAGGAATCCTTTAAGCTTTAATCTTTCTCCTAAGTATCTTTTAATTAATAGTAACTTAACCTTTACTGCGCCTATCCCGTTAATTCTTTCTTCTAATACTATATTATTAGTTATTAACTAGTTAACTATCTCTTGTAGTTATCCGACCGTTATAGATTGCTATAAGTTAGTGTCTGCTATACTAGTATTGCCTGACCTTAAAGTAGTTGCCGCCGTTAATAGCGTTATGGTGGCTGCTTTTGGTGGTATGTTATTCAACTTTCTATATTTAATACTATAACTAGGTAGTAATTATGTAACGGAACCTTATAGCAAGAACTACGGTGGGCTTGTTAATGGGCTAGGTATATAGGTAATACAAATTAAGTTAACAACGTAATAATAACTGGTAGAGTGGTTGCCTAATAGATTAACTCTAATTGTATTCTAAGAATCACTATAAGGAAGGAACTTATCTAGGTAGGGACTAAGGGTCCTTAAATACACAACCGTACTCCTATAAAATCCTTCTTATACGTAATATACGTGTGCTCTATCTACTTTATTACAAATTATATAGATTACACAGATTATATAAATCACATTATGTGACCTTAGTTACCATTCCTTGTTATATAGCTCTATCGGCTCCATCCTAGACCGTGCTTAAATTAACCAACTAGCTTCTTCCGACTCCTCTCCAAGTAGTTATAACATTGTACTTAAAGCGTCCGTAACAATAAACGCCTATATAATTAGTCGATTAATTAATTAATCGCCTATAAACGCCTATATAATTAATTAATTAATTAACTAAACGCCCGTACGAACGTCTCTACAAACGGCTTTATAAGTGGCTCTATGTACGGCTTTACGCACGGCTCTACAAACGTCTATATACTTAATTAATTAATTAATTGCCCATATAAACGCCCGTATAAACGATTAATTAAACGCCTATACAATTGCCTATACAATCGTCTCTACAAATGTCTTTGCAATTAATCGCCAGAATAAACGGCTACACGTCTACACGTCTGCACGTCTGTATATCTGCATATAGGTTTTGCGCAAGGCTCTGTATAAAGCTTCGTACGAGGCTCTACTAAAGCTCTATACAAGGCTCTACTAAAGCTCTATATAAGGCTCTACTAAAGCTCTATATAAGGCTCTATTAAAGCTCTACATAAGGCTCTGCCTAAAGCTTACCCCCTACTATAAAGCATAATAGAGGCATAGGATTTACGGGACAAATCTATACCTACTAGTATATGCTAATTAAGCTCTATATAATAAAGCTCTAAATTAAAGCTTTAGGTTAATTAATTGGCTTATTAATTATAAACTCGGGTTAAAATTTTCGTAGGGGGGTACTAACGATCCGCATATTTAATTGGCGTAGCCGTAAGGGATATTATAAAAGCTTTGTAATAGATATAGCAGAGCATATTTGTCTTGGCCAAGCGAAATAGTCATTTTGCACGCTTTCTGTGCGCTTTCCGTCACGTTACCTACTTAAATAACATTAATTGGCTGGTTAAATAATTGCAACTTATTAGAACAGAAAGATATAAGCTAAGAAATACTATATAGCGCGAAAAGACTTACCTGTAATATAATCTTGCTCTCGCGTTTAGGTTATAGCTAAATTACTAATTGTAAGAGGCCAGCCTAACTGGAACGTATAATTATCTAATTAACAGTGTCACTGGTAAGTAGAAGGTAAGTTAAAGGTAAGTTAAAGGTAGAATAAGTTTCACGTATTAAAGGATAAATGCTTCTAACTACTTCTATTTAGAGACTAATCGCTAGTTCTTCTCTAGAGGGGAACCAGCTTCCTATATATTTCTTCTAAGACGCTAGTAAAACCTTTTGCCCCTAACCTATTTAACTGTGTCTTTTAGAACATAGATGGGATATAGATAAAACCTCCTACTATTTTATCGGATATGTACCTCTTAGGGGATTCTGTTATAATTGCCTCCTCTTTTAGGGTCTTAGTCCTTTAAGACTTCGCCTCTACTAAGCTTTTATAGAGTTCTAGCTAAAACCACTAGGGAAACCCTTAGTGGAAAGGTACTTTATAATGCGACTTATTGCCAGCTCTTTACTAGTGCGGAACTTTACTTTATCTTTTATTTCTCTGCTCTTCTTCTACCCTAGCTCCTTATAGTGTTTTTATAATAAGATTTTAATAATAGTAATAAAAATTTAGTAGGATTTACCTTTCTAATTTTGGGAATTTGTTATAAATAGATCTAGAGGTTGTCTGGTGCGACGCGTTAACTAACTACTATTCCTATTTACCTAAATGGGCCTTAATAATAACGTCTTTTATTTTAATTTCTTTCTGTTTATAAGTTATCGTCTTTCCCTCGTCCTTTTATTAATAACACTATTCGTCTCGTTCTTAAATAGGCTGTTTTTATTATATCTCGCCTTTTAGCTTCTATATCTCTAGCTATACTTCTATTACTACCTTATTATCTTTTCTTAACGCGTCTATAAGTAATAGGATCCCTACCTTATCTCTTATAACGATGCTAACTTCTTAGAGTATTCTCTTATAATGGCTTATAGTTCTTTTACGCGTCCCTAAACCGGCGGCAGTGTTATTAATCTCCTAGTAACGCCCTAGACAGCGTCTATTGCTCCTACGGCAGTTTCCCTAAAATGCTATTATTGCTGCGTTCATACTCTTATGTAGAATTCTTCCTACGTCTATAAGATGTCTTGCTCCGGCAAAAACAAATCTAAGTACTCCTATTATCGCAGTAGGAGAAAGACCTACGTCCTAGTATTTCCTATTCCGTCCTATTCTAGATTTCGCTAATTATACTAGATCCCTGCTATCTATACGTATAAGACTTATAGGCTCTAACGCGCTATCTAAGATTTCTGCTAATATTTTAATAGTAATAGGCGGGGATAGAAGGTGTCTTCCCTTATTCGCAGACTCTTTAATTCTATAAGGGTTTCCACTACTATAGAGACGTAACGTTTTTGGATATATAGTGTCTAGGAGTATATATACAAACAGCTCGTCCTTATTAATAATAACATTTGTACTCTTACGTAGGCTACTTTGGCTAGGTGAGTTTCTCTAGTAACTCGCTTAGGAACCATGCTAACTCCTTTAGCTAATATCTCTTTAATCCCTATTTAGACGCCGATTTGGAACCTAGGGATACTAAGGATAGTAATGAAGGTTAAGATAAATGTTCTTCTCGCTAGTCTCCTACCTGTACTGGTCCTTCTAGTACCCGTCGTTCTAAGAAGAATATTAGTAGAAGTGCTAATGCTTCTAGGGATAGAGGAGCTGATAATACTATTAATAATAATGTTAAGATAGACGAGGAGGCTTCTATTGCTACTACTAGTGTTTAAGTTATTACCTAGCTCTTTCCTTCTTCTTATAGAATAGCTTTATATAGTGCCTCTTGGGTGCCTTTAGGATGCCCTATTATTGGGAATTAACTTTATACTTTAGGGATGCCTTTATTCTAAGCTTTGGTGATAATCTATATAAACGCAGTGCACTACTATAATCCCTATATATAATAAACGGGTGGTATTCCTATAGGTGCCTTATAATTCCTTAAAATTTCTAATTCTTTATAGGCTGTCCTTTTACTCCTCTTCGTACTATTAACTCTACTGCGTATCTTTAGTGCTAGGCTAGATACTCTCCTTTTATTCCTAGGGGATCTTTCTAAATCCCTAAGGCTACTTCTTATAGTACTACTGCTCCTTCTTAGACAGCGTCTTCTTTAAATAATATCCCTGGTAGTTCTCCTATAGATCCTTATAGGCTTCCTTTTATAGGATTCTAGGATCCCTATTATAATAGCGAAACGTTTCCGTTCTTAATGCCTGTGCTTAATCTTATAGTTTTAATTTATAGGGTCTTCCTTATTGCTTTACCTATAGCATATCCGGAACTATTTCTAAGTCTTTACCTTTGGTTCTTAGGAAGGTTTTAATTACGATGTTATATCCCAGCTAAAGGTACTCCTTAGGTTCCCAACTATTATACGCCTAGGAGTATCCTTCCTAATAAACTAAAAATTCGCGTTTCTTCTAGCGCTATCTTTGGTCTAGAATATCTTTTATATTCTATTCTAGTTCCCTATTAATTTTACTAGGTAGGGGTGGTTCCGTACTATCTCTTCTCTAGTATAGCTTTAGTAAGGAAATATAAAATATAGAATATATTAGATAAGATTTCGGTAATTTTAATTCGTAGGCTTAGTTTCCTTTGGTTTTTTTTAACTATTTTAAAGGGTCTGAGCTACTAGTAATCTAGCTTCTTCTTAATGCGTTTTATTTAGATATTTTTTATAGATAGTAAGACTTTTTTAAATTTTTTTTTTTTATCCATTGTATTATACTACGTACAATACTGCGCATGCAGCCTCTGGGCTATGGCGCTATAGTTCTATATACATAAATCCTTTTTGGGGCAGCTTAATATGTACTAGTAGCTATGTCCTAGTAGTTTATAAACCCCTAAATTAGGAGTTTATAGTTTCCTAGTAAAAATACTAAGATACTACAACTACTAGGGAATGAGAAAATGGTAAGAAAAACTGTAAGAAATCCTAACCCCTGTCCCTGTCCTTTTGCAATTTATTTCTGTCCTTTTGCTCTCTACTGTCTTTTAACCTAAAAGCCTAGTAGGAGTTACCTCCTTCTAGACTTCTATTAATTTTATTCTTCCATAGAGTCCTCTACGCTAGTACTATGTACTAATTTAGCTGCTCTAAGATTCTCNCAGTCTCTACTATTAGCAAAGTGTTTTTCTTTACAATTAATGCAAAGAGGGGTGGTATGCTTGCAAGGCCTACCGCTTATTAAGCAGGTAGGACAGCAGTGGTCTTTAGATAGATGTGCAGCCGCACAATATCTACAGGCCCTAGTAGAGCATCTGTCTCCTATATGGCCAAATTTTTGGCAGCTATTACACTGCGTAGTAGGAGAGACTTTAAGGTACTTTACTACCTTAGTAGCTGTACCTGCAATTGATATCTCTTTTTGCTTAAGGATTTCTTGTCTTTTTTCTTCGTTCTCTATAGTAAAAACTATAGAGCCAAATCTAGTCTGTGGATCGTGTCTTTTTACACTAGATAAGATCCATCTAGGTAGTCCTTGTATCCTTATAGGATTAAAAGTCTCAATTTCTTCTTTTAGAAGCTTAGAGCCTCCTTCTCCTAAGAAAGGTAGGGTAGGAACCCNATNGGCTATAATTTGAACCCATGGTTCTAGTTTTTGTTCTCTTTAAAAGGTAAAGCAGTTATGCCAGATTTCCTTATATTTGACTAGGAAATCTGCATTATACTCTTCCGTAGTCATAAGGAGAATATTTTGTTTTCCTTTAGTTCTAGCTATAGATGCTAAAACCGGTTTTTTTACTTGCAGTTTTGATGCAAATAGTTGATTGACTTTGTTTCGTATAGAGAAGGTATCTAAAGGTTAGTCCTTTTAGTCTGTAATTAGGACTAGCTTTCTTTCTTATAGCTGCTTTTTCTTACTTCTAGTAGAAGTAGAAGGANTAGGAANTNGTAGTNANNANNAGGGTAGAGAGGACGAAGTAGGGAGGTCCTTTTTTAGCCTCTCTGCGTAGGTTTCTTTAGTAGGGGCTACCTCCTTACNGAGAGCTCTTACTTCTTCAACTAGTCCTTTTAGGACATCTTTTGTCTTTTCTTTTCCTTTTATAAAGGGATTTTCTCCTGCTAGGATACTACGTGTATAGTCCTCTAGCTGTTTAACTTGTTCCTTTTTATCTTCTTCTTCTTCTTCTTCTAGCCCTTTATAGGCCTAGATTAGGCTATCTAGAGCCTTTTATAGGTGTTGTTCTGGAGAAAGGGAAGAGAAAGATATACTAGGTATACCAGCCGTGAAAGTCATTAGTTTAGTTGTCTTTTTTGCAGGTTTTTGGTTTTCTTTTTCGGTNGAAGACTGAGGATGTCCTCTTTTTTCTCCTGTCCCAAATAGGCCAGGAGAAGGAGAAGGGCCAGAAAAGGTGAATGTAGATATAGACTTATTATCACTTATTTCTATAGGAGGTTTCTTTTTAGGCCTNCCGGGCCTTGGCATTGTATCTCTTATAGGGGGGTTTTCCTAGTTTNNACTATCCTTATACCCTTTCTCCTTACTAATCCTACTAGAAGATTTCTGGGGAGATTAGGTTAAGAGGTAGTAGGGAAACTAGCCCCTATTTTATAGTTTTGGTATTGGTGGTATTGGTAATAGTGGTAGTAGTTTTGGTGTTCCTGTCCGTGCCTCGCTTATAAGCTAGGGCCACCCTTAAAGAAAATTTTTCTGTTGGGAGAAAGGGGGTAAAACGACAAATAAATCCACCTCTAGCTCGCTAGGCAGTAGGAATTAGGTCTTAAAAGTTAGAAAATCGATTGTTTTTGATGGTAAGATGGGTATGCGTAAGTTTTGGAGTGTGGCGCTACCTTTTGGTAAGGTTGCATGTGTGGTGTAATTATAGTAAGACTTTGTCTCCTATCTTAAATTCTTTTGGTATATGTTTTTTGTTATAGTACCTTTTTTGCATAGCCTGGGCGTTTAGCAAGTGCTTTTTAAATTCTTCTTTACGAATTCTTATTTGCTTAATTCTTTCGGACGCTATTAGTGCCTCTCTTTTAGGAATAATGTTCTTAACGTTTTAGGGGTTATTTACTTTTACCCCAAACAATGCTTTATAAGGGGTTATTTTTGTACTACTATAGATACTTATGTTATACACGTGCTATGCTAGAGCTAACTATAATGTCTAATTATCCTGTTAATAATTAATATAGTAGCAGAGGTAGTGTTCTAATAACGTATTTAAACGCTCTATTTACCCGTCTATTTGCGGGTAGAAGGTAATACTTATTCTTTACTATATTTTTAATAAGAGATAGAATAAAGACTAAAATGCACTATTAAATACGGTACCTCTATTAGACACGATTCCCCTTAGCGTGCTAAATAAGAGCCACTGTTCTAAAAACAGGTCTGCCAGTTCTGCTGCTGTAATCGTTATTATAATAGCAAAGTATCCTAAAAACTTTATATACCTATTGACGATTACTAGGATAGCGTTAGCAACCTCTTTAGTTCTTATTTTAGTAGGGGGTAAGCCTGTAATAAAATCTATTGTTAATTCTAATATGGGTCCCTACGGAATAGGAAGTACTAATAACTCGCCGTATAGGCGATGCCTAGATATCTATATTCTTTGGCACGTATTATACCTTAATATATAGTCCTTAACCTCTTTAAACATTCTATCCTAAAAGTATTTTCTTTAAACGGCCTTAAGGGTTCTATTAGCACCGTAGTGACCCCTAAGAGGGTTGTTGTGGAAGACCTTTAGAATTTTATTTTAAATTGTTTGGTCCTTTGGGATATATATAGCACCCTTAAAGCGTAATAGACCCTTTTAGTCTTACTGCTATAGCTTCTTAGTAACTCTAGCTAAGTTAGTCTCTACTATATCTTTCTATCTCTCCCTAAAGGCGAAGGCGTCCCTTTATTAAGCTTAAAGAAGAAGATCCGAAAAGGTTTTGTGTAGATTACTTACTTCCGTTTCGCCTACCGCTATTATAAACTTAAGGCGTAGCACGAGACGTTTTAAACTATTAGTGCCAGCAGATTCTCCTACCGTTATATAGTATACTACGCTATAGATAGGCATCTCGCCTATCCCCCTTAGATCCGAAAACTTGTAGCTAATATGCCGTTAAGTTAAAGGTGCCGTAATACCTCTAGTACCTTTTATAGAATTTTCGCTAATTCTAGGGTACGCTAACTTTATAACGTCTGCTTGGTCTATAACCTAGTCTATAACTATATCCTACGGCTTTATAATTATATCGCTTTGTAGCTGTATTGCTAGGACCTCTGCCCTACCGCGAAATTCTATAGTTCTAGGGAAAGAGTCTTTTTTCTTCCTAAGCAAATTTTGCAATGTGGGGATTATTTCCCCTATGCTGTCCTAAATTCTCCCTGTCTCGTAATCCGGACGTCTTAATAACCTATTAGCAGGATTTGTCTTCCCTAGGCGGTATATAATTTTAAAGTTATATTATAATAGTGCCTCTACCTATCTCGCTTGTTGACCGCTTAATACCTTTATAGTTATAAAGTGTTCTAGGTTGTTATAGTCTGTAAGGACTTTAATAGGATAATTGCTTCCTATATAATAATGTCGCCAGTGCTTTATTACTATAATTATCGCGAGTAGCTCCTAGTTATGCGTTATATAACGCTACTTTATAGGGGTTATTTTTCTTAACTAAAACGCCATAGGATGCCATTTTCTATCTTTTAATTAAGATATAATTGCCCCTAGGGCAAAGCCGAATATATTTATTTTAAGGTATATACGTAGCTCCTAGTAGAAGTGTATTAGAATAGGCGCCGACGTAAATAAATTCTTTAACTAGTCTATAGCCTACTTAGTAGCTTCCCTAAATATAAAGGGTCCTAACTTTTTGCTATTCTTAGATCCTTTTAGTAGATCGGTAATTGGGAGTATTACTTATAAGTAATAAATAATAAACGTTTGGTAGAAGTTCGCCGTGCTTAAAAAAACCTGTACTTCTCTAAATATTATGGGGTAGGGCTATTCCCTAATAGCGTCCACCCGACTTTTCTTTATTAATACTCCATTAACGCTAATAATAAAGCCTAAAAAATTAATGCTAGTAGTATAGAATGTGCACTTTTTTAGGTTTATATAGAGCTTATATTCCTATAGTCTTTCTAGTACTATTCGCACGTGGTGCGTATATACTTCGTAGTTATTAGAGTAAACTATAATGTTATTAAGGTAGACTATATATATTGTGTCTAACAGGCCTAATAATGCCTTATTAATATAGGCCTAAAATATTACTAGTGCGTTGGTGAGCCTAAATAGCATTATTAGGTACTTAAAGTGGCCGTACTATGTTTAGAACGCCGTTTTTTACTTATTGCCGGCTTTAATCCGGATTTAATGGTATATATCTTTTAGATCCAATTTTATAAATATTTTTGCGCCCAATAGCCTATTAATAAGCTCCCTTATTAAGGGTAACGGGTAGTAATTTTTTATAGTAATCTTGTTTAGCGCCCGATAGTTAATATAGAGGTAAAGGGTCCCGTCCTTTTTAGGTATAAATATAATTAGTGCCCCTGCCGGGCTTATAAAGAGCTAAATCCATCCTTCCTGAAGATTGTCTACTATATATTAACGTAGTACCACTAGCTTATTTTCTAATAGGTTATATAGTGGTTTAAAAGGAGGTTATTTATCCTCTATATCTATCTTATACTTAACTAATATAGGGTTAGGTAAGGTTTGTATAGCCTCTTTACTAGAAATATTCTCTAAGTCTGTATATTCCTATAGAATCTCTAGTTCCTTAACTGCGTATAGCCAGACATCCGAAAATAAATATCCCGTGTCCCCGTTCTTGGTGTTAAGAGTAGCATATATAGTATATACCCACCCTTCTTCTTATATATAGTTTAAGAAAGTCTCTTAATCTTTAACTATAATGCGCGGTTAAGACTTCCGATGTTAATATAAGGCTAAAGGCCAATTAATGTCCGGATTAACTTAGCGAAGCTATAGGTATCCCAAAATAAGGTTATACCCCTTAATTTCTACAGCATAGAAGCGCATCTCCTGCGTATCCTATAGACTATTGCGGTCCTGGCTAGCTATAGAAAAAGCCTATTCCCTATAGTATGGAATCCGGTGGCCTCTAATACTTTAAATAGTACGCACCTACGAGCCGCTAAAGTCCAAATCTAATTCTTTTACTAGTAATTAAGAAATAAACCCTATACTTGCGCCGCTGTCTATAAGGCAGTCTTGCATTACCTATTTATTATTAACTTAAATAGAGACAGGAATAACTATGCGGTAGTTTACTCCCTCCTTCTTTTACTAGCCTAGTGTAAGGGAGTAAAAATCTACTAGGCTGTCTCTTTTTCTAATTAGGCCGACTCTTGCTTTTTCTGCCAGCAGAAGCGGCTTATATAGCCCTTTTTGCCGTAGTTATAACAGGTGCGTATCTCCCAGTTCCCCTCCTACGGATTAGGTCTCTACCTATTATTATTTTAGGGTTAACTAGCGTTGCTCTAGGGCTGCGAGGCCTACTTATATTATTCTTCTATAGAGCGGTTAGGTTAGAATCTGCCCCTATTATTAAAGCTAGGTCTAGTCCTACGCTCTTTATTATTAGCGTCTCGTTCCTTTTACTTACCTAAATAGTCTCTTTTAGCACTCTTAATCCGAGTAGCTTTAGAGATAAGCTTTTCTTAAGAGGTAGGAATTTCGCCCTTCTCTTATATAGCCTGTTAAATCTTAGGTTATAGCTTAGTAAGTAACTAGTGAAGTTATATAGCGTTATCCTATAGATCTAAGTAGGGTATATTATCTTCTAGTTCTTCTAAGTAGTTTATAAACTGGACTACAGTTTAACTATCCCGCTGTTTAGCGTTATAGTATCGCCGGTTATAGTCCATCCCTTAATTAGTAGGGTCTTAGACCTAATTAACTAACTAGGTCCTAAGTTCGCTAAATTTAAAGGGTATAGTAAGTTTCTTCTTATAGCGTATCCATAAACTCTTAACGGTGCTACGTAAGAAGGTAGAAGCAATTAGTATCTAATTATACTTATTAGAGTAACGTTTTAGATCTAGCCGAAACTTAGTTTTGTATTATTGGATAAAATAATTATAGTTTCAAAGACTATTACTATAGTACTTATTAGGTTCCTTTATACGGAATTTAGGTTTTTTTTAACGTTATAGTATAGTATAGCGTTACCCCTTTAAGTCCGCTTTGTGTCTAAGGTGTTTATACTTCCCCTAATTATTCTTATAATTGTTCTTAGTAGTTTTAATATACTTATCTTAATCGTATCTCTAACTTCTTTATTTTTTATAGGGTTTTATATAGCGACCGCTCTAATAACTCCCTAGCGGTAATTATTCCTAAGGGTCTTGTAAGGTTAGACGGACTAGCCGTAGCTTCTTTGTAGGAAGAGGGAATACGCTCCTCTGGGGAGACTTTTTAAGCCTCTTATAGTAAGGGCGTTGCTTTATAGGGTATAGGAGTATAGTCCGTTATTATTAATTAATAGCCGTACGTTCCTAACGGATTATAAGTAATTAGAATTATAAGAGGCTAGTTTAACCGGAACGTATAATTATCTAATTAACAGTGTTACTGGTAAGTAGAAGGTAAGTTAAAGGTAAGTTAAAGGTAGAATAAGTTTTACGTATTAAAGGATAAATGCTTTTAACTACTTCTATTTAGAGACTAATTGCTAGTTCTTCTCTAGAGGGGAACTAGCTTCCTATATGTTTCTTCTAAGACGCTAGTAAAACCTTTCGCCCCTAACCTGTCTAACTGTGTCTTTTAGAATATAGATGGGATATAGATAAAACCTCCTACCGTCTTATCGGATATGTACCTCTTAGGGGATTCCGTTACACTAATCTTGCAAGGCTAAAGAGATAAATTTTCACAGCCTAGGGATTAAATCGCAGATTAATATACGGATCGTTAGTACCCCCTAATGAAAATTTTAACCCAAGCTTATAAGTAATAAGCCAATTAATTAACCCAAAGCTTTAATTTAGAGCTTTATTATATAGGCTTTAATTAATATATATATAGATGCGGTTTTCTAGGAGGAGACCCCCTAGGACCCCCCTATATAGAGCTTTTACTTAATTTAGAAGTAGTAGTAAGATTAAGGCGCCTTAGTTACCGCTAGGTAAAGATCTACTATAGTAACTAAGGCGCCCTACTTAAGCTAGGCTTAAAGATTATATTAGTTATAGATTTAGTATATATTTAGACTATAGAGCTTTAATATAGAGCCCTCTAATATAATAGATTATAATTCCAATTTAAAGCTTTATATACTAAATACAGTTTAGACATATAGTGACGCAATAGCTTAGTAACGACGTAATAGCTTAGCGCTAAGTAATAGGAGGAGATTTAGGATAGCTCAGCTACTATAAGAAGGTCGTAATATTAGTTTAGTATTAAACTTTAAAAATTATATCCTAGAAGCTTGACTAATAACCCCTATATAAAACGTTAACAACGTCTAATTATAGAGCTTTAAACCGGTAGATCTCCTAGGAATACTTATTATAAATAGCTCCGAGTATAAAATCTAGAATATTTAGTAGTAGTATAAGTATAGGACGGGGTATATATTTACGTTCCTAATGTTATTATATAACACAATTTATAGGTGACAAAAACCAGCCGTTAATATTGCTTAACTAACACCTACCGGAGGTTCCTCCGTCTTCTCTATTCTCTCTCGCCCGTCTCCTTGTCTAATACTATCTATATTACCACGTTAACTAATAAATCCCTTAGTGGGGACTAAAGAGGAGTATTAAAGAACCACTAGCTCTTATAAGGAAGAAAAAAGAAAAAAGAAAGGTATAGAGAAGGGAGTATTTATAGATAGGAGGAGGCCTATAAGTATAGGAGATTAGGCAGCCATAATATAGCTATTAACGTTACTTAACTAACACCTACTAGAGGCTCCTCTATCCTTCCTATCTTCTCTTTTGCCTGTCTCTTCGTCTAATACTATCTATATCGTTATATTAACTAATAAATCCCTTAATAGAGACTAGGGAGGAGTATTAAAGTACCTCTAGCTTCTATAAGGAAGAAGAAAAGAAAAGGAGAGGAAGGTATAAAGGAGGGAGTATTTATAGATGGGAGGAGGCCCTATAAGTGCGTAATTTAGTAAGTACTAATAGTATAAGATTCTTATATAGAATGGGCTTAATTACTTACCAAAATATAAGGTGTCTTTATTACTATAGTGGCTACTATAGTAGTAGAGACGCCTTAAATATTTAACGATTTAGACTTCGCATTACTAAAATCTAAAATTTTATTACGGGGAGCGCGATTAACGGCCCCTATTAACAGCTCTAACTACGTCTAATTTTTAATTTATAAATTAGCAGATTTATAGATAATAGTTATTATAAGTAGCTCTAGGTGCGGTATATATAAAATCCTAATTATAGTATAAAGAAGTCGTAGCTACTAATATATAGTTCTAAGTAGTATTACGTAATAGAATTAGTTAGTATAATTACGCGGAAAAAAAATAGAAATTAATTAGGGAAAAAGGACAAAAAAAATTAACTACCCCTTACTAATCTTATTAATATTAGAGGTATAGCTAAGCCTACTTATAGAGGGTTTTACTAAATATATATAAAATACCTTATATAGCCACTAGGGTAACTAAGTAAGGCTATAAGGCTAGAAAGAAGGTTCTTAGTTAGGAATTATTACATTCTTAGGGGTTACGTAACTTCTTATATAAGTAATATTTCCGCCCTTTATAAAAACTTAAAAAATTCTAAAAATTGATTAACACTAACGTAATCTATTAGCCAGTAGCCTATATTACTAAGTGGCCTACTTTAAAAACTCACCAAAAACCCTAAAAATCGTTCTTTAATATCTTAACAATAGCTTAGTAATAATTTATAAAAATTTATAATTAGACTTTTATACTTATTTTAAGACCTCTATTATAGTTTTAAAGTAATTGGTTTAGCTATTATTAATATATTAAGATTTATTAAGATTTAGTTCTTAAATTTAAGCTTAATTATTATATCTTAAGAACTACCTATTAAATTAGTTTAAAACTTTAATAGAGGTCTTAAAATAAGTATGAGAGTCTAATTATAAATTTTTATAATTTATTATTAAGCCGTTGTTAAGATATTAAAGAACGATTTTGGAGTTTTTTGGAGTGGGCCGCTTAGTAATGTGGGCCACTAGCTAATAGATTACGTTATAAACAGCAGCAATATTAATCCAGTAATACTGCCAATTCTCCCTATATATTATTGTATATATATCTAACAGCTTTAAAAGCGGTAAGAAGGTAAAACAGATAGGGGGGTTAAAAAAAATAGATTTCGTGGCTAAGCTATTTAAAAGTTAGGAAACTAAGATAAATACTATATTCTCTGCTTACCTTTAAGCTAGTACATAATTTCCTATTTAGGAAAAGTCGTTTATAAGTAGTTACTACTGCCTCTGTATAAAATCTTCTTATTATACCTCTTTAGTCTTACTTATAGATAACTAAAATCGTTTTATATTAAACTTATATTTAAATATAAGCCCTAAAAGCTTCTTAACTCGTAAGATTGCTATATAGATTAGCCTAGCTATTTTATTCTTTTCCTTAATATCTAGAACCACCTAGTTAAGTATTAGGCCCTAGCTTTTATATATAGTAAGAGTAAAAGCTAGAGTAACTAGAAATTAACGCTATAAGTAAAAGCCTTTTATACCCTCCTACTTATAAAGTACGGAAAATATAGGGATAACTTTCTTACTATCCTACTAAGTAAATAGGGCAAGTCCGTTATACTCATTTACCGTAATTAGTAGTAACTAAGGCTGATCCTTTTTAATATCCGCGTGTCCCTTCTATACATCAGCATTTTGTTAGGGTGCCAAGATCCTGGAGGCCTCCTGATAGGATTTTGATTTTCCTAATCGTCTTGATCGTCCTGATAGGCTCCTAGAGGCTCCTGGCAGGATTTTAATTTTCCTGATCGTCCTGATAGGCTCCTAACAGGAACCTACTATCCTGATGCGATCCTGATAGGACCCTACCATCCTAATGCAATCCTGATAGGATTTTAATTTTCCTGATCGTCCTGATAGGCTCCTGACAGGACCCTACTATCCTGATGCGTTCCTGATGCGTTCCTGATAAGACCCTATTATCCTAATGCGTTCCTGATAGGACTCTATCATCCTAATGCGTTCCTAACAGGACTATTATCCTGATGCGTTCCTGACAGGAACGCCCCCCACGAAGCTCTGCACGAAGCTCTGCACGAAGCTCTGCACGAAGCTCTGCACGAAGCTCTGCACGAAGCTCTGCACGAAGCTTTGCACGAAGCTCTGCACGAAGCTTTGCACGAAGCTTTGCACGAAGCTCTGCACGAAGCTTTGCACGAAGCTCTGCACGAAGCTCTGCACGAAGCTCTGCACGAAGCTTTGCACGAAGCTCTGCACGAAGCTTTGCACGAAGCTCTGCACGAAGCTTTGCACGAAGCTCTGTGCACGAAGCTTTGCACGAAGCTCTGCACGAAGCTCTACACGAAGCTCTACACGAAGCTCTGCACGAAGCTCTACACGAAGCTCTACACGAAGCTCTACACGAAGCTCTACGCATAGAGGCTCTGCACGAGGCTCTGCGCGAAGCTCTGCGTACGGAGGCTCTACACGAAGCTCTGCACAAAGGTCTACACGAAGCGACACATATTACTATCGGGTCCCCGCTATATGCCCGATAGCGTCTACACGTGCCTCTGCCAAGTATGTCTCCTATGTAGCTACCTTATTTTTTTTTACCCTTCCTTCCTTACATCCTCCCTACCTAGGGAGGTACCAGAACGGGAGCTAGTAGAGGACCGTCGCCAGAACCAGACGACCGTCGTAGAACTAGACGACCGTTACCAGGACCAGACGACCGTTCGAACAACTAGCCAGCGAACACTACGAACGATTCAATNAATCGATCGATCGAATTGAACCAGAGCTTCGATATTGGCCCGTCACCGAATCGAATTAAGGCCTCCTAGGGAGGCACCCCAGACAACCACCGTTCGAATGTACAGCTAGAGCCTTCGACCAGGCCGACCCCCCAATTAAATCTGATACTAATACATAGGCAGGCAGGCAGGCAGGCAGGCCCTAGGCCTAGTTAGGAAATCAGTACACGGCCGGGGGATTATCGAGAACACCGCCAATCGACGATTTGGAGCCTCTGCGAAGGCTTCCCCCTCGATCGATCGCTCAACGATCGTCCCCCTAGAACGACGCAGGGCTCCTATGACAGACAGATACAGGCAGTAGGCAGGAAGGATCAATTTGGATTATGTATCCTGTATATAGCATAGGGCTCAAAATTAAACTAATTTTCATATTTATTGGCTGGCTGTGAATACTAGAGCATTAATACACCTTATTTTTAAATTTCCTAATTATTATCCTAATTGTCCTAATTGTACTGATGGTCCTGATGGTCCTGGAGATCCTGGAGGTCCTGGAGGTCCTAGAGGTCCTAGTGGTCCGTGTAATCCGTGTAGTCCGTGTGGTCCGGGTGCGCTCCTAATAGGCTCCTAATAGGATACCGAGTGTAAGTGTCTCCTAGGGCTCCTGACAGCCCTGTTAGGAGCTATTAGGAGCTGTCAGTACTGTTAGGAGGCATGAACATTTTGCTGATGTATAATATCTTTAACTATACTAGTAGTACCGTTTACTACGCCTAGTTTAACCTAGGTATTTTATATTAGTATTACTTTTACGCCAATATATAGGGCTAGATTATCTATAGTATCGTACTAATTAAAAGTAACTTTCCGTATACCTATACTAGTGTTAACTAACTTAATAGCTACTACTAGCTATAAAAGGTTACGAAGCTAAGTAGTATTATATTTACCTATAGTAGCGCGTATACTATATAGCCAAATTATATTATTAAAGCCCGTAACCTTATTAGTAGATAGGCCCTACTTATACCTAATTAAAAAAAGCTTCTAGGTTAAATTACTTATAGAATTACTACGTAGCTCTATAAGGGCGGTCCTTAATATAAAGCTTTTAAGATTATTACTACCCTACTATATAACTTAATCTAGGATAGCTGTTTGGTTAATTACCTTATAGGCTCCTTTTTTATAGCTAGCGAGCTCTAACGGCCTAGCGGGTAGATTACTATATAAGGCCGCCTAATTTATAGGGGGAAGCTAATAGAAATCGCCTACTAGTAAGATATTTAAGCCTTTAAAGTAGTTATTACTATATATAGGGTAGATCTAACAGAGGCGGCGATTAATTTAGGCTAGATATATTTACCTAATTATAGATTTCTTATTAAGGACAAGATAGTAAATATTATTAAAAGCTTATTATAGAGGCGTAAGACTAGTAGTAGGCAATTTCTTAAATAGGCGATTTACTAATAACCTTAATAGATTATATATAGCTCTACTCTTAATATTAAAGGCAGCTACCCTAGTAGGGGTCACTTAAGCTAATAGCATTGGCTTATTATTAGCCCTTACTATATTATAGAGCGTAGTAAAAAGGACAGTAATAAGATATAATTTACCGGTTTATGCCTCTCTATTAACGTTAATCCGCAGTAGGGAGAAGCTAAGACCTACTTAGATCTGCCTATAGTAATTAACTATAATATTATAAATATAATACTAGCCTAGTTGTTACGGACCTTATATTAGCAGTAGTAGCACTACTAAGGAGAGATATAAATGGGTTAGTTAAGATAGTATAGGAGGCGCTGGAACCAGTCGAGCTATAGGACGAGGGGTAACCGAGTTTTTTTTTTTTTTTTTTTGAAATCATACACCGTTTTAGCTGCCCTAAGGGCGCTATGCCGGGTCTTCTATTTTATAGAGGTAGATCCTAGGTAATCACCCGTCTTATCTACAGCAGTGATTCCGTAAGGCCCTTATCCGCCTATCTACTACGTACTATAGGTGTACGGTGCCTAGGAGAGAAGCAAACGCCTAAAATCACCAAGTCTGAATTGAGAATTAAACGCCAGAGTAATATAATTATAAGGATATATATAAGCAGGGTAAGTTCCTATATAAAGGAGATAATCGAAATTAAATAATTAAAAAGTAGTAAGTATATAAATTACCTCCGTTCCGTACCGTATATAAAAGCTAGGCCTATTTTACGGGTCTAGAGTTCTTGCTTTAATACTGTCCGTCTTCCGCTAACGTCGCGTATAACTACTAAGAGAGACTTAGTTAGTTACTTTAAGTCTATCCCTGGCCTCTAGAAACTGCCCTAGGAGGCCTATTTATATTATATATTATGCTACTTTCTTTACTAACCATACTAGGTTTAAGATTAATTTATAGCTCTAAGGTTGGCTATTATACAGCCAAACTGCTTTCCTTAGATCCTTAAAGTTGGGGTATTTAATTAGGACGTGTCGCCCTATCTATTTGTCCCCGCATATACACCTTAAGTTAGGCGCGCGTTTAATCCTATAGAGGTAGCTTTTAAGGGCTACCTTGCCTGTACGGATCTATGTAAGGGTAGCAGAGAAAGCCTTTAGTAAACCCCTATATACCCTTAGTCTCTGCTTTAAATTTTTTAGTACTAGTCTATATAATTCTCTCCCGGTCTCTCCTGTCTCCTACTTCATCAGGAAATTTTTTTTGGGGCTCGTTGTTGCGGTTTGCGGCAAATTGCCGCAAACCGTACGGTTGCGGCAGGTGGATATGGTTGATAGCAATTTGCGCAAAACGCACGTTTTATAACAAAATCGCAGCACCTAATAGCAAATTGCGGCAAAATGCTACCCCTATAAATAAATTGCAGTAAAACGCTACCCTATAAATAAATAGCGCGCAAACTGTACGAATTGTAAAAACTATACGAATTGTATAAACCGTACGAATTGTATAAACTATACGAATTATATAAACCGTACGAATTGTAAAAACTGTACAAATTGTAACTATATAAATTATAATTATATTATATAATAACCAAATTATCACATATTCCCATAGATTTCTATAATATACTTTTAAATATATTTATATTATAACTATATAAAATGTAGAGCTATCTACTTTGGGCGTTAAGGGGGAAGCCTCTCGCAGAGGCTCTAAATTATCTACCTACCTACCTGCCTGCCTGCCTGCCTGCCTGCCTGCCTGCCTGCCTGCCTGCCTGCCTACCTGCCTGCCTACCTACCTGCCTGCCTGCTTGGCTAACCTACCTGTCTGTCTGTCCGTCCGTCTATACCTACCCGTCTATGCCTACCTGTCTGTGCTACCTGTTCTATGTCACCTTGATTCGATCGGATCGATTAAATCGTTTATCGTTGTTCGCTAGCTAGTCGTTCGAACGGTTGTTGGTGTGGCCTCTGGCGACGGTCCGTGTGGCGATGACGACGGTCCGTCTAGCTCTGGCGACCGGTCATCTGGCTCCGGCGACGGCCGTTCTAGCTCTGACGACGGTCGTCCAGCTCTGGCGACGGTCATCTGGCTCCGGCGACGGTCGTCTGGCTCTGACGGGTCGGTCTAAGCTCTGGCGACGGTCATTCTGGCTCCGGCGACGGGCCGTCTAGCTCTGACGACGGTCGTCCAGCTCTGGCGACGGTCATCTGGCTCCGGCGGACGGTCGTCTGGCTCTGACGGTCGTCTAGCTCTGGCGACGGTCATCTGGCTCCGGCGACGCTCTAGCTCTGACGACGGTCTCTCAGCTCTGGCGACGTGTCATCTGGCTCCGGCGACGGTCGTCTGGCTCTGACGGTCGTCTAGCTCTGGCGACGGTCATCTGGCTCCGGCGGACGGTCGTCTAGCTCTGACGACGGTCGTCTGGCTCTGACGGTCGTCTAGCTCTGGCGACGGTCATTCTGGCTCCGGCGGACGGTCGTCCAGCTCTGACGACGGTCGTCCAGCTCTGGCGACGGTCATCTGGCTCCGGCGACGGTCGTTCTAGCTCTGACGATGGTCGTCTAGCTCTGACGACGGTCGTTCTGGCTCTGACGGTCGTCTAGCTCTGGCGACGGTCGTCTGGCTCCGGCGACGGCTCGTCTAGCTCCGGCGACGGTCGTCTGCTGGCTGTCGTTTCTGGGTGTCTTCCTAGGTTGGGAGGATGTAAGGGAAGGGTAAAAAAATGAGGTGGCTACCTAGGTTGTATATAGGGTATACTGCAGAGCACGTGTAGAGGCTATCGGGAATACAGCGGGGACCCGATAGTAGTGTGTCGCGCGCACACACAAAGGTTTTGTGTAGAGCTTCGTGTAGAGCCTCCGTATGCAGAGCTTCGCGCAGAGCCTCGTGTAGAGCTTCGTAGAGCTTTATGCAGAGCCTTCGTGTAGAGCTTCATATAGAGCTTTGTGCAGACTTCGTGTAGAGCTTCGTGCAGAGCCTTGTGTAGAGCTTCGTGTAGAGCTTCGTGCAGAGCCTCGTGCAGAGCCTCTATATGCAGAGCTTTGTGTAGAGCCTCGTGTAGAGCCTCGTGCAAAGCTTCGTGTAGAGCTTCGTGTAGAGCTTCGTGTAGAGCTTTGTGTGTAGAGCTTCGTGCAGAGCTTCGTACAGAGCCCCGTGTAGAAGCCTCGTGCAGAGCCTCTGTACGCAGAGCTTTGTGTAGAGCCTCGTGTAGAGCCTCGTGCAAAGCTTCGTGTAAAACTTCGTGCAGGGGCTTCGTGTAGAGCTTCGTGTAGAGCCTCTGTACGCAGAGCTTCGTGTAGAGCTTCGTGCAAAGCTTCGTGTAGAGCTTCGTGTAGAGCTTTGTGTAGAGCTCGTACAGAGCTTCGTACAGAGCTTCGTACAGAGCTCGTACAGAGCTTCGTACAGAGCTTCGTACAGAGCTCGTACAGAGCTTCGTGTAGAGCCTCGTGCAGAGCCTCTGTACGCAGAGCTTTGTGTAGAGCCTTGTGTAGAGCCTCGTGCCAAAGCTTCGTGTAAAGCTTCGTGCAGAGCTTCGTGCAGAGCTTCGTGTAGAGCTTCGTGTAGAGCCTCTGTACGCAGAGCTTCGTGTAGAGCATCGTGCAAAGCTTCGTGTAGAGCATCGTGTAGAGAGCTTCGTGTAGAGCTTCGTACAGAGCCTCGTGCGAGCCTCTGTACGCAGAGCTTCGTGTAGAGCCTCGTGTGGGAGCCTTCGTGCAAAGCTTCGTGTAGAGCTTCGTGTAGAGCTTCGTGTAGAGCTTCGTGTAGAGCTTCGTGTAGAGCTCGTGTAGAGCTTCGTGTAGAGCTTCGTGTAGAGCTTCGTGTAGAGCTTCGTGTAGAGCTTCGTGCAGAGCTTCGTGCACGAATTCGTGCAGAACTTCGTGTAGAGCCTCGTGCAGAGCCTCTGTACGCAGAGCTTTGTGTAGAGCCTCGTGTAGAGCCTCGTGCAAAGCTTCGTGTAGAGCTTCGCGCAGAGCTTTGTATAGAGCTTCGTGTAGAGCTTCGTGCAGAGCTTTGTGTAAAGCCTNGTNCAGAGCTTTGTGTAGAGCCTCGTGCAGAGCCTCTGCATCAGGANTTTTTTTTTGGGNACGTTGTTGCAAGTNAAAATCGGGGTCTNCAAAACCTGCAGGCGTAAGTCGCAATTTTAGCATTTGCGGCAATTTGCAGCAATTTGCTACGAACACATAGATAGGGCAGGCGCGTGCATAGGTAGCCTATGTGTTTGTAGCAAATTGCTGCAAATCGCCGCAAATTGCCAAAATTGCGACTTACGCAGGTTTTGCAGACCCCGATTTTCGTTTGCAACAACGTGCCCAAAAAAAAAATTTCCTGATGTTATTTGCCTAGTAGTTTCCTAGTCTTACTTTAGTTGTTCTTTTTGCTGCGGATGATAGGCTTTAGAGTAATAGGAAGGTAGGGGCTTTTAGTCCTATCTCTCCTCCTTCTCTCTACCCCATTGCCATCTTTACTAAAATATCCGCTTATTTATTCCCCTTAATGTCCACGTGTAACGGGACCTAGTATATTACTACCCGTATGCTTAGCATCTGTATAGCTCGTAGTCTCTTATATACCCTATAGACTAGGTACTAGCCTAAGTAGTTTTATAGTTTAGCTACTGCTTATATTACTACTTAATTATCTATAAATATTATTAATCTTCTAATTATTAGCGAGTACTTAAGTGCTAGGTTAAGAGCTAGCTATAGCCCTCTTAGCTCTCCCGCGTATACTATACTGACTTAGTTTATTCCTATATAGTTGGCTGCTTTAGCTTCTAGTTCGGGAATACACACTAAAGCTCCTACCTCTTTGTTAATTTTACTGCCGTCTATATATACCAGCACGTGTTCTAGATTATTCTTAGCTTCTCGTATAATTTAGTTATATTTAAGCTTGCCTGCTTCTATCCCTTTAGTAATATAGATCTTTAGTGGCTTAGTTTACGGGCAGATAATTTCCGGACGAATTACTTCTATAGAAGGTGTCTCTTTCCTAAGGCGGAGTGATACCGTGTACTCTAATTTCTAAAGAAGGCTGTACCATTTAAACTTTAATAGGGCGGATCTCCGTAGTTATTAAATCTTATAGTATAATGGTGATCCTTTAATTTGGTTTAGAGAGGACTTAACCGCCTAGTAGAGCGATATTTTAATTAGTGGAATATACATCTCTACTTCCAGTTTAGCCTTAGCAGTAGTTCTAAAAGCTCCTATTATAAGGCAAAGTGCTCTATACTAAATTCGTAGTAGAACTTAGTAGATATTCTTTATTTTATTTATAAAACTACGCCCTCTATCTAGTATATACCAGCAGGAGGCTGTATAAAGTATGCGTGGCATAACTATAGCTATATAGAGTTGGCGTATATGTCCAGTTATAATACCCTATATAGATCCTGTAATACCTAAAAGGCATATAAGTTGGCTTATAGATCTTTCCGCCATATAGTCTAGGTGCGCTTTCCCTATTAGCTTATTGTCTAATATAACGCCAAGGTATCTAGCTTTCGTTATTGGTTATACTGTTTAAGTTCTTCCGTCCTTTAGTGTAAGCGCTAGTGGATGCTTACATTCCTCTTCTAAGGCCTTCTTCCTAGGCCGTATAAAGTAGATAAGTTCGTACTTTTATAGTGCGAATACTAAGGCGTATCTATATGCCCACTTCTCTACTCTCTTGTACAGCATTAACAGCGTCTTTATTATCTCTTCTGTGTTTCTCCCGTTTACTATTATACTTATATTATTAATGTACCCTATAACTAGGCCATGCCTTAGTCCGTCTTCGTCTATAGCAATATCTAAAAGATCGGCGTTATAGAAAAGGTATAATATTGGCGATATTGGTAAGCCTTAGGGAATTCCTATTAGTATAGGGAATCTTTTTAATGTTCCTTCTGGTAGTTTGATATATATAGACCTTCCTATAAGGAAGCTTTAGATCTATTTAACTATTAGTATAGGGATTCTTTATTTCCGTAGGCAGTAAATAAGCCTCTGATGTAATATATTATTAAATACTCTACTTACATTAAGTATAAGCAGGCTTACTACGTCTTCGTCACCTGTTTACTATGCAGCGTATATCTTCTCTAGAAGGAGATATACTGCGTGTTTATAACCTACTGCTACTCTTCCACCTATATAGGTGTGTAGTAGGAGGCTATATACGTCCGCCATAAAGAGTATCCGTTTTGTAAGCACTTTGTCCATAACCTTACCTACTATATTTAGTAAGACTATTAGCCTATATATCTTAGGGTCCTTAAAGTCTCCTTTCTTTAGTTTTTTTAGTGCTATAGTAATTAATCTTTAAAAGTGTGTAGGGCAGTATCCTACTATAAGGCATTAATTAAATAGTTGGGTTAATAGTTCTTTTAGTTCCTTTATAGCCTTATAAAGTACGCGGCTTAGGAGCTAATCCTCCCCTAGTACTTTATTAGGGCTAGTTATCTTAATAGCTTCTTTTACCTCCTAAGTTTTAATATCCGGGACCTATAGGGGGTTTAGATATTAGTAGTTGTATAGGTCTTTTAGATCTATAGGCGGTAGTATTAGAAAGAAGGAGGCCTTAAGGGCTGTTATCTTTCCTTCTATAGTACGTTGTGGGGTACCTATTGCGTTTTTAATATCCGGCGTAAATATAGTTCTTATAGTATTCCGTTTTTAGGCCTATACATATAGGGACCAGAGTCCCTTTATATCTTTAACCTCGCTTACTTTATTTCTATACTCTATTTTAGTTGCTTTCCTAATAGCTTTATCCTTCTCTTATGTAACGGAACCTTATAGCAGGAACTACAATAGGCTCGTTATTAGGCTAGGTGTATAGGTGATGTAAATTAAAGTTAACAACGTAATAATAACTGGTGGAGTGGTTGCCTAATAGATTAACTCTAATTATATTCTAAGAATTACTATAAGGAAGAAACTATCTAGGTAGGGATTAAGGGTCCTTAAATACACAACCGTACTTCTATAAAATCCTTCTTATATATAATATACGTATACTCTATCTACTCTATTACGGATTATATAGATCCTATAGATTATATAGATCACGTTACGTAACCTTAGTTACCATTCCTCGTTATATAGCTCTATCGGCTCCATTCTAGACCGTGCTTATATTAACCAACTAGCTTCTTCTAACTCTTCTCTAAGTAGTCGTAATATTGTTCTTAAAGCGTCCGTAACACTATCCCCCTCCTCTTTATTTTTATCCTTAAAGATTTAAAACATCTCTAAGTTATTTACTAGAGGTATAATATCCGTCTAATTAATTTGGTTAATATTGTTACTTATTATACCTAAAGCAATTTCTTCTTCCTTAACTGCTCATCGTGCTCGTACTATTACTGCAATACTATCTCTTAGTAAGATTATACTATCTTTATATTCTCGCTGTTTAAAAGAGGGGTTAGTTTATATTACGTTGGCGAACCTATCTTTATAACAACTGTCCTCTTACTTAGAGTATACTAAAGCGAATATTCGTTTATCCTATGACGTTCGCTTTATCTCTAATACTAAATATACGCGACCTATTACTCTTAATAGTTGTCTAGTTCCCTAATTAATTTATTTTAGGGTCTTATATTTAATCTACTGCTGCGCGGCTAGATAATAAGCTGTTTGTTACCCTAGCGGAATTATGTTATTCTTAGGACGCGGAGCAGGAGGCTACCAATACTCAACAGCGAGCCCTTAAGTCTCGTCTTGCGGCGTCCGCTCAATTAATCCGTCTTAAGAAAGTTCGTAAAAAGGTTCGTTTTAAGGAGTAGAAACTAGTAAAATAAGGTTTATAGGAACTTAGCAATAAAAGAACGGATTCTTCTCTAATAGAGAAAGAAATAGATCTAAGTAGCTCGGTAACTACTCTTCTTAGGTCCCCCTTAGGTAACTTATTCTTTAGTAATCCTTCTTTATTAATACTACCTAACCTAATTTTTTTTAATACTCCTATACCTTTCTTATAGCATTCTTTAAATTCTTTAGTGGTTCCTAGGTAGTCTTAGTATAGCCTATCCACTTAACCTTGTACTATATTTTGTCGTTAATATCCTTATAACTAATAATCTTTAAAACTTGCTATTTATCCTCTTCCTATCCTTTATGTATGTCTGCCTTATAGACCGATAGCTTAATATTCCTATATACTAGCTCTAGTATTATAATATGTTGTATAGGGTAGATCTTTATCTTAGCTAGTAGGTTTAACTTAAACGTAACCAGTAAAATTCTCTACGTAATTTTAAAAGGTCCTAGTCTGACATAGTCTAACTTTTTACTTAGTTATCTACTTTTAAAGTTTTTATATAGTAGCTATACTTTATCTCCCTCCTTAAGATCTGGTCCCTTAGATCTCTTAGCATTATAGTACTTTTTTATTCTTTTTTATACTCCCCTTACTAATTCCATAAGGTTTACATAAAGATTTATTAACGTCTTTATTCTTTCTTTAGCTGTGCTACTTATTTTCTTCGCTTATTGTAGTAACAATAATATTCTTAGCTTATATCTATAATTTGCCTTAAATAGTAATATACCCATCCCTTCTTAAGGTGTTGTATTATATGCAAACTATATAACTAGTAATAGCAATACCTAATTGTTCTGTATATAATTAATATAATGCCTTAGATACTGTTCTAGTGTCTAATTTAATCTTTCCGTTTAACTATCTGTCTATAGATAATATACAGTAAAAGTCGCTGCTCGAATCCCTTACTCGGCTAAAAATACTTCCTAAAATGCTGCTATAAATCTTGGATCTTTATCTGATATAATCTTACTTAGTGCTCTATACCTTATAAACATTTCTTTAACATAGATTCTTATAATATCTTCCGCTAATATTTCTTCTGTGCATGCTATAAAGTATCCCTACTTCGTAAGCTTATCCACTATTACTAAGATCGCGTTATAATCTCGTCTGGTAATAGGATCTTTTAATTTTGGTAACTTAATAATAAAGTCCTATAATATAACCTCCTATAGTCTTTCTGGTATTTTAATAGGTTGTAGCCCTCTATATAGCTTATACCTTATTAGTTTATTTCTTTAGCAATCTAAACACTCTTTTATTACTTTTCTTGCGATATTTTAGATTCCATTGATAATATATTCTTCCTAAAGTCTTAACACTAAGCCTATAGCTCCATTATGTCCTTAAGTTAATCTCTTATAAAATTCTTCCATAAATTGCTCTACTATGCTTCTTAGGATATACTTTACTTTTTAATTCTTATATATATCCGTTTATAGATCTTTTAGCTATACCTCTAGAATCCTTTATACCCAAAAGCTCTATAGTGACTTGTAAATTCTTCCTAGTTCCTCTTAAGTTGCTATAATCTTTAGATAATTATACCTAATTAATCCGTCTATATCTTTTCGCAGTAAAGCCCCTAATGGCTTTTCATTATTTTATAGTTTAGCTTTCTAACTTAGAGCGTCTACTTGCGTATTATCTATACCTTTAGTATACTAAATCTTAAAATAGTATTCTATAAGCATCTTTGCCCATCTAACCTATCTTTAGTTAAGTTCCTTTATTGTTAGGAATCCTATTAGGTTCTTATAATCCATTTTAACTATAAATAGTTTCTCTATACCTTATAAGAATGCTCTCTATTCCTTTAATACTATAACTATACCTAATAACTCCTTATTATAGATGTTATAGTTTAACTATAGTATACTACTAGGTGCTATCCATCTTAATATTTCTATATAAAGCATACCCTTAATATATAATCTAATATATCCGTTTCTATAACCATCTCTAGTGCTAGTTAATAGATCTTAAGAACTGGTTCCTAGGTAAACAACTCTTTAACTTTTTTAAATAATTCCTATTACTCCTTTCCCTATATTTACAGTTCTTCTTTTTTCGTTAATCGCGTAAATAGTTTAATATCTTTTAACTATTATGCTATAAACCTTCTGTAGTAATTGCAAAACCCTAAAAACAATCTTAACTGCGTAATATTCTCTAGTTCTTGCCAATTTACTATAGCCTTAATCTTTTTTAGATCTATACTAAGTTGGCCTAATTTAATAATAAATCTAATAAAATTGGTCTTTCTTATAAAGAACTTATATTTTTTAATTACTACTAGCATCTATTCTTCCTATAGTCTCTTTAAGACCCATTTAACGTATTTCCCGTATTCTTCCTTAGTTATTAAGTAAATAATAATATTGTTAAGATATACCATAACAAATTTATCTAAGTGTTCTCCTAATATANTGTTAATACGCTTTTAGAACGTTGCTAGTGCGTTTATAAGCCTAAATTATATAACTAATGGTTTATATAGTCCTTCCTTTAACCTAAAAGCCGCTTTCCATTTATTGTCTTCCTTAATTTTAATCTAATAGTATGCCTATCTTAGATCTATCTTTATAAAGATTTACGCATTACCTATTTTGTCTTAAATTTTGCTAATTAAGGGTAAAAGATATCTATCCTTCCTAGTAATACTATTTAACTATCTATAGTTAATACACAGCCTTAGTTTGCTATTTTTCTTTAGTATAAATAGTACTGGATAACCTACTGATAACTGCGATAGTCTGATATATCCCTTTTGTAGGTTCTCCTAGACAAACTCTTTAAGTGCTTTACCTTCTTCTTTGGTAAGCTTATAGATTAGAAAGAACTTTAGACTTATTTTTGGTTCTAATTCTATCTTATAGTCCTATACTATATAATCTAACAACTTTTCACTTTCCGGTAACTATAGTTTTTTGCCATACTTATGGTATCTTTTTAGTATATAACTTAAGCCTTACTTAGTCTCTTTATATATCGCTCTAACTTAGTACTATACTAACCTAGCTTATTATTATATCTTACGGCGTTAAGTATTTCTAATATTAACCTAACCTGTAATCTAATCAATTTTTAGATTATATTCCTATAACTAAGGCATCCCTAGTACTGCCTTATCCCGTCCTAACGGTAGAATATTAAAAGACATCTTAATTTATCTTCCTTTAATAGTTATCTAAATAGGTCCTATTTTAAGACTAATAATTCCTCCTCTATAGGTTATTGGATCTCCTAAAATTGTAATTAATAGGTAAGGTTGCTCTTTCTGTCTATAAGGCAATCCCATTCTTTTAACTGCTGCTAGTAAGATATGGTTTTGCGTTACTCCACTATCTATTAGCGCTTTAAACTATTAATCTTACTATTTTATTTATAAATTTAGGTATTATCCTTAAATTCCTTTAAGGGTCTAAGGCTCTACTACTAGCTCCCTCTAGTCCTATAGGCCTCTACTTTTCCTAACTATTAGCTACTTAATCCTTATATACTTGGCTTATCTTTTAGCCAATGCCTTATTTACTTTTTATCTTTAATATACTATAGATACGTATTCTCTAGGCATTCCTACTACTATTATCTATCTAAGTATTCTTCCGTAAGAAATCTTTCTGGTTAAAGTATTAAGTCTCCTAATTCCTAGACTTTTACTAAATACTAGCTATATATATACTTAGCATTCCTATATTATTGCTTATCTATTATCTAATATATCCTTATAAAGTATTTCCGATTCTTTTCCTTTAGATTTCTATATATCTTATATATATTGTCTATATATGCAATCCATAATAGCGTATAGTATACTAGGTGCTTTAGGTTAACTCTTAGTTTATCTTTACTCTTAAGTTTAAACCTCTGTTATGCTAATCTAAACGTTATAACTTTATTCGCAGGTACTAAGATACGCTTTTCGCTTCTCTAGTCCTCTAATTATTCCTCTAAATCCTTTAACGTTATAATTAAGGCCCCTTTAATGTAAGTTATAGCTTTTTCTATAATTAGGTGGTCCTAGATAACTTTCTCATCTAACTATATATAGAAATCTTCCTACTTGTTATTGTGTCGTTGCCTATACTACTTTTAGTACAGCTATTAAAGTATATACGGCTTATCCGTAAGGAAGTATCTTCTTATTACTATATTATAACAGCCCTTTATATATCGTTCTTTAAATCTAGTTAAAATTTCTAAATCCTCTTCTTATTCTAGTTTGGTAAGCCACTTAGCTCTTAATATGCCTACCCTAAGCCTATTAGTAATTCTTTATACTAGTAATCTATCCCTTATACGTCCCAATATACTAGATCTCTTGTCTAGTTTCTATTCTTGCCATAAGGTAATCCTTACCCTAAATTCTTCTATAGTTTCTTTCTTTTCGCGCCTTATAAGTAGATCCTTAAAGTCTTCTTGCTTCTTAATCTTAGTATTAATTTTTTGATTTTTAGGTTAAATACTATATTCTACTAATAAGTCCTTTAGGTCTATATATCTGTCTCCTAATCTAATTGCTATTTATGCTGCGGATTCTCTAATCTCGTTAATAGTCCTTATTTATATCTCGAAATCTTAGTTCTATAGGATTCTTAGTCCTAAGCTTGCTTCTTCCTTAAGCTTAGCTCCAGCCTTAGTCTAACTAGGCTTTCTTAGTATTCTCATCTCGTCTTAAGAGTCTTAAATCTCACTTATCTTGTCTTAAGAGTCTTATACCTGTGGGAAACTCTATCCCAAGCTTATTTATATATCGCTAAACTAAGCTACTACTCTACTCTATTGGTTTCCGTCCGTTATAGGTCCTTAAGCTTACCTTATCTCGTCTTAAGAATCTTAAGCTTTTAGCCTTTTACCTTTATCGAGTGCCGAAGTGGCTCGCTGTCCTACTTCTCTTACGTCTCGTAAAGCGATAGATATTGTATCTAGTAGGGTCTTAATCTCTACTAATGTTCCCTATTTTATAGTGGAATTATCCTCTACCTCTTATATAATATCTCCGAGGTCCACGCGCTTCTAGTAAGCCGCTTCCGTTACCTTATCGTTATAAAATGTTTCACTTTTATTAAATTTATCGTCCTTAATGTCCGGTCTGCAAACTAGTTTATTAGTTCCTTTATATTCCGCTAAATATAGCTCCTATAGCCAATAGCTTACGCCATACTTAGCGTCCTTATAAATTTAGCATGCGTTATTATAACAAAACGCGAAACTTTTAATTAAACACTCTTTTGTTCCTCGCAGTACATTATTATCCCTCTATACGTGTATATCTTCTGCCCTTAGTCTAATTCCCTTTATTATATAGTAACTTTAACCATCTTTACAATCCCTTATAAAATAACCTTATTTCCCGCAATTTATATAAGCTCCCTCTTTAAACTATTAACTTTATTATAGAGTCCGCCTAAACATCTTCTGCTACTAAGATTCCTGGTTTAGCCTCTACTCCTTAGTCCTATAATTACTAGATCCTTAACCCTTAGGTTTTTATAGTTTCTTACTCCATCTCTTATAGGCTTCTTTAGTACTACTTAGGTCTATTAGCTCTGCGCTATACTATAGTTTCTAACTTAGCTTTAGTCGTTGCGTACTCTACGCCTTATATAACTATAGAACTCTATCCTAACCCTTTTTAGTCTGTTCCCTCTAGTAGATCTAATTATTAATCTTAATCGCTTAATCTATTAGTTCCCTTAGGGTATCCGCATCTTCCATTAGGATAATTACGTCCTAAACTTTAGCCTTAAGTCCTTGTTTATACTATGCTATAAGCGCCCTATTATTCCACTTAACTTATATCGCTAACGTCTAAAACTATTGTTGGACTCACAAGGGGATATTACGTAGCTACGGTTCGTAGATAGTATAATAATTGTTCTTATATATTCTTCCAAGAAAGGGGAAGGGTAAGGAACTTAAGGTTCCTTACTACGCTAGTGCCGCGGCAACACGTGACGGCAACTTGCCTCACGTGACGGCAATTTGCCGCATATGGCGGCAATTTGCCCTATTCCCAACACTGGCAACTCTTCTTTTTGTAGTTGCCATCTATAAACACCTATAGATTGCTACTATATAAAAGTACAAAGCTAAGGGGAAGAAGGAAAAGAGGAAGGGTGTTAGGGGGTTAACGCGAAGACGAGTGGGCCGCTAAGGCGCTAGTAGTAAGCGAGCCAATGGCGATTTTTTATGCCGGGCATGGAAAATCCTAATTGGCTAGATTAACGAATGGCGTCGGCAGAACTCCACGCCACCCGAATCAATTAGGCGCGGCGCTCTTGGCAAGAATCTAACCAATTAGACAACTTCGACCGGCGGTCGAAGTTCCATAAGATCTCAACTTCTCTAAATTTCCCTTTTAACCCAACCTTTAACTTATATATGTAGAGTATTTATATTAACAAATGTCCCTAGTGCCTTATTTAGGTTTACCTTTATTATCGCATCTACTAGGTTATCTTAGCCATTAATCCATTAAATCTTAAAGAGTTCTTAACGCTTATAGGATTACTAAAGTGCCATAATATCAATTATAAGACGCTTCTCCTTTATAGTGCCAAGCTTAACTAAACACTTATAGAGGGAGTATAAGTCGGTATACACGATTGTAGGAATAGCGGGAATTTTAAGTTGATCTGTAATTATCTTAAGAGTAGTTCCAATTGCAATTGCTATATTAACTCCGCCAACTATTCCATATATCTCTAACACTAGAACGCTTTAAGTAACGCGTTTACTCTTAGTTAAGCTCTAATAGATAAAGTTACCGTAGATTATAAAGTCATTCTCTCTAGTAGATTCGTTTGCGATGATAATCTTATATCCTAATTAGAAGCTAAAATCTTTATTATTAGCGAATAATCCATTAATAAATACGAAGATCTTAGTAGTGGGGAGATTAATAGGCATGTAGAGTAGCCCTCAGTTGAGATAATTTATCTGCTAAGAAAGGCGCTTATTTAGAGCAAGAACGTTATCCTTAGTTAGTTCCTAGTATTAGGCGGCAACAGAGAGATTAAAGGAAGCCTTAGGTTAACAAATAAAAGCAACATAAGCCCCGTAAGCGCGTTATTCCACGTATCCTTATTTTAGAGAATTAATGTTAATAACGTTAATCTTCTTGCCTTAACCCTTCTGGCGTAAAGCAATAGAATCCTTATTTATGGAAAGGATATATCTATTAAAGAGCAATAGTGTTATTAAATTAAGTCTTTCCTTTGGCTTTGCTATAAGATTTACCTTTACTAGCTTATCTTCTTTAAAAGCTAAGAATTGGTCGTCTCCTAAGATAATTATATCGTTAGTTTATATACCAACAATTCCAAATGGAGTTCCTGTAGTTATAATAAGGAAGCAGGGATTAAATATAGAAGTAGTTATTAAAAGCTTCTCTTTATGGTGCTTACTATAAGTAGCCTACTAATAAGTTCCTGCCTTTGCGATTCCATATAATAGCTTAAGCATAACTATAATCATATCTTTAGGATACTGGTGGCGAATTTGCTCTAAAAGGTATGCTAATATTAAGCGCTAAAGGTGCGTCTCTAATTAGGTGTAGGCTTAAGTAATATCTTATAAATAAATTGCTATTCTATTCTTTATTAAGGAGGGAGCTAATATAATAATAACTCGCTAACTAGCTCGTTGAATCGTGGGAGATTGTATAAGAATTATCTCTTTATTATTATTGTTGTAACCTTAAATAATAAGCCTTAATTTCTTAAATGGGGCGTTAATAGCTTTGCCCTTAATCTTATTAACCATTCTTAACTTAAAGATGCGAACTCTATTAAACTTAGTAGGGTTATATTTCTTGAATTTAAAGACTCCTCTTATAATAAGACCGTCAATCTCCTACTTATCGGATACTTAGAAAGGAGCTCCTAAGGTTATAATACAACCTTCCTTTTAGAGCTGTTTTGCGAGCTTAAAGTTAGCCTTCTCTTTAGCTGTTATAAAGGCCATTAATAACTTAACTCTACTCTCTATAGTAGTAACGAATTACTCTTTGAAATTAATAAGATATTAGTGATTTCGTAATCCCTTTAGGCGACCTCTACCGCGTCGTGGTTGCGGTATGTCTACTACAATTGTATTAGAATCACAGTCGCCTTCTAGGGCACGTTAATCGTGGTTTTTCTCTAGGGCATCTTCTAGGGTATCTTCTAGGGTATCCTGTAAAGGCTCGGAACTGTTATCTTTATAGTAGGGCCTAATAACGGTTAAACGGAATTAAGTAGGTCTATAGGGCATCTAAAGAGTACAAGTTTAACTATTAATTGTAATGAGTTTATATGGGCCTAACCATCCTCCCTTTTTACACCATACCCGTACTTTAGATTAGAGTGGCAGATTAAGCGTAGTTAAGGTATTTGGGCCATTTCTTATTCCTAGTGCGTTATTAACCTGGCGCGTAGCGTATAGACGTCGTACCTCCTTTATTACTTTGCAAATAGCCTTAGCTCATTATATAATAGAGGGAGATAGTAGAGAATTATTAGTTATTTAAGGGTAGGCGCTAAAGACTAGTAATATAGGTACGAGTCCATCCGGGCCAGCGGAATTATTAACAGCTTTAACAGCCATTTACAAGGTAAGTTCTTTGCTAGCGTCCTTTAGTTCTAAAGAGATAATCTTATATACGCGGCGTAATAGTATATAATATCGCTCTACTTTTCTAATACTATTATATGCCTTAATAGGGACTTCCTTGACCTTAATTGCTATTGCCTTTATTTATTGTTGGAACTCTATAGATAAGAAGTTCTTTCCTACGTTATAGACGATTTAATTAGGGGGTCCTAGGTAGATATTAATCCAGTATAACCAAAGGGTATCCTATACGTTCCTAGCTGACATATCCTTTAAGAATCGTGCGGCTTAAAAGGAGGTTAAGAAGTTAACAACTTAGAGTACTAGCTTACCGCTAAGGTATATAACGTTGACAATGATATAGAAGTTAAAGTTATAGTTATCTTTAAGGGTAAACTTAAATCGGCCAGGGGACCTCTAGTTTATTTAGCAGTAATAGCAGTATTTTATAAAATGCTTAATTACCTTAACCTTAACTTTATGGCCTACTCGCTAAAGAACCCTAAGTAATTAGTAAACTAATGGGTAACTAAAACGACGGTGTAGTTGGCGTAACTCTAACTTAGTTAAATGGCTTTAAGCAACACTCTTTTCTAGTTATTAAAGGAGCAGCTAAGGGTGACCCTACTTACGTATAATAGGCACCTGATTATCTCCCTGTACGAGTATATTCTTAAGGTTATTAAGCTTAACGCCTAGTTTGTCTATATCTCTAATATAAAATAAAAACGGGGTGTTTATAGGAACAACGTGAAAAGTAATGTACCCTAAGGGGGTTTAAACCCTAATTGTGCCGAGAGAGATCGCAGTACCTTTGCTAAAACGAATCGTGTGTTAGCCTGCCGTTAAATAGTTAATCTAAATAGAGCTATTAAGCTACTAAAGGGCTCAAACTTAAGGTTCTCCTACTATAGATACTCCTGCGGCTCTAGTATCCGGCATAATACTATAGAAGACGTTCGCCGAGTATCTATCGTTAAAGGAAAACGCGGAGCTCTCCTTTGGCTTATTAAAGATATCTAACTTCGTGATAAAATGGAGCGTAGATTAGTCATTAAGAACAGCGACGGTTTATATACTATTTACCTTACCATACTCAGTAAAGTATTAGTCAGGTAAGTAGTCCTCAATTTCCATATCTATAAGGAGCTATTCGGTTTTATTAACCTCACCCTTAAGGTCTTTTACGCCTTTATATTAAACTAGGAAGCTTTAGAAGTAGGCCGTAGTAACCTTGTGATTTCTAACATTTCTTATACTTTAACGGAACTTATTATATACCTCTTTTCGCTTATTAAGGGAGTGTCTAGTTAACTAGCAATTTAGCTTCTTATAAATATAGCACTTCTTCTAGCAATTACTTTAAAATAAACCTCTATAAGGACCTCTATAATTACCTTATAGTTAACGTTAATTATACCCTTTGCCGTATTCCCTACTACGGCCGCCATATATTTAATTAGTCTAGTTATAATCGTGTTAGTTAAGAACACTTAGTTAGGTAGGGCTTTTAGTATAGAGCTGTTAAGATTCTTATATTCGCATCGCAGTACCTATAGCGGAGCGTAGCTCGGCATATACTCCTTTAAACGTATTTATAGGTTTATATAGCGCTAAGTTACACTTAGGAACGCTACGGTATACTAAGATAACCTAGTCCCTTAGGCTATTCTTATTTTAGTAAGTTTTGGTAAGTCCGCATTAGATTTTTTAGAGTTTATTAAAGAGTAGTTAAAGGCACTCTAGGCGAGTCGTTATTGGGTTAGAAGCGATAACTCTCTAGAATATAGTCTCCCGCTATTTGGATATATAGAGTTGGCGGTTTTTATCGGTTTTAAAGTAGGCTCTAGTAAGCTAAAGCATTATATTAAAGCTATAGTTTTTACCTGCGATATAGTCGTAATAGAACGTCGCCGCCTGTCCCTTTAATATAATAGAGAAAGCATAATAGAACTAGTAGCGTTAAATTCTGACCTTATTATAGCAGTTATAAAAGACCTATAGTTTTGCTCTAAGTATATTATATAATTCTCCTTTAAACTTCTTCTCTTTATCTAAATATACCTTTATTAGATTCGTAACTTCTTAAAATAGAGGCTTATTAGTTAGCTGGGATAGAGGAGTTAGAGGTAGTAGAGGTAGAGGAAGAGCACCTCTAGGTGGTAAAGTACCTTTAGGTAGGAGAGTAGCGTTCTAGGGGTTTCGTTCTGAATTAAAGTTGCCTTTTAAAGAATATAGGTTAGTTTTGGGTTTCCGTAGTTAACGTATAATCTTAGCTTCCGTCTATACTAGTTCTTCTATACTAGTAAGAATGGCGTAAATATTACTGGTAATTAGGTTACTGTCTTTAGTAATATATACCCTATTCCTTTAGAGGGAGTCTTAAAAATCCTAAATAATATTAATATTACTAAGTGCCTAGGTGTCGGCGGTCCATCCTATAAAATCCTCCCTAAAGTATTCCTATAACTATAAATCGGCATAGTAGCTATCTTAGTAGAATAGAATATGGTGTAGGAGAAAGCTGTTAACTTATTTTACGGTATAGGTTATTATATTAAAGGTAAATGCGTCCTAATCTTCATTAATAAGTTTCGCGTATATAGCTACCCCTAGTAGTAAGGAGTCTCTCTAGTTATTTAAAGTGGCTATAGTTATATCTTTAAAGGAAGGGAATATTAGTAGTATAGGGATTGTTATTTGGTACGCGTTTGTGACGTATATTTATAATTATAGGGCTTAGAACCAGTTCTAGCCTTAAATCGCGAAGACTTATAACACGTGTTGTTCTGCGTGATAGACGCAAGAATCTATAATCTGGGGAAGGCTTAGGACCAGTTCTGGCCTTTAGATCCTTGGATTTATGGAAGAGTTTTATTTAAGGTTTAGGACTAGTTCTAACCTTAAAAGACAGCTTCCCTTAGTATAAGTAGCACTGGTATAGTGGCTTGTCTCTTCTTGGTAAATACCTAGCTGTTCTATAGTATAACTATAAAGTTAACTACTGATTAGTGTTGGACTCAAGGGGATATCACGTAGCTACGGTTTGTAGATAGTATAATGATTGTTCTTATATATTCTTCTAAGAAAGGGGAAAGGTAAGGAACTTAAGGTTTCTTACCACGCTAGTGCCGCGGCAACACGTGACGGTAACTTGCCTTACGTGACGGCAATTTGCCGTATATGGCGGCAATTTGCCCTATTCCCAACAACTATATTATATACTTAATTGCTAAGATTCGTTATATAATATTTTAGAGTTTTCTTTCCGCTATAGTTACTGCCTTTAGGTCTCTAAATATTTATATAAGTTATTCTATAAATCTATTCTAACTTAAGAATATAAACCGTACCTCTTGGTTTGTAGTTATTATTCCATTTACCTAGATCTCCATAAAGTAAGGCTTAAACTACTTAAGTGCCCTTCCTGTTAGGAACAATCCCGCATACGCTATTTAATCTATAGGTGTTACCAGCTTAGCTCCTTCCTGCGCTACCTTAAAGTGCATTTACGTAAGGAATCCTTTAAGCTTTAATCTTTCTCCTAAGTATCTTTTAATTAATAGTAACTTAACCTTTACTACGCCTATCCCGTTAATCCTTTATTCCAACGTTATATTATTTTCTATTAGCTAGTTAACTATCTCTTATAGTTATTTAACCGTTATAGGTTGCTATAAGTTAGTGTTTGCTATACTAGTGTCGTTACCTAATCTCAATATAGTTGCCGCCGTTAATAGCGTTGTAGTAGCTGCTTTTGGTGGTATGTTATTCGACTTTCTATATTTAATACTATAATTAGGTAGTAATTATATAACGGAACCTTATAGCAGGAACTACGATGGGCTCGTTATTGAGCTAGGTATATAAGTAATATAAATTAAAGTTAACAACGTAATAATAACTAGTGGAGTGGTTGCCTAATAGATTAACTCTAATTATATTCTAAGAATTACTACAAGGAAGGAACTATTTAGGTAGGGACTAAGGGTCCTTAAATACACAACTGTACTCCTATAAAATCCTTCTTGTACGTAATATATATATACTCTATTTACTCTATTACAAATTATATAGATCCTACAGATTATACAGATTACGTCACGTGACCTTAGTTACCATTCCTCGTTATATAGCTCTATCGGCTCTATTTTAAACCGTGCTTGTATTAACCAACTAGCTTCTTCCAACTCTTCTTTAAGTAGTCGTAATATTGTTCTTAAAGCGTCCGTAATATCTTGCCTTGCTATTTGTAGTATAATATAGTTTTCTTTAATTAGGTATCTATTAAAGTGCCTATATACGCATTATTCCACCTTAATTACTTATATACATTTATCTATCTATCCTAGTTTAGATCGCGGGCTAAGCTTAGCTACTAGTATAAAGAGTTTTACGGCTTTAGTAAGGGTGTCTATAACTCTAATAATTATTGCGTTAATTTAGTCTTATAATAAAACTAGGGGCACTTCTAAAAGATCTTGGAGTACATTATAAAAGATTTCTTTATTTATCTTCTTAAAGAGTTACCTAGTTAGCTCCTCTTCTTATTTAAGCCGGTATTTAAATACTATTTCTACCGGAAGGTAGTTAGAGCCTTTATTAAGCTCCTTATTAATTCCTATTTAGATTAAGTGGTTTACTATATCTAAGGTAATAAAGCTAAGGTTAATTATTAAGGGGTTAATGCCTACTCCCTTAGCTGGTCTTATAATAAGCCTTAGCTTAAAGCCTAGTTTAAGCCCATTATTTTCTATTACTTTAATAAGGTATTCCGCCGCTACCCTATAGTTATACCTAGCTTCGGGTCCTCCCTATCTAGGGTGGTAGAGATTAAAGTCTTCTATAACTATGGTGCTGTAGTCTAGTCCGTTTGTTCTTCTTAAGGCGTTATTTAGCTTTAGGAGTATATAGTTTTTTAAGAGGCCGTTTAACCAATTATACGGTGGGAGGGGGTTTGGGTTATAGATGTTAAATACTATAATTATATGCTATTGTTCTTCCCCTTAATTTGTAATTAATACTACTATAAAGTTACTACCGTAATCTATAATGTGGAGGTATCTAATTAGAATGCTTCTGTTAATAAAAAAACATACCTATATTCCCTAGTAAGGTAGGTAATATAGGTAGAACCTATTGCTAATTGGATTTGTGGTTGTAGGGAGGTCCCTTTCCAGTCTCTTACTGCGCTATACCTCTTAGATGGCGATTACGTCGTACTATTAAGTCTACTTATCTTACAGGAGCTCCTGCATTCTTATATAGCTCTTTTCTATATTATATTATAGAACCCTAATAGTGCGGATATCCAGGTCCTCCATTATTATAAACGGCTGGATATATCTATTTATGGTAGTGTAGGTACTTTTCTTAGACTCTATATAGAGTACTATAAGCTACTACTAAGGTTAGAGCCCTCGTCTTTAATTTCCGCTTATTTGTCTATAACGATCTTAATTATTTTCCTTTTCTTCTCTTTCTCCTTTTTCGGGTTAGCTTTATTTCTGCTCTTACTACGGCTTATTATAGCATTATCTTTTAGTTTATTTTTCCTGCTCTTTATACTAGGTTTTACTTTAGCAATATTATAGTTACTTCTTTCTATCCGTATTGGTAATATATCCCATTTTAGGTTATTATTATCCGTCTCTTTATCCTAGCTAGGTTTTCTATTTAGGCTCCCTATTAGGCTTTATACGGCCCTTCTTTTATTACTTCTATCCGTTATTTCCGTTCCCGTCCTATTTATTTTATTTATGGTATTTACTATACTTTTAGTTATCTATAGTAATAGGGGTAGAAAGCTCCATTAGCTTAAACTTTAACTCCCTATCTCTAATAGCCCTAGTAATATATATACTGGGTTTTTAGGCCAGTATAGGTTTACATAGAGTCTAGCTTTTGCTTCCTCTACGTATATCGTCTCCTTCCTATAAATAGAGTAGGCTAGTAACTAGGCGGTATACTTACCTTAACAGAGACAGCACTTAGCCTATTCGGCCTTGTAGTCTTTTATACTATAATCTTAAGTGGCGCATTATCCGCATATCTTTATTTCGCGATATTAGGTTCTTATATATCCGTATTAGTAGCATTTAAAATATTACCTTACCTAATAGGCGCGATTGTATTTTTCAGTTCTCTTATAGGTACTATCCCAGCAGAGGACCTTTGTATAGATTACGGCGTTTACGCCTAGTGCGGTCTTAAATTCTAGCACTAAAGATACGTCTCTCTATTTCTCCTTTAGAGGCTTTAACTACCTCTACTTAATAATCCTATAGTTGCCAAATGCCCTACGGTTCTTCAGCTTAAACTTTCTAATTATAGCCTTCTTGTCTATATTAATAACGGACTATATTAGTACGCTATATACTACTACTCTATATATAGGTTTTATTACTTAAGAGCTCCTTCCCAGTATCTTTTCCCACTTATCTCCGTGTCTACGCAGGTTATCTACCTACGCTGGCGTCTTAGCGAATATAAGAACGTCTCCAGATCTAAAGATCTTTAACGCGGTAATCCGTGCCTTATTTACTAGAGCATTACCTAATTTAAACAGCGCGTTATTTAGCTTCTCTTAGATAACTTTATACGGCTTTCTAAGGCTCTAAAGGACCTCTATATTAGCCTTTTTGCTAAATTTAATAACTACGTATCTGTACTCTAGTGCGGCTAGAGTTGGGGCAACGCTTATAAAGAGACGTGACTGTACAGACGGGGGCGGTAGTGCGGCTGCAGCGACGTTCGCCTAGCTTTAAACGGCTAACTGTAGGCTTCTGTTTTATGCGGCAGGGGGGGTAGCTATCTCTTAGTTATATTTAATATGTTTAACCGTATTCTTAATAGCTTCTGTTTAGCGTTTAAAACGCATAAGGGTCTCTTCTAGTTTCTTTCTAGTAGGCTATTTAAGAGCTATTTTAATGTACTTTAACACTGAATTAAAGAAGGGCTTATATACCCTATACGGGAGGGCCTTTCTATCTGCTTTTTTGTGCGGCGGGGTGCTGAATTTAAGGATCTTAGCGATTTTAACCATAATGTTTTAACTATACGCGTTATGGTTTGGGTCAACGCGTCCTACTTTAGGCCACCGACCCTTTTTTTCGGCCATCTCTGGGTATCGTTCAATAGCTAGAGGGCTTGTAAGAAGAATACAGCTTAAATTAGAGCGCTGGGAGTTGTGGTTATGGAGTTATTTTAAAAATTTAATTTTCGCAAAGATTGGTGTTTTCCTAGGTAACCGAGTTACGTGGCTAGTCACGTTACGAGTTCGGAACGTAGGATCTGTAAGATCTGTCAGAACGTTACGTACTTAGATTGTTTAACGTACTAATATACTTAAGTATTTCTTAAGCGCAGTATTGTGTATTTAAAGGACTACAGTCCCTACCTAGATAGTTCTCTTCTTTGTAGTAAATCTTAGAATATAATTAGAGTTAATCTGTTAGGCAACTACTCCACTAGTTATTATTACGTTGTTAACTTCTTATTTACCTATATACCTAGCCTATTAATAAGTTTACTATAGTCCCTACTATAAGGCTTTGTTACACTAGTTATAAGGAGAACAGAGTTGCTATTTAGGATAGGCGGCTCTATAGTAGAGGCTATAGCCATATTTTCTACCAATAAGTCCTCTTATTAAGTTACGGGTATATACCCTAATATATACTCTAGTTATAGTTATAATTAAGCTCCCTATTACTAAGCCTATTAAGATCCTTAATTTTAACTCCGTTAGTATTTTAAACGCGGGTATATAGGGCCTTAAAGGACTAGTATAGCTCTAAGTTATCTACGAAATCGCCCTTAAACTTATTAATATTATTAGTAGTTTCGCGACCTTTCTCTAGTTTCTAATTATAGAAGTAGTTAGGTAGGTGCTAATAAGAGTTAACGTAAGCTTAATAGGAAGCTATATAATTAGGGGCCCTAAATCTATTAGTATAAGTAGCTACTTCCTTATACTCTGTTATGGCTTGTATAAATACCTCTAAACCAAAGCTTGTAAAATGCTATATTACGAAGATACTAAGCTAAGGAGCAGAAGGAGGTCGAGGAAAGGATAGGTCTATATACACAAGCCAAGTCTCTAAGCGAGCCCCTAACTAGGCTGTATATAAACATCGTAGGGGCGGTGCCCCAGCGCTGTTACATCACCCCCCCCCCCCTTCCAAAAAAGCCTGCCCTTAGGCTTTATCCCCTTATAGAAAAGAAAGAGAAAGAAAAAAATCTAGCATCTGGCGCATAATCGCAATGCCGGTTAACGTAGAACTTATAGCAGTCCTGTAGCTCCTGCTGCTATGGGGGTATATCGCTATACCTAGTTAATGTGGGGTAGGCAGCCGTCCTACAGCTCCTGTAAGGGGTATATCGCTATACCCAGTTAACGTAGGGCAGGCAGCCGTCCTGTAGCTCCTGCTGCTGTAAGAGGTATATCGCTAGGAGCCCTTTGTTAGTCGTCGTTCCTCCTCTAAAACTCCGGTACCTCCTAGCCCTACTATCCCCCCTTTTATTATGGCGCGTCCTAAGCTATAAAAAAAGCCCCCCTAGTTATAAAAAAGCCCCCCTAGTCCCCCTCTTAAAAAAGTTAACGTAAAGGTTTAATAAGGGTGAGAGAGTTAGGGAGTTACTCGCATGCATATCGGCACGAGTTCTTATCTATTTAGTAGCAGTACGGTGCTAGCAATAGGTCGTTTTCTAGGGAGCAAAGCTCTACCTAGTCGTATTCGGGCCGTAGGCGTATTAACGCGGTAACTTGTCAGGATTGTAGCAGTACGGTGCCAGCGACCGGCCGTGTTTTAGGGAGTAAAGCTCTACCTTATATACAGTTATTACTATAGGCGGAGCAGCAGAAGTTAGTTGGCTGCAGGCAGGGTAGTAAGTAGTTAATTAGCCGTAGGCAGAGCAGTAAGGGCAGACATGGCAATAATCAGTTAGTTAGTTACGGTTATATTCAATTATATAGTAACATAACTAATTAAATTATAATCGCACCTAGTAATTTTGTTACGTAGATATAACAATATAATCACCCGCGGTAAAAACAGGTGGTAGTAGTAAGAGAGCCTTGGTGTTAAGTACTAGATTAGCGCATATATCGCTAGTAATGATCTATATATCCGTGCATAGCTCCAAACTAATTAAAATGCATACAATATACGTCTGTGCGGGCCTGTAGTAGACTAGGCGTATATAACGCGTCATGGGTACCGCGTATAGCTCCCTTACCTTTTTATCCACTATTAATCTACCTTACCTTTACTACCACCTACGCTTTAAGCTATGCCTCCCTTAGCTGACTCCTCTATACCACCTGCCACCTAAAAGAGAGCCCATAAAGAGGAATAAGCCACTACTAGCTTAATACTTAGCGATCACAATTCGCGTAAGTTTGATGATATTACAGCCGCTTACGAGGATCCTAATTACTAGATTAGTAAGCCACCACTAAAGCGACGGCGCGCCCGTGAGGATAAGGCTCTTTAGTCGTTCGCCCTTAATAAGGCTCTAGTAGGCTTACTAGCAAGAGGCAAATTAAAATAAGAGCTCTTTTACTGTAAGCGGTGTTCCGATTATGGTGTTGTAAAATCTTCCTTAAGTATAACTGCTTTTCGTTAACACCTTAAGAATATATATGGAATCCTTACTACACTAAAGCGATCCAAAGTTAATATGAATACTAAAGCTATACTTGCTATATTGTTTAATCGACAAACTAAGAAATAAGTAACTAGGCGAGATCTAAGAACTATAAAAGTCCTACAAGAGTCAGTAAACGAGAAGACCTTTCTTAACTCCCTTATATACTTAATTGTTACTCGCAATCTTCCTTATATAATTATTAAGTGGCTAGAGTTTCGAGCCTTCTTATAAATCTGTAACTACACGTTAATAGAAGAGGGCGGGCCCTTATATAAATCTCGCAGGAGCGTGCTCGTTTTAATTGGCAAGACGTTTATAATCTAAAAGGATTACGTAAAGTTAAGGCTCCAGAGAGCTAAGTTAAAGATCCACTTTACTACTAACTATTAGACGGCTTTAAATAAGACAGCTTACTAAGTAGTTACTACTTACTTTATAGACGAATTAAGCCAGCTATTAAAAGCCACGATCGCGTTAAGAGATCATAAAGAGGTGTATGGAGGTAGATAGCAGGCGGAGGTAATAATAAAGGTAATTAAGGAGTACGAGATTCCTAAGAGCCAGATTGGTTACCTTACTAGTAGGCTTCATTTCCTGCCTCTACTACTACTAAGTTTTATACTAAATACACCTAATTTAGGTAACAACCACGGCAGCAATAATAAGCTCTGTTAAATTCTACAAAAGCGCTTCCCTTCTTGGAATGCCGTACAGCACCGAATTCGCTGCATTGGCTATATTATTAACCTCGTAGTATAAGCCTTCCTTTTTTATAAAGACGAAGAAGCTGTTAAAGTCGCGATTTAGGCAGTAGCGGAACTCCAGCGGGAGGAGTAACACTTAAATATTTACTTTAAAGGAGAGTATAACCAAGACGAAGCTACCTAAGAGAAGTGGTGAGAGATTGGAGCCCTGGGTAAGATATACAATATCGCCGTATAGTTAAGGCGTTTAACAGAGCAATATTAAGCCTTCCTAAAGCTGGCCAAGAAGATGCTAAAGCGCAATAATAATATAAGGTGGAACTTATAGCTTCTTATACTGGAGTTAGTAATAGAGCTTAAGACTACAATTTAAGTCTTCCTAGATTTACACCATAAAGAGATAAGCGCTAATACTCTTAGTTGTGACGAATGGGACACAATCTATAAGACGATCGCGATCCTACTACCGTTTAAAGATGCAATAAAGGCCTTAGAAGGCGATTTAATAACTCTAAATAAGGTTCTTTAGAGCATAGATTTCCTTATTAAATACGTAAAGGAGATACAGCAGGAGTACGCCTCTAACGCTCACCTCTTAGCGTCTCTTTTAACGATGTGGTTTACTTTTAATAAGTACTATACCTTAACTAATAAAACACCAGTATACGCGGCAGCCTTACTACTCAATCCAACGCTTCGACAGGCCTATCTTAATGAGAGCTGGAAAACGATTAATAAGCGTTACCCTAGTACAATTAAGCGAGCGATTAAGGCTGCGCGAAAGCTATAGCAAAAGGAATATAAGTTTAAGCCAATTAATAGTAAGCTGACTGGGCAAGTAGATCTAGATCTAATTAAGAATATATATAAGAGGTAGCAATATATAAGGGAGCTCAAGAGCCTATCTAACGACGATGAATTTGAACGATTTATTACTATACGATTTGCCTCTAATATTTATGACATTACCTAACTTATCTTCTTATAGGCAAATCCTCTATAATTGATTGCCGGCTCCTCCCTTACTTGGTAGCTTGAGCCCTTTTAGTAAAAGCTCTACTTAAGGCTCTCTCGAATGGCTATTGATATCCTCTCTATACTAGTAATGTCGGCTGAAGTAGAACGAGTCTTTTCGGGTATACGGCGAACGATATTATGGTCGCGATGTAGGCTTGGAGCCACGGTGGTTAAGCAGACGGAGTGCTTAAAAAGCTAGGTACGCGAAGTCGTCAAATCTGGTGGTTTTGTGTCAGCAGAGGTGGCAGCTAAGGTGTTAAATATTAAGGGAGGAGTTGGTAATACGGGGAGCAACAATATAGGCAATAGCCAGGTATTAGATGAGGAAGATTGGCACAATTAAGAGCCTTCCTAAACACTAAGAGGCTATCACCAATTTAGGGTAAATGTAGGAAGATCTAGGTGAGTCCTACAGAGCTGTCTACTATACCAAAAATCAGATCCTAACCCCAAATATAGGTAATTAATATAACTACGCAATCAAATCGCAATCGCTTCTCGTAATTATATAGTAATCGCAATCGAACGGCTGATTATGATTATATAGTTATTGCCATGTCTAAGCAAGGGTCAGTCGGCTGCTGATTAAGCAGCTAGGGTTAGTCAGCTACAGGCAGAGCAGTAGGGGTCTATTGTAATAGCAGGCATATCGGCGCTATCGTTGTCTAGTTCATCCTAATTGACTTCGCCCATCGCAGCACTAGTCTCAGTTAAGGTCGTTCCTCATAGTGTGTGTAGCTTAGTCTTAGTCGAAAAGGGTTGTCCTTCCGTAGGCGTATCAGCACGAGGTCTTGTCTACTCGCAGGTATATCAGCGCGAGGTCTTGTTAATATGTCGTAGTTCTACAGGCATATTGGCGTGGAGCTTATCAATTCGGGTAGCAGTACGGTGCAAGCGTTGGGTGACGATAGTAGTTGAACGCAGAGCTCGTCTATCGGTCGGTCGATGGGTCGCAGGCATATCGGCGCGACGGTAATCAAGATCGTAGGCATATCAGCACGATTACTATCGGTTTGCATTCGAATCACGTTCGGGCCGCATTCAAATCGCAGGCGTATCACAGGCGTATCGGCGCGATCGTTTGGTTAGTGGGACTATAGGCGTATCGGCACAGCGTGGTCTAGTTTGTGGTGTCACAGGCATATCGGCACGACAGGTTATCGGGTTTAGGGTTTAGGGTAGCAGTACGGTGCAAGCGTTAGGTCCTTCCTAATCGATTTCGTCTCTCCTCGTACAGCTCAGTATTAATTAGGGTAGTTATCGCAGCGTAGTAGCCAGAGGATAACGGGTAGGATTCGTTCCAGAGGACTTCGCGGATAATATGCACCTACCGCCCAATGGCACGGCGCGGGTTATAAGTTAGCTCGTTTTAGCCGTCGGCCTGAACCTAATGCATACTAGAGGACTTCGCGGACAATATACACCTACCGCCCAATAGCACGGCGCGGGTTATATCTATCACATATCTAGGGGGGTTATTTAGCGCGGTTACGACCCGGGTTAATACGAGGTTAGGGCCACCCCTACTAATAACGCGCCCAACCCCGTACTCGGTCGCGCAGCGACCGCCCCCAAGTACCCTCGCACGCGATTTTAGGCGAAAAGGTACATAATTTAAGTTTGATCGGTACTTCTGGGCGGTCGCGTAATATTGCTCTAAATTTAAAACACCTGCACTATAGTAACTAAGACGCCTTAACGTAGGACTATACTCTAGTAACCGAGACGTCTTAATATAGGACTGCACTATGGTCACTATAGTCCTATATTAAGGCGTCTTAGTTACCACAGTCCTATATTAAGGCGTCTCGGTCGCTATAGTACAGTTATACATTAAGGCGTCTTAGTTACTGCAGTCGTACATTAAGGCGTCTTAGTTACTGCAGTATAGTCCTATATTAAGACGTCTCGGTTACTAGTATAGTCTTATATTAAAACGTCTCGGTTACTATAGTGTATTCGTATATAGAGGCGTCTTAGTTAGTTACCGTAGTACAGTTATATATTAAGGCGTCTTAGTTACTATAGTAAAATAACTATTTAGATATTCTTACAAAGCCAATCCAAAGAATGCCAACCTTGTAGCTATTCTAGCTGGTTAATAGCCTATCTTTTATCTTTTGCCGTACCATCTTCTACACGCCGTCTTATATCCTTAATTATCCTACGGCGATGGCTATAGAATATAGCCTTGCTATTAACCTGCTAGCGCGCCCCCTAGTAGCGATTAAGAGCTTTAATTAACGGCCTACCTATTAGCCCTAAAGTCTACTTAGCCCAGAGCTAGAATACTAAATTACCGCCCCGGAGCATCTTATATTTCCTTAGCGGCGCCTATAGGTTAAAAATAAATAGAAGAGGTTAAGCGTTAGCTTGCGGCAGCTATAGCGGGGGTATAGTAGAAGCTTGCGGTAGCTGCGGCGGGGGTATAGTAAAAGCTTACGGCAGCTGCTATGGGGGTACGGTAGACGTTATAGTAGACGTTATGGTAGACGGCTAAGCAGGCTCTGCGGCGGTAGACAGTTAAGGACCCCTTAGTATCTCTATAGGGGTTGGATATATAAAAGAGGGTTTATCTAAAGACGGAATCTAGTTATTAACGCGTTTAGGAACGGACGTAGGTACGGGCATAGGTATGGGTATAGGTATAGGTATAGGTACGGGGCCGTCTAAAGACGGCCGTATAGACTCTATAGGCCCTATTTAGATACCCGTCTTCCCTTACTAGATCTATATAGGTGCGAATAATACTAATAACCTTTTTATCTCGCTAAGGCGTTCTAAGATCGTCTATACGTGTAATTAAACCCCCTTTATCTCTAAGATCGCGGCCTTATATCTTAGCTTAGCTATAGCCTTATAAGCGGGCTAGTATTTCCGTATTATTATCTCATCTAGCGTAACTACACTAGCCAGCGAGCTTTCTACCCGCGCGGCGAACCTTTAGTACTCCTCGCAGCCAAAAAGGGAGTCCTTTTATAGAGGGTAGAGCGGGAACTGCTTGCGTAGGATCACTAAGTCCTATAATAGGATTACCCTAAGCGCGTGGAGAAGGCGTAGAAATCCTAAGCCTATAAGGTTAAGCTATATAACTTTATTATCTACCCTCTCTAGGTAGTAAGTCTCCATATATTTTAGCTAGACGTTAGTCTTAGGCCATATCTTTAAACAAAGTACCTCCTTCGGCACCTCCCGTACGCGGGGAAGAAAGTAGCCTTTTCCTTCCTTTAGGAAGCTAGTGATTAACCGCATAAATACACGGGATAGGTAGCTAAGGTAGGCTCCTATTATCGCGTCCGTATTCTAGCATCCGGCCCATCTAATTTAGGTCTCCTTAATGCCGCTAAGCTTAGCGTGCCGGACGCTTTACTTACGGGCGCTATAGGTTTTCTCTTTTAAATAAATCCCTACCCCCTAGAATATCTTTTTATTCCATTTAAACTGCGTATAATAGCTTAACGGCTATTACGGTACTTTAATACTACTAGGGAAGACATATAGGTTATAGTAGTCCTCCAGCTGCCAAAAGGATAGAAAGCTCTTAGCGCTATCCTTACCCTAGCGGTTAAAGAAGTAAAAGGCTATTATAGAGAGAGGGCAAAGGATAGGGTTAGTATTGCGTATATAGCCTATATACTTAACCTTGCCGTACTAATTCTACTTCCCCTATATTATTAATATAATTATATATGGCGCTAACTTGTTTAGTTTAGGCCCTTCGTTCTTTAGTTTAATAAGGATAAAGTTAGCAAGCTAAACGTCCCGTCTACTTTTACCCTAGGTAATAGTAGTATGGCCTAAGGAACGGGTTAGAAAATAGTAGCTATATAGACTAAATAGGGTATATACGAACCTAATAAATACTCGGCTGCAGTTTAAAGGTAAGACTTAATTAAGCCTGGCTTCTTAGAGCCTATCTCCTAGCACTAAGTAATTACCTTTTTAAGCCCTTTAACGTTGTAGCCACTAGTAATTATAAATAGGCCTTAATTAATAAAGTTAACGCGTTAAATCCGGTCCTTATTATAGCGGACGCTGTCTAGTACTGCTAAGAGCTTCGCCCCCCACAGCGGCTATAAGGTCTTACCTTCTAACTACTACGCGTAAAGCTTAGTAATAGCGGAGACGTAGCTATTTATAACTAAGTATTGGACTATCTCATTAAATAGGGCGTCTAGGGCCTCCTCGTCCCATATCTCTTCCTCCTTTATAGCTTCCTCCCCTACGGCTACGGCTGCCCCTACGGCTGCCTTTCCCCCTAGCGGCCCTCCTACGGTAGTCTTCTGCCTTTTCTTTACCCGCTCGCTATCTTTCTATATCTCTTTTTATTTTAGCTTCCGTCTTTAATAGCTAGCGGCCCGCGATTCTTAATTAACGACTTACTGCTCTAAAAATAAGTAAAGCTTATCTTCCGTTACCCGGGCGCCGTCTATATTGCCTTCTAGTCTCGCGTACTAGTCTTCCCACTCTTTCTACTTTGGCTCGTACGCCCTCATAGTATTCTTTAAGCGCTAGGCCTTATAAATATCCTATAGCCGTGCTGTCTGGGCCTTAAATTCATTCTGGAGAAGGCTATAGGGGGAGGAAGCTAGGGGGGCTTCCGTAGTAGACTATAGGGTAAGAAGATTCTTAAAAGACTCTATATCCGCAAGAGGTAAGGGGGCAGACGCGTAAGCGCGGTATGGGTAAATAAAGCTACCAAACGCGTAAATATTAATAGAAAAGGAGAAGAAGAGGGCTCTATATTATAGAATTAGAATTACAGTAGGCCTTTCTATATAAAATCAGAAGCCCCGCGCGAGCTAGGAGCTAGCGCGGGCACGAGAACAGCAGAGGGTTGGAAAATAGGTTTATTAAGGCGACGGTGAGGTCGATAGCGCGCGATAAGGACCTTTATACTAACCCAGTACTAACCTAGGCCTCAAAAACGCGTCTAAAAAGTAGGGGCCACCACCAAAGGGGGGGGGTGATATTTAAACGATATGTCGCAGACCTTAGGGGGTTGTACGTAACCCGAGGTTACGCCAAGCTTAACCCGGACCTCCGATACCTCGGCTTATCTTAGCCGACACCGTGTTATCTCGGTCCTAGACGATCAACCAATTATAAGCTGCTTACATAACAGATTAATTATCTTATGTTGTTGTCGTCTGGTACACCGTTCGGAAATTTGTTAGTCCCTCGCGCCAATTTGTATGTAATTCTTATATAAACTCACGCGCTATACTAAATTCTTTAGCTATTAATTAACAATAAACTAACGCCTTTATAAATAATCGGCTAACGTTATATTCTAGAACTTTATAGGGCGATTCTAATGCTACTAAAATTATTGCGAACGGCCTGGTGGTTACTACTATATTTCGCCTTAAATAAGCGAATCTCCTCTTTAAAGCTCTGCTTAAAACTCTACTACTATTAATTAATAATAAACTAACGCCTTTATAAATAATTGGCTAATGTTATATTCTAGAGCTTTATAAGGCGATTCTAACGCTGCCAAAATTATTATAAATGGCGTTATGGTTACTACTACATTTTGCCTTAAATATTACCACTAAAATAGTAAATATTTAGCTAGAGCTATTAACCATTACTAATCCTTAACATTTAACCTCCTATATTAATATTTATAGTAGATAAATACCTAAATAGCTAATGTATTGTATCTAGACTAACTCTGGGCCTTATTACCTGCTTTATTGCTCTTCCGCTGCCTGCATAAACGCCTGCACGAAAGCCTGCACGAAAGCCTGCACGAAGCCTGCACGAAGCCTGCATGACGTCTGCACGAACGCCTGTACGAATACAAACTCTATATAAAGCTTTGCACAAGGCTCTGCACGAGGCTCTGCTTAAAGCTCCGGTCGAAGCTCCGGTCGAAGCTCTGGTCGAAGCTCCGGTCGAAGCTCTGGTCGAAGCTCTGGTCGAAGCTCTGGTCGAAGCTCTGGTCGAAGCTCTGGTCGAAGCTCTATACGAGGCTCTGGTCGAAGCTCTGCTCGAAGCTCTATACGAGGCTCTGCTTAAAGCTCTGCTTAAAGCTCTGCTCAAAGCTCTATACGAGGCTCTGCTCAAAGCTCTGCACAAGGCTCTGCTCGAAGCTCTACTCAAAACCTTATATAGAGCTTTAAAGCTCTACTAACANAGCACTAATATACTACGAAGGTTCTATAATTAGCTATATAACCACCTATATAATTATTATTATTAATTCTATTTATTGCCCAATTTAGTCCCCTTTTAGGTCTATATAGGAAAAAGCCCTATAAGGGGAAAATCCTAAGTATTTCCTTTTAGCTAGTCCTATTTGTTCCGCCTTTACCTAGCTAGTATATCTTTATATCTTCTA